>NW_027667938.1:0-495000 GCF_963924665.1 Micromys minutus
GATACGCATTCCCATTATTTTCAGGCAAAAAGGCAGAAATTCCCCGTATTTTGGAGCAAAATTGCAGAAATTCCCCTAATTTGGGGGCAAAAGGCAGAAATTCCCTTTATTTAGAGGCAAAAATCAGAAATTCTTCGTGTTTTGGGGCAAAATTCTAGAAATTTCCTATTTTGGGGGCAAAATTACAGGAATTTACCTTATTTTGGGGCAAAATTGCAGAAATTTCCCTTATTTGGGACAAAATTGCATAAATTTCACTAATTTTCAGGTAAAAAGGCTGAAATTTCCTTTATTTTGGGGCAAAAAGAGAGAAATTCCCTTTATTTTGGGGGAAAAAGGCAGAAATTCACCGTATTTTGGGGTAAAATTGCAGAAATTTCACATATTTCAGGGCAAAAAGGCAGAAATTTCCCTTATTTTGGGGCAAAATTGCAGAAATTTCACTTATTTTAGGGTAATAAGTCAGAAATTCCCCTTATTTTGGGGCAAAACAGACAGAAATTCCCTTTGTTTTGGGGGAAAAAGACAGAAATTCCACTTATTTAGAGGCAAAAAGGCAGAAATTCCCCTTATTTTGGAGCAAAAATGAAGAAATTTCCCTTTTTATGGCAAAAAGGTATGCATTCCCCTTACTTTTGGGATAAAAGCAGAAATTCCCTGTATTTTGAAGCAAAATTGCAGAAATTCTCATATTTTTCGGGCAAAAAGAAAGAAATTCTCCTTATTTTGTGGCAAAAAGGCAGAAATTTCTTTTAATTTGGGGCCAAATTGCAGAAATTTCACTTATTTCAGGGCATAATTTAAAAAATTCCTTATATTTTGGGGCAAAAAGACAGAAAATCCGTTTATTTTTGGGTAAAAAGGCAGAAATTTCACTTATTTTAAGGTAAAAAGGCAGAAATTCTTTTTATTTTGGGGCAAAAATAAAGAAATTTCCCTTTTTTGTGGCAAAAGGTAAACATTCCCCTTACTTTCGGGATATAAAGCAGAAATTCCCTGTATTTTGAAGCAAAATTGCAGTAATTCTCCTAATTTTCGGGCAAAAAGACAGAAATTCTCCTTATTTTGAGGCAAAAAGACAGAAAATCTTCTTTTTTCGGGAGCAAACTGTCAGAAACTCCCCTTATTTTTGGGCAAAATTGCAGAAATTTCCTTTACATTGGGGCAAAATTGCAGAAATTTCCCTTATTTTAGGGCAAAATTGCAAAAATTTTACTTATTTCAGGGTAATAAGTAAGAAATTCCCCTTATTTTGGGCCAAAAAACACATAAATTCCCTTTGTTTTTGGGGAAAAAGACAGAAATTCCACTTATTTAGAGGCAAAAAGGCAGAAATTCCCCTTATTTTGAAGCAAAAATGAAGAAATTTCTCTTTTTATGGCAAAAAGGTATGCATTCCCATTATTTTCAGGCAAAAAGGCAGAAATTCCCCGTATTTTGGAGCAAAATTGCAGAAATTCCCCTAATTTTGGGGCAAAAGGCAGAAATTCCCTTTATTTTGAGGCAAGAATCAGAAATTCTTCGTGTTTTGGGTCAAAATTCTAGAAATTTCCTTTTTTGGGGGCAAAATTACAGGAATTTACCTTATTTTGGGGCAAAATTGCAGAAATTTCCCTTATTTTGGGCAAAATTGCAAAAATTTCACTTATTTTCAGGTAAAAAGGCTGAAATTTCCTTTATTTTAAGGGAAAAAGGGAGAAATTCCCTTTATTTTGGAGGAAAAAGGCAGAAATTCACAGTATTTTGGGATAAAATTGCAGAAATTTCACATATTTCAGGGCAAAAAAGCAGAAATTTCCCTTATTTTGGGGCAAAATTGCAGAAATTTCACTTATTTAATGGTAACAAGTCAGAAATTCCACTTATTTTGGGGCAAAAAAGACAGAAATTCCTTTTGTTTTGGAGGAAAAAGACAGAAATTCCACTTATTTAGAGGCAAAAAGGCAGAAATTCCCCTTATTTTGGAGCAAAAATGAAGAAATTTCCCTTTTTATGGCAAAAAGGTATGCATTCCCCTTACTATTGGGATAAAAGCAGAAATTCCCCGTATTTTGAAGCAAAATTGCAGAAATTCTCATAATTTTCGGGCAAAAAGGCAGAAATTCTCTATATTTTGTGGCAAAAGGCAGAAATTTCTTTTATTTTGGGGCCAAATTGCATAAATTTCACTTATTTCAGGGCATAATTCAAAAATTCCTTTTATTTTGGGGCAAAAAGACAGAAAATCCGTTTATTTTTGGGTAAAAAGGCAGAAATTTCATTTATTGTGAGGTGAAAAGGCAGAAATTTCTCTTATTTTGGGGCAAAAATGAAGAAATTTCCCTTTTTTGCGGCAAAAGGTATACATTCCCCTTACTTTCGGGATAAAAAGCAGAAATTCCCCATATTTTGAAGCAAAATTGCAGAAATTCTCCTAATTTTCGGGCAAAAAGACAGAAATTCTCCTTATTTTGGGGCAAAAAGACAGAAAATCTTCTTTTTTCGGGGGCAAACTGTCAGAAATTCCCCTTATTTTTGGGCAAAATTGCAGAAATTTCTTTTACATTGGGGCAAAATTGCAGAAATTTCCCTTATTTTAGGGCAAAATTGCAAAAATTTCACTTATTTCAGTGTAATAAGTAAGAAATTCCCCTTATTTTGGGGCAAAAAATACAGAAATTCTCTTTGTTTTTGGGGAAAAAGACAGAAATTCCACTTATTTAGAGGCAAAAAGGCAGAAATTCCCCTTATTTTGAAGCAAAAATGAAGAAATTTCCCTTTTTATGGCAAAAAGGTATGCATTCCCCTTACTATTGGGATAAAAGCAGAAATTCCCCGTATTTTGAAGCAAAATTGCAGAAATTCTCATAATTTTTGGGGAAAAAGACAGAAATTCTCCTTATTTTGGGGCTAAAAGACAGAAAATCTTCTTATTTCGGGGGCAAACTGTCAGAAATTCTCCTTATTTTTGGGCAAAATTGCAGAAATTTCCTTTACATTGGGGCAAAATTGCAGAAATTTCCTTTATTTTAGGGCAAAATTGCAAAAATTTCACTTATTTCAGGGTAATAAGTCATAAATTCCCCTTATTTTGGGGCAAAAAAGACAGAAATTCCTTTTGTTTTGGGGGAAAAAGACAGAAATTCCACTTATTTAGAGGCAAAAAGGCAGAAATTCCTCTTATTTTGAAGCAAAAATGAAGAAATTTCTCTTTTTATGGCAAAAAGGTATGCATTCCCATTATTTTCAGGCAAAAAGGCAGAAATTCCCCGTATTTTGGAGCAAAATTGCAGAAATTCCCCTATTTTTGGGGCAAAAGGCAGAAATTCCCTTTATTTTGGGGCAAAAATCAGAAATTCCCCGTGTTTTATGGCAAAATTCTAGAAATTTCCTTTTTTTGGGGGCAAAATTACAGGAATTTACCTTATTTTGGGGCAAAATTTCAGAAATTTTCCTTATTTGGGGCAAAATTGCAGAAATTTCAGTTATTTTCAGGTAAAAAGACTGAAATTTCCTTTATTTTGGTGCAAAAAGGGAGAAATTCCCTTTCTTTTGGGGGAAAAATGCAGAAATTCACCGTATTTTGGGGTAAAATTCCAGAAATTTCACATATTTCAGGGCAACAATGCAGAAATTTCCCTTATTTTGGGGGAAAATTGCAGAAATTTGCTTTACATTGGGGCAAAATTGCAGAAATTTCCCTTATTTTGGGGAAAAATTGCAGAAATTTCACTTATTTCAGGGTAATAAGTCAGAAATTAATCTTATTTTGGGGCAAAAAAGACAGAAATTCCCTTTGTTTTGAAGGAAAAAGACAGAAATTCCACTCATTTAGAGGCAAAAAGGCAGAAATTCCCCTTATTTTGGAGCAAAAATGAAGAAATTTTATTTTTATGGCAAAAAGGTATGCATTCCCATTAATTTCGGAAAAAAAGGCAGAAATTCCCCGTATTTTGGAGCAAAATTGCAGAAATTTCCCTAATTTTGGGGCAAAAGGCAGAAATTCCTTTTATTTTGGGGCAAAAATCAGAAAATCCCTTCATTTTGGGGCAAAATTCAAAAAATTTCCTTTATTTTGGGGCAAAATTAAAGAAATTTACCTTATTTTGGGGCAAAAAGGCAGAAATTCTCTTTATTTTGTGGCAAAAGGCAGAAATTTCTTTTATTTTGGGGCCAAATTGCAGAAATTTCACTTATTTCAGGGCATAATTCAAAAATTCCTTTTATTTTGGGGCAAAAAGACAGAAAATCCGTTTATTTTTGGGTAAAAAGGCAGAAATTTCATTTATTGTGAGGTGAAAAGGCAGAAATTTCTCTTATTTTGGGGCAAAAATGAAGAAATTTCCCTTTTTTGCGGCAAAAGGTATACATTCCCCTTACTTTCGGGATAAAAAGCAGAAATTCCCCATATTTTGAAGCAAAATTGCAGAAATTCTCCTAATTTTCGGGCAAAAAGACAGAAATTCTCCTTATTTTGGGGCAAAAAGACAGAAAATCTTCTTTTTTCGGGGGCAAACTGTCAGAAATTCCCCTTATTTTTGGGCAAAATTGCAGAAATTTCTTTTACATTGGGGCAAAATTGCAGAAATTTCCCTTATTTTAGGGCAAAATTGCAAAAATTTCACTTATTTCAGTGTAATAAGTAAGAAATTCCCCTTATTTTGGGGCAAAAAATACAGAAATTCTCTTTGTTTTTGGGGAAAAAGACAGAAATTCCACTTATTTAGAGGCAAAAAGGCAGAAATTCCCCTTATTTTGAAGCAAAAATGAAGAAATTTCCCTTTTTATGGCAAAAAGGTATGCATTCCCCTTACTATTGGGATAAAAGCAGAAATTCCCCGTATTTTGAAGCAAAATTGCAGAAATTCTCATAATTTTTGGGGAAAAAGACAGAAATTCTCCTTATTTTGGGGCTAAAAGACAGAAAATCTTCTTATTTCGGGGGCAAACTGTCAGAAATTCTCCTTATTTTTGGGCAAAATTGCAGAAATTTCCTTTACATTGGGGCAAAATTGCAGAAATTTCCTTTATTTTAGGGCAAAATTGCAAAAATTTCACTTATTTCAGGGTAATAAGTCATAAATTCCCCTTATTTTGGGGCAAAAAAGACAGAAATTCCTTTTGTTTTGGGGGAAAAAGACAGAAATTCCACTTATTTAGAGGCAAAAAGGCAGAAATTCCTCTTATTTTGAAGCAAAAATGAAGAAATTTCTCTTTTTATGGCAAAAAGGTATGCATTCCCATTATTTTCAGGCAAAAAGGCAGAAATTCCCCGTATTTTGGAGCAAAATTGCAGAAATTCCCCTATTTTTGGGGCAAAAGGCAGAAATTCCCTTTATTTTGGGGCAAAAATCAGAAATTCCCCGTGTTTTATGGCAAAATTCTAGAAATTTCCTTTTTTTGGGGGCAAAATTACAGGAATTTACCTTATTTTGGGGCAAAATTTCAGAAATTTTCCTTATTTGGGGCAAAATTGCAGAAATTTCAGTTATTTTCAGGTAAAAAGACTGAAATTTCCTTTATTTTGGTGCAAAAAGGGAGAAATTCCCTTTCTTTTGGGGGAAAAATGCAGAAATTCACCGTATTTTGGGGTAAAATTCCAGAAATTTCACATATTTCAGGGCAACAATGCAGAAATTTCCCTTATTTTGGGGGAAAATTGCAGAAATTTGCTTTACATTGGGGCAAAATTGCAGAAATTTCCCTTATTTTGGGGAAAAATTGCAGAAATTTCACTTATTTCAGGGTAATAAGTCAGAAATTAATCTTATTTTGGGGCAAAAAAGACAGAAATTCCCTTTGTTTTGAAGGAAAAAGACAGAAATTCCACTCATTTAGAGGCAAAAAGGCAGAAATTCCCCTTATTTTGGAGCAAAAATGAAGAAATTTTATTTTTATGGCAAAAAGGTATGCATTCCCATTAATTTCGGAAAAAAAGGCAGAAATTCCCCGTATTTTGGAGCAAAATTGCAGAAATTTCCCTAATTTTGGGGCAAAAGGCAGAAATTCCTTTTATTTTGGGGCAAAAATCAGAAAATCCCTTCATTTTGGGGCAAAATTCAAAAAATTTCCTTTATTTTGGGGCAAAATTAAAGAAATTTACCTTATTTTGGGGCAAAAAGGCAGAAATTCTCTTTATTTTGTGGCAAAAGGCAGAAATTTCTTTTATTTTGGGGCCAAATTGCAGAAATTTCACTTATTTCAGGGCATAATTCAAAAATTCCTTTTATTTTGGGGCAAAAAGACAGAAAATCCGTTTATTTTTGGGTAAAAAGGCAGAAATTTCATTTATTGTGAGGTGAAAAGGCAGAAATTTCTCTTATTTTGGGGCAAAAATGAAGAAATTTCCCTTTTTTGCGGCAAAAGGTATACATTCCCCTTACTTTCGGGATAAAAAGCAGAAATTCCCCATATTTTGAAGCAAAATTGCAGAAATTCTCCTAATTTTCGGGCAAAAAGACAGAAATTCTCCTTATTTTGGGGCAAAAAGACAGAAAATCTTCTTTTTTCGGGGGCAAACTGTCAGAAATTCCCCTTATTTTTGGGCAAAATTGCAGAAATTTCTTTTACATTGGGGCAAAATTGCAGAAATTTCCCTTATTTTAGGGCAAAATTGCAAAAATTTCACTTATTTCAGTGTAATAAGTAAGAAATTCCCCTTATTTTGGGGCAAAAAATACAGAAATTCTCTTTGTTTTTGGGGAAAAAGACAGAAATTCCACTTATTTAGAGGCAAAAAGGCAGAAATTCCCCTTATTTTGAAGCAAAAATGAAGAAATTTCCCTTTTTATGGCAAAAAGGTATGCATTCCCCTTACTATTGGGATAAAAGCAGAAATTCCCCGTATTTTGAAGCAAAATTGCAGAAATTCTCATAATTTTTGGGGAAAAAGACAGAAATTCTCCTTATTTTGGGGCTAAAAGACAGAAAATCTTCTTATTTCGGGGGCAAACTGTCAGAAATTCTCCTTATTTTTGGGCAAAATTGCAGAAATTTCCTTTACATTGGGGCAAAATTGCAGAAATTTCCTTTATTTTAGGGCAAAATTGCAAAAATTTCACTTATTTCAGGGTAATAAGTCATAAATTCCCCTTATTTTGGGCCAAAAAAGACAGAAATTCCTTTTGTTTTGGGGGAAAAAGACAGAAATTCCACTTATTTAGAGGCAAAAAGGCAGAAATTCCTCTTATTTTGAAGCAAAAATGAAGAAATTTCTCTTTTTATGGCAAAAAGGTATGCATTCCCATTATTTTCAGGCAAAAAGGCAGAAATTCCCCGTATTTTGGAGCAAAATTGCAGAAATTCCCCTATTTTTGGGGCAAAAGGCAGAAATTCCCTTTATTTTGGGGCAAAAATCAGAAATTCCCCGTGTTTTATGGCAAAATTCTAGAAATTTCCTTTTTTTGGGGGCAAAATTACAGGAATTTACCTTATTTTGGGGCAAAATTTCAGAAATTTTCCTTATTTGGGGCAAAATTGCAGAAATTTCAGTTATTTTCAGGTAAAAAGACTGAAATTTCCTTTATTTTGGTGCAAAAAGGGAGAAATTCCCTTTCTTTTGGGGGAAAAAGGCAGAAATTCACCGTATTTTGGGGTAAAATTCCAGAAATTTCACATATTTCAGGGCAACAATGCAGAAATTTCCCTTATTTTGGGGGAAAATTGCAGAAATTTGCTTTACATTGGGGCAAAATTGCAGAAATTTCCCTTATTTTGGGGAAAAATTGCAGAAATTTCACTTATTTCAGGGTAATAAGTCAGAAATTAATCTTATTTTGGGGCAAAAAAGACAGAAATTCCCTTTGTTTTGAAGGAAAAAGACAGAAATTCCACTCATTTAGAGGCAAAAAGGCAGAAATTCCCCTTATTTTGGAGCAAAAATGAAGAAATTTTATTTTTATGGCAAAAAGGTATGCATTCCCATTAATTTCGGAAAAAAAAGGCAGAAATTCCCCGTATTTTGGAGCAAAATTGCAGAAATTTCCCTAATTTTGGGGCAAAAGGCAGAAATTCCTTTTATTTTGGGGCAAAAATCAGAAAATCCCTTCATTTTGGGGCAAAATTCAAAAAATTTCCTTTATTTTGGGGCAAAATTAAAGAAATTTACCTTATTTTGGGGCAAAAAGGCAGAAATTCTCTTTATTTTGTGGCAAAAGGCAGAAATTTCTTTTATTTTGGGGCCAAATTGCAGAAATTTCACTTATTTCAGGGCATAATTCAAAAATTCCTTTTATTTTGGGGCAAAAAGACAGAAAATCCGTTTATTTTTGGGTAAAAAGGCAGAAATTTCATTTATTGTGAGGTGAAAAGGCAGAAATTTCTCTTATTTTGGGGCAAAAATGAAGAAATTTCCCTTTTTTGCGGCAAAAGGTATACATTCCCCTTACTTTCGGGATAAAAAGCAGAAATTCCCCATATTTTGAAGCAAAATTGCAGAAATTCTCCTAATTTTCGGGCAAAAAGACAGAAATTCTCCTTATTTTGGGGCAAAAAGACAGAAAATTTCCTTTTTTCGGGAGCAAACAGTCAGAAATTCTCCTTATTTTGGGGCAAAATTGCAGAAATTTCCTTTACATTGGGGCAAAATTGCAGAAATTTCCCTTATTTTAGGGCAAAATTGCAAAAATTTCACTTATTTCAGTGTAATAAGTAAGAAATTCCCCTTATTTTGGGGCAAAAAATACAGAAATTCTCTTTGTTTTTGGGGAAAAAGACAGAAATTCCACTTATTTAGAGGCAAAAAGGCAGAAATTCCCCTTATTTTGAAGCAAAAATGAAGAAATTTCCCTTTTTATGGCAAAAAGGTATGCATTCCCCTTACTATTGGGATAAAAGCAGAAATTCCCCGTATTTTGAAGCAAAATTGCAGAAATTCTCATAATTTTTGGGGAAAAAGACAGAAATTCTCCTTATTTTGGGGCTAAAAGACAGAAAATCTTCTTATTTCGGGGGCAAACTGTCAGAAATTCTCCTTATTTTTGGGCAAAATTGCAGAAATTTCCTTTACATTGGGGCAAAATTGCAGAAATTTCCTTTATTTTAGGGCAAAATTGCAAAAATTTCACTTATTTCAGGGTAATAAGTCATAAATTCCCCTTATTTTGGGGCAAAAAAGACAGAAATTCCTTTTGTTTTGGGGGAAAAAGACAGAAATTCCACTTATTTAGAGGCAAAAAGGCAGAAATTCCTCTTATTTTGAAGCAAAAATGAAGAAATTTCTCTTTTTATGGCAAAAAGGTATGCATTCCCATTATTTTCAGGCAAAAAGGCAGAAATTCCCCGTATTTTGGAGCAAAATTGCAGAAATTCCCCTATTTTTGGGGCAAAAGGCAGAAATTCCCTTTATTTTGGGGCAAAAATCAGAAATTCCCCGTGTTTTATGGCAAAATTCTAGAAATTTCCTTTTTTTGGGGGCAAAATTACAGGAATTTACCTTATTTTGGGGCAAAATTTCAGAAATTTTCCTTATTTGGGGCAAAATTGCAGAAATTTCAGTTATTTTCAGGTAAAAAGACTGAAATTTCCTTTATTTTGGTGCAAAAAGGGAGAAATTCCCTTTCTTTTGGGGGAAAAATGCAGAAATTCACCGTATTTTGGGGTAAAATTCCAGAAATTTCACATATTTCAGGGCAACAATGCAGAAATTTCCCTTATTTTGGGGGAAAATTGCAGAAATTTGCTTTACATTGGGGCAAAATTGCAGAAATTTCCCTTATTTTGGGGAAAAATTGCAGAAATTTCACTTATTTCAGGGTAATAAGTCAGAAATTAATCTTATTTTGGGGCAAAAAAGACAGAAATTCCCTTTGTTTTGAAGGAAAAAGACAGAAATTCCACTCATTTAGAGGCAAAAAGGCAGAAATTCCCCTTATTTTGGAGCAAAAATGAAGAAATTTTATTTTTATGGCAAAAAGGTATGCATTCCCATTAATTTCGGAAAAAAAAGGCAGAAATTCCCCGTATTTTGGAGCAAAATTGCAGAAATTTCCCTAATTTTGGGGCAAAAGGCAGAAATTCCTTTTATTTTGGGGCAAAAATCAGAAAATCCCTTCATTTTGGGGCAAAATTCAAAAAATTTCCTTTATTTTGGGGCAAAATTAAAGAAATTTACCTTATTTTGGGGCAAAAAGGCAGAAATTCTCTTTATTTTGTGGCAAAAGGCAGAAATTTCTTTTATTTTGGGGCCAAATTGCAGAAATTTCACTTATTTCAGGGCATAATTCAAAAATTCCTTTTATTTTGGGGCAAAAAGACAGAAAATCCGTTTATTTTTGGGTAAAAAGGCAGAAATTTCATTTATTGTGAGGTGAAAAGGCAGAAATTTCTCTTATTTTGGGGCAAAAATGAAGAAATTTCCCTTTTTTGCGGCAAAAGGTATACATTCCCCTTACTTTCGGGATAAAAAGCAGAAATTCCCCATATTTTGAAGCAAAATTGCAGAAATTCTCCTAATTTTCGGGCAAAAAGACAGAAATTCTCCTTATTTTGGGGCAAAAAGACAGAAAATCTTCTTTTTTCGGGGGCAAACTGTCAGAAATTCCCCTTATTTTTGGGCAAAATTGCAGAAATTTCTTTTACATTGGGGCAAAATTGCAGAAATTTCCCTTATTTTAGGGCAAAATTGCAAAAATTTCACTTATTTCAGTGTAATAAGAAATTCCCCTTATTTTGGGGCAAAAAATACAGAAATTCTCTTTGTTTTTGGGGAAAAAGACAGAAATTCCACTTATTTAGAGGCAAAAAGGCAGAAATTCCCCTTATTTTGAAGCAAAAATGAAGAAATTTCCCTTTTTATGGCAAAAAGGTATGCATTCCCCTTACTATTGGGATAAAAGCAGAAATTCCCCGTATTTTGAAGCAAAATTGCAGAAATTCTCATAATTTTTGGGGAAAAAGACAGAAATTCTCCTTATTTTGGGGCTAAAAGACAGAAAATCTTCTTATTTCGGGGGCAAACTGTCAGAAATTCTCCTTATTTTTGGGCAAAATTGCAGAAATTTCCTTTACATTGGGGCAAAATTGCAGAAATTTCCTTTATTTTAGGGCAAAATTGCAAAAATTTCACTTATTTCAGGGTAATAAGTCATAAATTCCCCTTATTTTGGGGCAAAAAAGACAGAAATTCCTTTTGTTTTTGGGGAAAAAGACAGAAATTCCACTTATTTAGAGGCAAAAAGGCAGAAATTCCTCTTATTTTGAAGCAAAAATGAAGAAATTTCTCTTTTTATGGCAAAAAGGTATGCATTCCCATTATTTTCAGGCAAAAAGGCAGAAATTCCCCGTATTTTGGAGCAAAATTGCAGAAATTCCCCTATTTTTGGGGCAAAAGGCAGAAATTCCCTTTATTTTGGGGCAAAAATCAGAAATTCCCCGTGTTTTATGGCAAAATTCTAGAAATTTCCTTTTTTTGGGGGCAAAATTACAGGAATTTACCTTATTTTGGGGCAAAATTTCAGAAATTTTCCTTATTTGGGGCAAAATTGCAGAAATTTCAGTTATTTTCAGGTAAAAAGACTGAAATTTCCTTTATTTTGGTGCAAAAAGGGAGAAATTCCCTTTCTTTTGGGGGAAAAAGGCAGAAATTCACCGTATTTTGGGGTAAAATTCCAGAAATTTCACATATTTCAGGGCAACAATGCAGAAATTTCCCTTATTTTGGGGGAAAATTGCAGAAATTTGCTTTACATTGGGGCAAAATTGCAGAAATTTCCCTTATTTTGGGGAAAAATTGCAGAAATTTCACTTATTTCAGGGTAATAAGTCAGAAATTAATCTTATTTTGGGGCAAAAAAGACAGAAATTCCCTTTGTTTTGAAGGAAAAAGACAGAAATTCCACTCATTTAGAGGCAAAAAGGCAGAAATTCCCCTTATTTTGGAGCAAAAATGAAGAAATTTTATTTTTATGGCAAAAAGGTATGCATTCCCATTAATTTCGGAAAAAAAAGGCAGAAATTCCCCGTATTTTGGAGCAAAATTGCAGAAATTTCCCTAATTTTGGGGCAAAAGGCAGAAATTCCTTTTATTTTGGGGCAAAAATCAGAAAATCCCTTCATTTTGGGGCAAAATTCAAAAAATTTCCTTTATTTTGGGGCAAAATTAAAGAAATTTACCTTATTTTGGGGCAAAAAGGCAGAAATTCTCTTTATTTTGTGGCAAAAGGCAGAAATTTCTTTTATTTTGGGGCCAAATTGCAGAAATTTCACTTATTTCAGGGCATAATTCAAAAATTCCTTTTATTTTGGGGCAAAAAGACAGAAAATCCGTTTATTTTTGGGTAAAAAGGCAGAAATTTCATTTATTGTGAGGTGAAAAGGCAGAAATTTCTCTTATTTTGGGGCAAAAATGAAGAAATTTCCCTTTTTTGCGGCAAAAGGTATACATTCCCCTTACTTTCGGGATAAAAAGCAGAAATTCCCCATATTTTGAAGCAAAATTGCAGAAATTCTCCTAATTTTCGGGCAAAAAGACAGAAATTCTCCTTATTTTGGGGCAAAAAGACAGAAAATCTTCTTTTTTCGGGGGCAAACTGTCAGAAATTCCCCTTATTTTTGGGCAAAATTGCAGAAATTTCTTTTACATTGGGGCAAAATTGCAGAAATTTCCCTTATTTTAGGGCAAAATTGCAAAAATTTCACTTATTTCAGTGTAATAAGTAAGAAATTCCCCTTATTTTGGGGCAAAAAATACAGAAATTCTCTTTGTTTTTGGGGAAAAAGACAGAAATTCCACTTATTTAGAGGCAAAAAGGCAGAAATTCCCCTTATTTTGAAGCAAAAATGAAGAAATTTCCCTTTTTATGGCAAAAAGGTATGCATTCCCCTTACTATTGGGATAAAAGCAGAAATTCCCCGTATTTTGAAGCAAAATTGCAGAAATTCTCATAATTTTTGGGGAAAAAGACAGAAATTCTCCTTATTTTGGGGCTAAAAGACAGAAAATCTTCTTATTTCGGGGGCAAACTGTCAGAAATTCTCCTTATTTTTGGGCAAAATTGCAGAAATTTCCTTTACATTGGGGCAAAATTGCAGAAATTTCCTTTATTTTAGGGCAAAATTGCAAAAATTTCACTTATTTCAGGGTAATAAGTCATAAATTCCCCTTATTTTGGGGCAAAAAAGACAGAAATTCCTTTTGTTTTGGGGGAAAAAGACAGAAATTCCACTTATTTAGAGGCAAAAAGGCAGAAATTCCTCTTATTTTGAAGCAAAAATGAAGAAATTTCTCTTTTTATGGCAAAAAGGTATGCATTCCCATTATTTTCAGGCAAAAAGGCAGAAATTCCCCGTATTTTGGAGCAAAATTGCAGAAATTCCCCTATTTTTGGGGCAAAAGGCAGAAATTCCCTTTATTTTGGGGCAAAAATCAGAAATTCCCCGTGTTTTATGGCAAAATTCTAGAAATTTCCTTTTTTTGGGGGCAAAATTACAGGAATTTACCTTATTTTGGGGCAAAATTTCAGAAATTTTCCTTATTTGGGGCAAAATTGCAGAAATTTCAGTTATTTTCAGGTAAAAAGACTGAAATTTCCTTTATTTTGGTGCAAAAAGGGAGAAATTCCCTTTCTTTTGGGGGAAAAAGGCAGAAATTCACCGTATTTTGGGGTAAAATTCCAGAAATTTCACATATTTCAGGGCAACAATGCAGAAATTTCCCTTATTTTGGGGGAAAATTGCAGAAATTTGCTTTACATTGGGGCAAAATTGCAGAAATTTCCCTTATTTTGGGGAAAAATTGCAGAAATTTCACTTATTTCAGGGTAATAAGTCAGAAATTAATCTTATTTTGGGGCAAAAAAGACAGAAATTCCCTTTGTTTTGAAGGAAAAAGACAGAAATTCCACTCATTTAGAGGCAAAAAGGCAGAAATTCCCCTTATTTTGGAGCAAAAATGAAGAAATTTTATTTTTATGGCAAAAAGGTATGCATTCCCATTAATTTCGGAAAAAAAAGGCAGAAATTCCCCGTATTTTGGAGCAAAATTGCAGAAATTTCCCTAATTTTGGGGCAAAAGGCAGAAATTCCTTTTATTTTGGGGCAAAAATCAGAAAATCCCTTCATTTTGGGGCAAAATTCAAAAAATTTCCTTTATTTTGGGGCAAAATTAAAGAAATTTACCTTATTTTGGGGCAAAAAGGCAGAAATTCTCTTTATTTTGTGGCAAAAGGCAGAAATTTCTTTTATTTTGGGGCCAAATTGCAGAAATTTCACTTATTTCAGGGCATAATTCAAAAATTCCTTTTATTTTGGGGCAAAAAGACAGAAAATCCGTTTATTTTTGGGTAAAAAGGCAGAAATTTCATTTATTGTGAGGTGAAAAGGCAGAAATTTCTCTTATTTTGGGGCAAAAATGAAGAAATTTCCCTTTTTTGCGGCAAAAGGTATACATTCCCCTTACTTTCGGGATAAAAAGCAGAAATTCCCCATATTTTGAAGCAAAATTGCAGAAATTCTCCTAATTTTCGGGCAAAAAGACAGAAATTCTCCTTATTTTGGGGCAAAAAGACAGAAAATTTCCTTTTTTCGGGAGCAAACAGTCAGAAATTCTCCTTATTTTGGGGCAAAATTGCAGAAATTTCCTTTACATTGGGGCAAAATTGCAGAAATTTCCCTTATTTTAGGGCAAAATTGCAAAAATTTCACTTATTTCAGTGTAATAAGTAAGAAATTCCCCTTATTTTGGGGCAAAAAATACAGAAATTCTCTTTGTTTTTGGGGAAAAAGACAGAAATTCCACTTATTTAGAGGCAAAAAGGCAGAAATTCCCCTTATTTTGAAGCAAAAATGAAGAAATTTCCCTTTTTATGGCAAAAAGGTATGCATTCCCCTTACTATTGGGATAAAAGCAGAAATTCCCCGTATTTTGAAGCAAAATTGCAGAAATTCTCATAATTTTTGGGGAAAAAGACAGAAATTCTCCTTATTTTGGGGCTAAAAGACAGAAAATCTTCTTATTTCGGGGGCAAACTGTCAGAAATTCTCCTTATTTTTGGGCAAAATTGCAGAAATTTCCTTTACATTGGGGCAAAATTGCAGAAATTTCCTTTATTTTAGGGCAAAATTGCAAAAATTTCACTTATTTCAGGGTAATAAGTCATAAATTCCCCTTATTTTGGGGCAAAAAAGACAGAAATTCCTTTTGTTTTGGGGGAAAAAGACAGAAATTCCACTTATTTAGAGGCAAAAAGGCAGAAATTCCTCTTATTTTGAAGCAAAAATGAAGAAATTTCTCTTTTTATGGCAAAAAGGTATGCATTCCCATTATTTTCAGGCAAAAAGGCAGAAATTCCCCGTATTTTGGAGCAAAATTGCAGAAATTCCCCTATTTTTGGGGCAAAAGGCAGAAATTCCCTTTATTTTGGGGCAAAAATCAGAAATTCCCCGTGTTTTATGGCAAAATTCTAGAAATTTCCTTTTTTTGGGGGCAAAATTACAGGAATTTACCTTATTTTGGGGCAAAATTTCAGAAATTTTCCTTATTTGGGGCAAAATTGCAGAAATTTCAGTTATTTTCAGGTAAAAAGACTGAAATTTCCTTTATTTTGGTGCAAAAAGGGAGAAATTCCCTTTCTTTTGGGGGAAAAATGCAGAAATTCACCGTATTTTGGGGTAAAATTCCAGAAATTTCACATATTTCAGGGCAACAATGCAGAAATTTCCCTTATTTTGGGGGAAAATTGCAGAAATTTGCTTTACATTGGGGCAAAATTGCAGAAATTTCCCTTATTTTGGGGAAAAATTGCAGAAATTTCACTTATTTCAGGGTAATAAGTCAGAAATTAATCTTATTTTGGGGCAAAAAAGACAGAAATTCCCTTTGTTTTGAAGGAAAAAGACAGAAATTCCACTCATTTAGAGGCAAAAAGGCAGAAATTCCCCTTATTTTGGAGCAAAAATGAAGAAATTTTATTTTTATGGCAAAAAGGTATGCATTCCCATTAATTTCGGAAAAAAAAGGCAGAAATTCCCCGTATTTTGGAGCAAAATTGCAGAAATTTCCCTAATTTTGGGGCAAAAGGCAGAAATTCCTTTTATTTTGGGGCAAAAATCAGAAAATCCCTTCATTTTGGGGCAAAATTCAAAAAATTTCCTTTATTTTGGGGCAAAATTAAAGAAATTTACCTTATTTTGGGGCAAAAAGGCAGAAATTCTCTTTATTTTGTGGCAAAAGGCAGAAATTTCTTTTATTTTGGGGCCAAATTGCAGAAATTTCACTTATTTCAGGGCATAATTCAAAAATTCCTTTTATTTTGGGGCAAAAAGACAGAAAATCCGTTTATTTTTGGGTAAAAAGGCAGAAATTTCATTTATTGTGAGGTGAAAAGGCAGAAATTTCTCTTATTTTGGGGCAAAAATGAAGAAATTTCCCTTTTTTGCGGCAAAAGGTATACATTCCCCTTACTTTCGGGATAAAAAGCAGAAATTCCCCATATTTTGAAGCAAAATTGCAGAAATTCTCCTAATTTTCGGGCAAAAAGACAGAAATTCTCCTTATTTTGGGGCAAAAAGACAGAAAATCTTCTTTTTTCGGGGGCAAACTGTCAGAAATTCCCCTTATTTTTGGGCAAAATTGCAGAAATTTCTTTTACATTGGGGCAAAATTGCAGAAATTTCCCTTATTTTAGGGCAAAATTGCAAAAATTTCACTTATTTCAGTGTAATAAGAAATTCCCCTTATTTTGGGGCAAAAAATACAGAAATTCTCTTTGTTTTTGGGGAAAAAGACAGAAATTCCACTTATTTAGAGGCAAAAAGGCAGAAATTCCCCTTATTTTGAAGCAAAAATGAAGAAATTTCCCTTTTTATGGCAAAAAGGTATGCATTCCCCTTACTATTGGGATAAAAGCAGAAATTCCCCGTATTTTGAAGCAAAATTGCAGAAATTCTCATAATTTTTGGGGAAAAAGACAGAAATTCTCCTTATTTTGGGGCTAAAAGACAGAAAATCTTCTTATTTCGGGGGCAAACTGTCAGAAATTCTCCTTATTTTTGGGCAAAATTGCAGAAATTTCCTTTACATTGGGGCAAAATTGCAGAAATTTCCTTTATTTTAGGGCAAAATTGCAAAAATTTCACTTATTTCAGGGTAATAAGTCATAAATTCCCCTTATTTTGGGGCAAAAAAGACAGAAATTCCTTTTGTTTTTGGGGAAAAAGACAGAAATTCCACTTATTTAGAGGCAAAAAGGCAGAAATTCCTCTTATTTTGAAGCAAAAATGAAGAAATTTCTCTTTTTATGGCAAAAAGGTATGCATTCCCATTATTTTCAGGCAAAAAGGCAGAAATTCCCCGTATTTTGGAGCAAAATTGCAGAAATTCCCCTATTTTTGGGGCAAAAGGCAGAAATTCCCTTTATTTTGGGGCAAAAATCAGAAATTCCCCGTGTTTTATGGCAAAATTCTAGAAATTTCCTTTTTTTGGGGGCAAAATTACAGGAATTTACCTTATTTTGGGGCAAAATTTCAGAAATTTTCCTTATTTGGGGCAAAATTGCAGAAATTTCAGTTATTTTCAGGTAAAAAGACTGAAATTTCCTTTATTTTGGTGCAAAAAGGGAGAAATTCCCTTTCTTTTGGGGGAAAAAGGCAGAAATTCACCGTATTTTGGGGTAAAATTCCAGAAATTTCACATATTTCAGGGCAACAATGCAGAAATTTCCCTTATTTTGGGGGAAAATTGCAGAAATTTGCTTTACATTGGGGCAAAATTGCAGAAATTTCCCTTATTTTGGGGAAAAATTGCAGAAATTTCACTTATTTCAGGGTAATAAGTCAGAAATTAATCTTATTTTGGGGCAAAAAAGACAGAAATTCCCTTTGTTTTGAAGGAAAAAGACAGAAATTCCACTCATTTAGAGGCAAAAAGGCAGAAATTCCCCTTATTTTGGAGCAAAAATGAAGAAATTTTATTTTTATGGCAAAAAGGTATGCATTCCCATTAATTTCGGAAAAAAAAGGCAGAAATTCCCCGTATTTTGGAGCAAAATTGCAGAAATTTCCCTAATTTTGGGGCAAAAGGCAGAAATTCCTTTTATTTTGGGGCAAAAATCAGAAAATCCCTTCATTTTGGGGCAAAATTCAAAAAATTTCCTTTATTTTGGGGCAAAATTAAAGAAATTTACCTTATTTTGGGGCAAAAAGGCAGAAATTCTCTTTATTTTGTGGCAAAAGGCAGAAATTTCTTTTATTTTGGGGCCAAATTGCAGAAATTTCACTTATTTCAGGGCATAATTCAAAAATTCCTTTTATTTTGGGGCAAAAAGACAGAAAATCCGTTTATTTTTGGGTAAAAAGGCAGAAATTTCATTTATTGTGAGGTGAAAAGGCAGAAATTTCTCTTATTTTGGGGCAAAAATGAAGAAATTTCCCTTTTTTGCGGCAAAAGGTATACATTCCCCTTACTTTCGGGATAAAAAGCAGAAATTCCCCATATTTTGAAGCAAAATTGCAGAAATTCTCCTAATTTTCGGGCAAAAAGACAGAAATTCTCCTTATTTTGGGGCAAAAAGACAGAAAATCTTCTTTTTTCGGGGGCAAACTGTCAGAAATTCCCCTTATTTTTGGGCAAAATTGCAGAAATTTCTTTTACATTGGGGCAAAATTGCAGAAATTTCCCTTATTTTAGGGCAAAATTGCAAAAATTTCACTTATTTCAGTGTAATAAGTAAGAAATTCCCCTTATTTTGGGGCAAAAAATACAGAAATTCTCTTTGTTTTTGGGGAAAAAGACAGAAATTCCACTTATTTAGAGGCAAAAAGGCAGAAATTCCCCTTATTTTGAAGCAAAAATGAAGAAATTTCCCTTTTTATGGCAAAAAGGTATGCATTCCCCTTACTATTGGGATAAAAGCAGAAATTCCCCGTATTTTGAAGCAAAATTGCAGAAATTCTCATAATTTTTGGGGAAAAAGACAGAAATTCTCCTTATTTTGGGGCTAAAAGACAGAAAATCTTCTTATTTCGGGGGCAAACTGTCAGAAATTCTCCTTATTTTTGGGCAAAATTGCAGAAATTTCCTTTACATTGGGGCAAAATTGCAGAAATTTCCTTTATTTTAGGGCAAAATTGCAAAAATTTCACTTATTTCAGGGTAATAAGTCATAAATTCCCCTTATTTTGGGGCAAAAAAGACAGAAATTCCTTTTGTTTTGGGGGAAAAAGACAGAAATTCCACTTATTTAGAGGCAAAAAGGCAGAAATTCCTCTTATTTTGAAGCAAAAATGAAGAAATTTCTCTTTTTATGGCAAAAAGGTATGCATTCCCATTATTTTCAGGCAAAAAGGCAGAAATTCCCCGTATTTTGGAGCAAAATTGCAGAAATTCCCCTATTTTTGGGGCAAAAGGCAGAAATTCCCTTTATTTTGGGGCAAAAATCAGAAATTCCCCGTGTTTTATGGCAAAATTCTAGAAATTTCCTTTTTTTGGGGGCAAAATTACAGGAATTTACCTTATTTTGGGGCAAAATTTCAGAAATTTTCCTTATTTGGGGCAAAATTGCAGAAATTTCAGTTATTTTCAGGTAAAAAGACTGAAATTTCCTTTATTTTGGTGCAAAAAGGGAGAAATTCCCTTTCTTTTGGGGGAAAAAGGCAGAAATTCACCGTATTTTGGGGTAAAATTCCAGAAATTTCACATATTTCAGGGCAACAATGCAGAAATTTCCCTTATTTTGGGGGAAAATTGCAGAAATTTGCTTTACATTGGGGCAAAATTGCAGAAATTTCCCTTATTTTGGGGAAAAATTGCAGAAATTTCACTTATTTCAGGGTAATAAGTCAGAAATTAATCTTATTTTGGGGCAAAAAAGACAGAAATTCCCTTTGTTTTGAAGGAAAAAGACAGAAATTCCACTCATTTAGAGGCAAAAAGGCAGAAATTCCCCTTATTTTGGAGCAAAAATGAAGAAATTTTATTTTTATGGCAAAAAGGTATGCATTCCCATTAATTTCGGAAAAAAAAGGCAGAAATTCCCCGTATTTTGGAGCAAAATTGCAGAAATTTCCCTAATTTTGGGGCAAAAGGCAGAAATTCCTTTTATTTTGGGGCAAAAATCAGAAAATCCCTTCATTTTGGGGCAAAATTCAAAAAATTTCCTTTATTTTGGGGCAAAATTAAAGAAATTTACCTTATTTTGGGGCAAAAAGGCAGAAATTCTCTTTATTTTGTGGCAAAAGGCAGAAATTTCTTTTATTTTGGGGCCAAATTGCAGAAATTTCACTTATTTCAGGGCATAATTCAAAAATTCCTTTTATTTTGGGGCAAAAAGACAGAAAATCCGTTTATTTTTGGGTAAAAAGGCAGAAATTTCATTTATTGTGAGGTGAAAAGGCAGAAATTTCTCTTATTTTGGGGCAAAAATGAAGAAATTTCCCTTTTTTGCGGCAAAAGGTATACATTCCCCTTACTTTCGGGATAAAAAGCAGAAATTCCCCATATTTTGAAGCAAAATTGCAGAAATTCTCCTAATTTTCGGGCAAAAAGACAGAAATTCTCCTTATTTTGGGGCAAAAAGACAGAAAATCTTCTTTTTTCGGGGGCAAACTGTCAGAAATTCCCCTTATTTTTGGGCAAAATTGCAGAAATTTCTTTTACATTGGGGCAAAATTGCAGAAATTTCCCTTATTTTAGGGCAAAATTGCAAAAATTTCACTTATTTCAGTGTAATAAGTAAGAAATTCCCCTTATTTTGGGGCAAAAAATACAGAAATTCTCTTTGTTTTTGGGGAAAAAGACAGAAATTCCACTTATTTAGAGGCAAAAAGGCAGAAATTCCCCTTATTTTGAAGCAAAAATGAAGAAATTTCCCTTTTTATGGCAAAAAGGTATGCATTCCCCTTACTATTGGGATAAAAGCAGAAATTCCCCGTATTTTGAAGCAAAATTGCAGAAATTCTCATAATTTTTGGGGAAAAAGACAGAAATTCTCCTTATTTTGGGGCTAAAAGACAGAAAATCTTCTTATTTCGGGGGCAAACTGTCAGAAATTCTCCTTATTTTTGGGCAAAATTGCAGAAATTTCCTTTACATTGGGGCAAAATTGCAGAAATTTCCTTTATTTTAGGGCAAAATTGCAAAAATTTCACTTATTTCAGGGTAATAAGTCATAAATTCCCCTTATTTTGGGGCAAAAAAGACAGAAATTCCTTTTGTTTTGGGGGAAAAAGACAGAAATTCCACTTATTTAGAGGCAAAAAGGCAGAAATTCCTCTTATTTTGAAGCAAAAATGAAGAAATTTCTCTTTTTATGGCAAAAAGGTATGCATTCCCATTATTTTCAGGCAAAAAGGCAGAAATTCCCCGTATTTTGGAGCAAAATTGCAGAAATTCCCCTATTTTTGGGGCAAAAGGCAGAAATTCCCTTTATTTTGGGGCAAAAATCAGAAATTCCCCGTGTTTTATGGCAAAATTCTAGAAATTTCCTTTTTTTGGGGGCAAAATTACAGGAATTTACCTTATTTTGGGGCAAAATTTCAGAAATTTTCCTTATTTGGGGCAAAATTGCAGAAATTTCAGTTATTTTCAGGTAAAAAGACTGAAATTTCCTTTATTTTGGTGCAAAAAGGGAGAAATTCCCTTTCTTTTGGGGGAAAAAGGCAGAAATTCACCGTATTTTGGGGTAAAATTCCAGAAATTTCACATATTTCAGGGCAACAATGCAGAAATTTCCCTTATTTTGGGGGAAAATTGCAGAAATTTGCTTTACATTGGGGCAAAATTGCAGAAATTTCCCTTATTTTGGGGAAAAATTGCAGAAATTTCACTTATTTCAGGGTAATAAGTCAGAAATTAATCTTATTTTGGGGCAAAAAAGACAGAAATTCCCTTTGTTTTGAAGGAAAAAGACAGAAATTCCACTCATTTAGAGGCAAAAAGGCAGAAATTCCCCTTATTTTGGAGCAAAAATGAAGAAATTTTATTTTTATGGCAAAAAGGTATGCATTCCCATTAATTTCGGAAAAAAAAGGCAGAAATTCCCCGTATTTTGGAGCAAAATTGCAGAAATTTCCCTAATTTTGGGGCAAAAGGCAGAAATTCCTTTTATTTTGGGGCAAAAATCAGAAAATCCCTTCATTTTGGGGCAAAATTCAAAAAATTTCCTTTATTTTGGGGCAAAATTAAAGAAATTTACCTTATTTTGGGGCAAAAAGGCAGAAATTCTCTTTATTTTGTGGCAAAAGGCAGAAATTTCTTTTATTTTGGGGCCAAATTGCAGAAATTTCACTTATTTCAGGGCATAATTCAAAAATTCCTTTTATTTTGGGGCAAAAAGACAGAAAATCCGTTTATTTTTGGGTAAAAAGGCAGAAATTTCATTTATTGTGAGGTGAAAAGGCAGAAATTTCTCTTATTTTGGGGCAAAAATGAAGAAATTTCCCTTTTTTGCGGCAAAAGGTATACATTCCCCTTACTTTCGGGATAAAAAGCAGAAATTCCCCATATTTTGAAGCAAAATTGCAGAAATTCTCCTAATTTTCGGGCAAAAAGACAGAAATTCTCCTTATTTTGGGGCAAAAAGACAGAAAATTTCCTTTTTTCGGGAGCAAACAGTCAGAAATTCTCCTTATTTTGGGGCAAAATTGCAGAAATTTCCTTTACATTGGGGCAAAATTGCAGAAATTTCCCTTATTTTAGGGCAAAATTGCAAAAATTTCACTTATTTCAGTGTAATAAGTAAGAAATTCCCCTTATTTTGGGGCAAAAAATACAGAAATTCTCTTTGTTTTTGGGGAAAAAGACAGAAATTCCACTTATTTAGAGGCAAAAAGGCAGAAATTCCCCTTATTTTGAAGCAAAAATGAAGAAATTTCCCTTTTTATGGCAAAAAGGTATGCATTCCCCTTACTATTGGGATAAAAGCAGAAATTCCCCGTATTTTGAAGCAAAATTGCAGAAATTCTCATAATTTTTGGGGAAAAAGACAGAAATTCTCCTTATTTTGGGGCTAAAAGACAGAAAATCTTCTTATTTCGGGGGCAAACTGTCAGAAATTCTCCTTATTTTTGGGCAAAATTGCAGAAATTTCCTTTACATTGGGGCAAAATTGCAGAAATTTCCTTTATTTTAGGGCAAAATTGCAAAAATTTCACTTATTTCAGGGTAATAAGTCATAAATTCCCCTTATTTTGGGGCAAAAAAGACAGAAATTCCTTTTGTTTTGGGGGAAAAAGACAGAAATTCCACTTATTTAGAGGCAAAAAGGCAGAAATTCCTCTTATTTTGAAGCAAAAATGAAGAAATTTCTCTTTTTATGGCAAAAAGGTATGCATTCCCATTATTTTCAGGCAAAAAGGCAGAAATTCCCCGTATTTTGGAGCAAAATTGCAGAAATTCCCCTATTTTTGGGGCAAAAGGCAGAAATTCCCTTTATTTTGGGGCAAAAATCAGAAATTCCCCGTGTTTTATGGCAAAATTCTAGAAATTTCCTTTTTTTGGGGGCAAAATTACAGGAATTTACCTTATTTTGGGGCAAAATTTCAGAAATTTTCCTTATTTGGGGCAAAATTGCAGAAATTTCAGTTATTTTCAGGTAAAAAGACTGAAATTTCCTTTATTTTGGTGCAAAAAGGGAGAAATTCCCTTTCTTTTGGGGGAAAAATGCAGAAATTCACCGTATTTTGGGGTAAAATTCCAGAAACTTCACATATTTCAGGGCAACAATGCAGAAATTTCCCTTATTTTGGGGGAAAATTGCAGAAATTTGCTTTACATTGGGGCAAAATTGCAGAAATTTCCCTTATTTTGGGGAAAAATTGCAGAAATTTCACTTATTTCAGGGTAATAAGTCAGAAATTAATCTTATTTTGGGGCAAAAAAGACAGAAATTCCCTTTGTTTTGAAGGAAAAAGACAGAAATTCCACTCATTTAGAGGCAAAAAGGCAGAAATTCCCCTTATTTTGGAGCAAAAATGAAGAAATTTTATTTTTATGGCAAAAAGGTATGCATTCCCATTAATTTCGGAAAAAAAGGCAGAAATTCCCCGTATTTTGGAGCAAAATTGCAGAAATTTCCCTAATTTTGGGGCAAAAGGCAGAAATTCCTTTTATTTTGGGGCAAAAATCAGAAAATCCCTTCATTTTGGGGCAAAATTCAAAAAATTTCCTTTATTTTGGGGCAAAATTAAAGAAATTTACCTTATTTTGGGGCAAAAAGGCAGAAATTCTCTTTATTTTGTGGCAAAAGGCAGAAATTTCTTTTATTTTGGGGCCAAATTGCAGAAATTTCACTTATTTCAGGGCATAATTCAAAAATTCCTTTTATTTTGGGGCAAAAAGACAGAAAATCCGTTTATTTTTGGGTAAAAAGGCAGAAATTTCATTTATTGTGAGGTGAAAAGGCAGAAATTTCTCTTATTTTGGGGCAAAAATGAAGAAATTTCCCTTTTTTGCGGCAAAAGGTATACATTCCCCTTACTTTCGGGATAAAAAGCAGAAATTCCCCATATTTTGAAGCAAAATTGCAGAAATTCTCCTAATTTTCGGGCAAAAAGACAGAAATTCTCCTTATTTTGGGGCAAAAAGACAGAAAATCTTCTTTTTTCGGGGGCAAACTGTCAGAAATTCCCCTTATTTTTGGGCAAAATTGCAGAAATTTCTTTTACATTGGGGCAAAATTGCAGAAATTTCCCTTATTTTAGGGCAAAATTGCAAAAATTTCACTTATTTCAGTGTAATAAGTAAGAAATTCCCCTTATTTTGGGGCAAAAAATACAGAAATTCTCTTTGTTTTTGGGGAAAAAGACAGAAATTCCACTTATTTAGAGGCAAAAAGGCAGAAATTCCCCTTATTTTGAAGCAAAAATGAAGAAATTTCCCTTTTTATGGCAAAAAGGTATGCATTCCCCTTACTATTGGGATAAAAGCAGAAATTCCCCGTATTTTGAAGCAAAATTGCAGAAATTCTCATAATTTTTGGGGAAAAAGACAGAAATTCTCCTTATTTTGGGGCTAAAAGACAGAAAATCTTCTTATTTCGGGGGCAAACTGTCAGAAATTCTCCTTATTTTTGGGCAAAATTGCAGAAATTTCCTTTACATTGGGGCAAAATTGCAGAAATTTCCTTTATTTTAGGGCAAAATTGCAAAAATTTCACTTATTTCAGGGTAATAAGTCATAAATTCCCCTTATTTTGGGGCAAAAAAGACAGAAATTCCTTTTGTTTTGGGGGAAAAAGACAGAAATTCCACTTATTTAGAGGCAAAAAGGCAGAAATTCCTCTTATTTTGAAGCAAAAATGAAGAAATTTCTCTTTTTATGGCAAAAAGGTATGCATTCCCATTATTTTCAGGCAAAAAGGCAGAAATTCCCCGTATTTTGGAGCAAAATTGCAGAAATTCCCCTATTTTTGGGGCAAAAGGCAGAAATTCCCTTTATTTTGGGGCAAAAATCAGAAATTCCCCGTGTTTTATGGCAAAATTCTAGAAATTTCCTTTTTTTGGGGGCAAAATTACAGGAATTTACCTTATTTTGGGGCAAAATTTCAGAAATTTTCCTTATTTGGGGCAAAATTGCAGAAATTTCAGTTATTTTCAGGTAAAAAGACTGAAATTTCCTTTATTTTGGTGCAAAAAGGGAGAAATTCCCTTTCTTTTGGGGGAAAAAGGCAGAAATTCACCGTATTTTGGGGTAAAATTCCAGAAATTTCACATATTTCAGGGCAACAATGCAGAAATTTCCCTTATTTTGGGGGAAAATTGCAGAAATTTGCTTTACATTGGGGCAAAATTGCAGAAATTTCCCTTATTTTGGGGAAAAATTGCAGAAATTTCACTTATTTCAGGGTAATAAGTCAGAAATTAATCTTATTTTGGGGCAAAAAAGACAGAAATTCCCTTTGTTTTGAAGGAAAAAGACAGAAATTCCACTCATTTAGAGGCAAAAAGGCAGAAATTCCCCTTATTTTGGAGCAAAAATGAAGAAATTTTATTTTTATGGCAAAAAGGTATGCATTCCCATTAATTTCGGAAAAAAAAGGCAGAAATTCCCCGTATTTTGGAGCAAAATTGCAGAAATTTCCCTAATTTTGGGGCAAAAGGCAGAAATTCCTTTTATTTTGGGGCAAAAATCAGAAAATCCCTTCATTTTGGGGCAAAATTCAAAAAATTTCCTTTATTTTGGGGCAAAATTAAAGAAATTTACCTTATTTTGGGGCAAAAAGGCAGAAATTCTCTTTATTTTGTGGCAAAAGGCAGAAATTTCTTTTATTTTGGGGCCAAATTGCAGAAATTTCACTTATTTCAGGGCATAATTCAAAAATTCCTTTTATTTTGGGGCAAAAAGACAGAAAATCCGTTTATTTTTGGGTAAAAAGGCAGAAATTTCATTTATTGTGAGGTGAAAAGGCAGAAATTTCTCTTATTTTGGGGCAAAAATGAAGAAATTTCCCTTTTTTGCGGCAAAAGGTATACATTCCCCTTACTTTCGGGATAAAAAGCAGAAATTCCCCATATTTTGAAGCAAAATTGCAGAAATTCTCCTAATTTTCGGGCAAAAAGACAGAAATTCTCCTTATTTTGGGGCAAAAAGACAGAAAATTTCCTTTTTTCGGGAGCAAACAGTCAGAAATTCTCCTTATTTTGGGGCAAAATTGCAGAAATTTCCTTTACATTGGGGCAAAATTGCAGAAATTTCCCTTATTTTAGGGCAAAATTGCAAAAATTTCACTTATTTCAGTGTAATAAGTAAGAAATTCCCCTTATTTTGGGGCAAAAAATACAGAAATTCTCTTTGTTTTTGGGGAAAAAGACAGAAATTCCACTTATTTAGAGGCAAAAAGGCAGAAATTCCCCTTATTTTGAAGCAAAAATGAAGAAATTTCCCTTTTTATGGCAAAAAGGTATGCATTCCCCTTACTATTGGGATAAAAGCAGAAATTCCCCGTATTTTGAAGCAAAATTGCAGAAATTCTCATAATTTTTGGGGAAAAAGACAGAAATTCTCCTTATTTTGGGGCTAAAAGACAGAAAATCTTCTTATTTCGGGGGCAAACTGTCAGAAATTCTCCTTATTTTTGGGCAAAATTGCAGAAATTTCCTTTACATTGGGGCAAAATTGCAGAAATTTCCTTTATTTTAGGGCAAAATTGCAAAAATTTCACTTATTTCAGGGTAATAAGTCATAAATTCCCCTTATTTTGGGGCAAAAAAGACAGAAATTCCTTTTGTTTTGGGGGAAAAAGACAGAAATTCCACTTATTTAGAGGCAAAAAGGCAGAAATTCCTCTTATTTTGAAGCAAAAATGAAGAAATTTCTCTTTTTATGGCAAAAAGGTATGCATTCCCATTATTTTCAGGCAAAAAGGCAGAAATTCCCCGTATTTTGGAGCAAAATTGCAGAAATTCCCCTACTTTTGGGGCAAAAGGCAGAAATTCCCTTTATTTTGGGGCAAAAATCAGAAATTCCCCGTGTTTTATGGCAAAATTCTAGAAATTTCCTTTTTTTGGGGGCAAAATTACAGGAATTTACCTTATTTTGGGGCAAAATTTCAGAAATTTTCCTTATTTGGGGCAAAATTGCAGAAATTTCAGTTATTTTCAGGTAAAAAGACTGAAATTTCCTTTATTTTGGTGCAAAAAGGGAGAAATTCCCTTTCTTTTGGGGGAAAAAGGCAGAAATTCACCGTATTTTGGGGTAAAATTCCAGAAATTTCACATATTTCAGGGCAACAATGCAGAAATTTCCCTTATTTTGGGGGAAAATTGCAGAAATTTGCTTTACATTGGGGCAAAATTGCAGAAATTTCCCTTATTTTGGGGAAAAATTGCAGAAATTTCACTTATTTCAGGGTAATAAGTCAGAAATTAATCTTATTTTGGGGCAAAAAAGACAGAAATTCCCTTTGTTTTGAAGGAAAAAGACAGAAATTCCACTCATTTAGAGGCAAAAAGGCAGAAATTCCCCTTATTTTGGAGCAAAAATGAAGAAATTTTATTTTTATGGCAAAAAGGTATGCATTCCCATTAATTTCGGAAAAAAAAGGCAGAAATTCCCCGTATTTTGGAGCAAAATTGCAGAAATTTCCCTAATTTTGGGGCAAAAGGCAGAAATTCCTTTTATTTTGGGGCAAAAATCAGAAAATCCCTTCATTTTGGGGCAAAATTCAAAAAATTTCCTTTATTTTGGGGCAAAATTAAAGAAATTTACCTTATTTTGGGGCAAAAAGGCAGAAATTCTCTTTATTTTGTGGCAAAAGGCAGAAATTTCTTTTATTTTGGGGCCAAATTGCAGAAATTTCACTTATTTCAGGGCATAATTCAAAAATTCCTTTTATTTTGGGGCAAAAAGACAGAAAATCCGTTTATTTTTGGGTAAAAAGGCAGAAATTTCATTTATTGTGAGGTGAAAAGGCAGAAATTTCTCTTATTTTGGGGCAAAAATGAAGAAATTTCCCTTTTTTGCGGCAAAAGGTATACATTCCCCTTACTTTCGGGATAAAAAGCAGAAATTCCCCATATTTTGAAGCAAAATTGCAGAAATTCTCCTAATTTTCGGGCAAAAAGACAGAAATTCTCCTTATTTTGGGGCAAAAAGACAGAAAATTTCCTTTTTTCGGGAGCAAACAGTCAGAAATTCTCCTTATTTTGGGGCAAAATTGCAGAAATTTCCTTTACATTGGGGCAAAATTGCAGAAATTTCCCTTATTTTAGGGCAAAATTGCAAAAATTTCACTTATTTCAGTGTAATAAGTAAGAAATTCCCCTTATTTTGGGGCAAAAAATACAGAAATTCTCTTTGTTTTTGGGGAAAAAGACAGAAATTCCACTTATTTAGAGGCAAAAAGGCAGAAATTCCCCTTATTTTGAAGCAAAAATGAAGAAATTTCCCTTTTTATGGCAAAAAGGTATGCATTCCCCTTACTATTGGGATAAAAGCAGAAATTCCCCGTATTTTGAAGCAAAATTGCAGAAATTCTCATAATTTTTGGGGAAAAAGACAGAAATTCTCCTTATTTTGGGGCTAAAAGACAGAAAATCTTCTTATTTCGGGGGCAAACTGTCAGAAATTCTCCTTATTTTTGGGCAAAATTGCAGAAATTTCCTTTACATTGGGGCAAAATTGCAGAAATTTCCTTTATTTTAGGGCAAAATTGCAAAAATTTCACTTATTTCAGGGTAATAAGTCATAAATTCCCCTTATTTTGGGGCAAAAAAGACAGAAATTCCTTTTGTTTTGGGGGAAAAAGACAGAAATTCCACTTATTTAGAGGCAAAAAGGCAGAAATTCCTCTTATTTTGAAGCAAAAATGAAGAAATTTCTCTTTTTATGGCAAAAAGGTATGCATTCCCATTATTTTCAGGCAAAAAGGCAGAAATTCCCCGTATTTTGGAGCAAAATTGCAGAAATTCCCCTACTTTTGGGGCAAAAGGCAGAAATTCCCTTTATTTTGGGGCAAAAATCAGAAATTCCCCGTGTTTTATGGCAAAATTCTAGAAATTTCCTTTTTTTGGGGGCAAAATTACAGGAATTTACCTTATTTTGGGGCAAAATTTCAGAAATTTTCCTTATTTGGGGCAAAATTGCAGAAATTTCAGTTATTTTCAGGTAAAAAGACTGAAATTTCCTTTATTTTGGTGCAAAAAGGGAGAAATTCCCTTTCTTTTGGGGGAAAAAGGCAGAAATTCACCGTATTTTGGGGTAAAATTCCAGAAATTTCACATATTTCAGGGCAACAATGCAGAAATTTCCCTTATTTTGGGGGAAAATTGCAGAAATTTGCTTTACATTGGGGCAAAATTGCAGAAATTTCCCTTATTTTGGGGAAAAATTGCAGAAATTTCACTTATTTCAGGGTAATAAGTCAGAAATTAATCTTATTTTGGGGCAAAAAAGACAGAAATTCCCTTTGTTTTGAAGGAAAAAGACAGAAATTCCACTCATTTAGAGGCAAAAAGGCAGAAATTCCCCTTATTTTGGAGCAAAAATGAAGAAATTTTATTTTTATGGCAAAAAGGTATGCATTCCCATTAATTTCGGAAAAAAAGGCAGAAATTCCCCGTATTTTGGAGCAAAATTGCAGAAATTTCCCTAATTTTGGGGCAAAAGGCAGAAATTCCTTTTATTTTGGGGCAAAAATCAGAAAATCCCTTCATTTTGGGGCAAAATTCAAAAAATTTCCTTTATTTTGGGGCAAAATTAAAGAAATTTACCTTATTTTGGGGCAAAATTGCAGAAATTTCACTTATTTTCAGGAAAAAAGGCTGAAATTTCCTTTATTTTGGGGCAAAAAGGGAGAAATTCCTCTAATTTTGAGGCAAAATTGCAGAAATTTTCCTTATTGTGGGGAAAAATTGCAGAAATTTTCCTTATTTTAGGGCAAAATTGCAAAATTTCACTTATTTCAGAGAAAAAAAGCAAAAATTTTTCTTATTTTGGGGCAAAAAGGCAGAAATTCGACTTATTTTGGGGTAAAATTGCAGAAATTTCACATATTTCAAGGTAAAAAGGCAGAAATTTCCCTTATTTTGAGGCAAAATTGCAGAAATTTCACTTATTTCATGGTAATAAGTCAGAAATTCCCCTTATTTTGGGGAAAAAAAGACAGAAATTCCCTTTGTTTTGGGGGAAAAAACAGAAATTCCACTTATTTAGAGGCAAATTGCAGAAATTCCCCTTATTTTGGAGCAAAAATGAAGAAATTTTCCTTTTTATGGCAAAAAGGTATGCATTCCCATTATTTTCGGGCAAAAAACAGAAATTCCCCGTATTTTGGAGCAAAATTGCAGAAATTCCCAAATTTTGGGGCAAAAGGCATAAATTCCCTTTATTTTGGGGCAAAAATCAGAAATTCCCCTTATTTTGGGGCAAAATTCAAGAAATTTACTTTCTTTTGGGGCAAAATTTCAGGAATTTTCCTTATTTTGGTGCAAAATTGCACAAATTTCCCTTATTTGGGGCAAAATTGCAGAAAATTCAGATATTTTCAGGTAAAAAGTCTGAAATTTTCTTTATTTTGGGGCAAAAAGGGAGAAAATCCCCTTATTTTGGGGCAAAATTGCAGAAATTTCCCTTGTTATAGGAAAAAATTGCAGAAATTTACCTTATATTAGGGCAAAATTGCAGAAATTTCAATTATTTCGGAGAAATAAAGCAAAAATGTTTCTTATTTTGAAGCAAAAAGACAGAAATTCCCATTATTTTAGTGCAAAAAGGCAGAAATTCACCTTATTTTGGGGTAATATTGCAGAAATTTCACATATTTCAGGGCAAAAAGGCAGAAATTTCCATTGTTTTGGGGCAAAATTGCAGAAATTTCACTTATTTCAGAGTAATAAGTCAGAAATTCCCCTTATTTTGGGGCAAAAAAGACAGAAATTCCCGTTGTTTTGGGGGGAAAAGACAGAAATTCTACTTATTTAGAGGCAAAAAAGCAGAAATTCCCCTTATTTTAAAGAAAAAATGAAGAAATTTTTCTTTTTTATGGCAAAAAGTTATGCATTTCCCTTATTTTTGGGAAAAAAGGCAGAAATTCCCCGTATTTTGGAGCAAAATTGAAGAAATTCCCCTAATTGTGGGGCAAAAAGGCAGAAATTCACTATATGTTTTGGCAAAAGACAGAAATTCTCCTTATTTTGGTGCAAAACTCAGAAATTCCACTTCTTTTGGGGCAAAATTCCAGAAATTTCCCTTATTTTGGGGCAAGATTGCAGAAATTTCTCTTATTTAGGGGCAAAATTGCAGAAATTTGACTTATTTCAGGGAAAAAAGGCAGAATTTTTTTTTTTATTTTGTGGTAAAAAAACAGAAATTCCTAATATTTTGTGGCAAAAATGCAGAAATTCCTCTTATTTTGAGGTAAAAAGGCTGAATTCCCCTTATTTGGGGGCAAAAAGGCAGAAATTTCCCTTATTTTGGGGTAAAATTGCAGAAATTTCACTTATTTCAGGGTAATAAGTCAGAAAATTTCCTTATTTTGGGGCAAAAAAGACAGAAAATCCCTTTGTTTTGGTGGAAAAAGACAGAAATTCCACTTATTTAGAGGCAAAAAAGCAGAAATTCTCCTTATTTTGGAGCAAAAATGAAGAAATTTTTTTTAAGGCAAAAAGTTATCTATTCTTTTTATTTATGGGCAAAAATAAAGAAATTTCCCGTATTTTGGGGCAAAATTCCAGAAATTTCCCTTATTATTGGGCAAAATTGCAGAAATTTCACTTATTTTAGGGCAAAATTGCAGAAATTTCACTTATTTCAGTGAAAAAAGGCAGAAATTTCCCTTATTTTGGGGCAAAACGGCAGAAATTCTCCTTATTTTGAGGTAAAAAGGCTGAAATTCCCCTTATTTGGGGGCAAAAAGGCAGAAATTTCCCTTATATTGGGGCAAAATTGCAGAAATTTCACATATTTCAGGGTAATAAGTCAGAAATTCCCCTTATTTTGGGGCAAAAAAGACAGAAATTTCCTTTGTTTTGGGGGAAATGGCAGAAATTCCACATGTTTAGAGGCAAAAAGGCAAAAATTTCTCTTATTTTGGAGCAAAAAAGAAGAAATTTACCTTTTTATGGCAAAAAGGAATGCATTCCCATTATTTTCGGGCAAAAAGGCAGAAATTCCCCTTATTTTGGAGCCAAATTGCAGAAATTCCTCTAATTTTGGGGCAAAAGCCAGAAATTCCCTTTATTTTAGGGCAAAAATCAGAAATTCCCATTATTTTGGGGCAAAATTCCAGAAATTTCCTTTATTTTGGGGCAAAATTGCAGGAATTTACTTTATTTTGGGGCAAAATTGCAGAAATTTTCTTTATTTGGGGCAAAATTGCAGAAATTTCACATATTTTCAGGTAAAAAGGCTGAAATTTCCTTTATTTTGGGGCAAAAAGGGAGAAATTCCCCTTATTTTGGGGCAAAATTGCAGAAATTTCCCTTATTATGCGATAAAATTGCAGAAATTTCACTTATTTTAGAGTAAAATTGCAGAAATTTCACTTATTTCAGAGAAAAAGCAAAAATTTTTCTTATTTTGGGGCAAAAAGGCAGAAATTCCCATTATTTTGTGACAAAAAGGCAGAAATTCACCTTAATTTGGTGTAAAATTGCAGAAATTTCACATATTTCAGGGCAAAAAGGCAGAAATTTCCCTTATTTTGGGGCAAAATTGCAGAAATTTCACTTATTTCAGGGTAATAAGTCAGAAATTCCCCTTATTTTGGGTCAAAAAAGACAGAAATTCCCTTTGTTTTGGGGGAAATGACAGAAATTCCACTTATTTAGAGGCAAAAAGGCAGAAATTCCCCTTATTTTGGAGCAAAAATGAAGAAATTTCCCTTTTTTATGGCAACAAGTTATGCATTCCCCTTATTTTCGGGCAAAAGGGCATAAATTCCCCGTATTTTGGAGCAAAATTGAAGAAATTCCCCTAATTGTGGGGCAAAAAGGCAGAAATTCCCTATATGTTGGGGCAAAAAGATAAAAATTCTCCTTATTTTGGGACAAAACTCAGAAATTCAAATTTTGGTGCATATTCCAGAAATTTCTTTTATTTTGGGGCAAAATTGCAGAAATTTCACTTATTTTGGGGCAAAATTGCAGAAATTTAACTTATTTCAGGGTAAAAAGGAAGAAATTTTTTTTTTATTTTGGGGCAAAAAGGCAGAAATTCCTAATATTTTGTGCCAAAATTCAAAAATTCCCCTTATTTTGAGGTAAAAATGCTAAAATTCCCCTTATTTGGGGGCAAAAAAGAAGAAATTTCCCTTATTTTTGGGCAAAATTGCAGAAATTTCACTTATTTCAGGGTAATAAGTCAGAAATTCCCCTTATTTTGGGGCAAAAATGACAGAAATTCCCTTTGTTTTGGGGGAAATGACAGAAATTCCACTTATTTAGAGGCAAAAAGGCAGAAATTTCCCTTATTTTGGAGCAAAAATGAAGAAATTTACCTTTTTATGGCAAAAAGGTATGCATTCCCATTATTTTCAGGCAAAAAGGCAGAAATTCCCCGTATATTGGAGCAAAATTGCAATAATTCCCTTAATTTTGTGGCAAAAGCCAGAAATTCTCTTTATTTTGGGGCAAAAATCAGAAATTCCCCTTATTTTGGGGCAAAATTCAAAAAATTTCCTTTATCTTTGGGCAAAATTGCAGGAATTTACCTTATTTGGGGGAAAATTTCAGAAATTTCCTTTATTTGGGGCAAAATTGCAGAAATTTTACTTATTTTCGGGTAAAAAGGCTGAAATTTTCATTATTTTGTGGAAAAAAGGGAGAAATTCCCCTTATTTTGGGGCAAAATTGCAGAAATTTCCCTTATTTCAGGATAATGAGTCAGAAATTCCTTTTATTTTGGGGCAAAAAATAGAGAAATTCCCTTCGTTTTTTGGGAAAAAGACAGAAATTCCACTTTTTAGGGGTATAAAGGCAGAAATTCCCCATATTTTGGAGCAAAAATGAAGAAATTTCCCTTTTTGTGGCAAAAAAATATACATTACCCTTACACTCGTGATAAAAAGCAGAAATTCCCCGTATTTTGAAGCAAAATTGCAGATATTCTCATAATTTTCGGGCAAAAAGGCCGAAATTCTCCTTATTTTGGGGCAAAAAGACAGAAAATCTTTTTTATTGGGAGCAAACAGTGAGAAATTCTCCTTATTTTGGGGCAAAATTGCTGAAATTTCCTTTACATTGGGGCAAAATTGCAGAAATTTGACTTATTTCAGGGAAAAAAGACAGAAATTTTCCTTATTTTGGGGCAAAAAGGCAGAAATTCCTAATATTTTGTGGCAAAAATGCAGAAATTCCCCTTATTTTGAGGTGAAAAGGCTGAAATTCCCCTTATTTTGGGGCAAAAAAGCAGAAATTTCCCTTATTTTGGGACAAAATTGCAGAAATTTCACTTATTTCTAGTTATAAGTCAGAAAATTTCCTTATTTTGGGGCAACAAAGACCGAAAATCCCTTTGTTTTGGAGGAAAAAGACAGAAATTCCACTTATTTAGAGGCAAAAAAGCAGAAATTCCTCTTATTTTGGAGCAAAAATGAAGAAATTTCCTTTTTTAAACCAAAAAGGTATGCATTCTTTTTATTTACGGGCAAAAAGGCAGAAATTTTCCGTATTTTGGAGCAAAATTGCAGAATTTCCCCTAATTATGTTGCAAAAATGCAGAAATTCCCTAGATGTTGGGGAAAAAAGACTGAAATTCTCTTTATTTTGGGGCAAAACTCAGAAATTCCACTTATTTTGGGGCAAAATTCCAGAAATTTCCCTTATTTTTGGGCAAAATTGCAGAAATTTCACTTATTTTAGGGCAAAATTGCAGAAAATTCACTTATTTCAGTGAAAAAAGGCAGAAATTTCCCTTATTTTGGGGCAAAACGGCAGAAATTCTCTTTATTTTGAGGTAAAAAGGCTGAAATTCCCCTTATTTGGGGGCAAAAAGGCAGAAATTTCCCTTATATTGGGGCAAAATTGCAAAAATTTCACATATTTCAGGGTAATAAGTCAGAAATTCCCCTTATTTTGGGGCAAAAAAGACAGAAATTTCCTTTGTTTGGGGGAAATGGCAGAAATTCCACATGTTTAGAGGCAAAAAGGCAAAAATTTCTCTTATTTTGGAGCAAAAATGAAGAAATTTACCTTTTTATGGCAAAAAGGTATGCATTCCCATTATTTTCGGGCAAAAAGGCAGAAATTCCCCTTATTTTGGAGCCAAATTGCAGAAATTCCTCTAATTTTGGGGCAAAAGCCAGAAATTCCCTTTATTTTAGGGCAAAAATCAGAAATTCCCACTATTTTGGGGCAAAATTCCAGAAATTTCCTTTATTTTGGGGCAAAATTGCAGGAATTTACTTTATTTTGGGGCAAAATTGGAGAAATTTTCTTTATTTGGGGCAAAATTGCAGAAATTTCACATATTTTCAGGTAAAAAGGCTGAAATTTCCTATATTTTGGGGCAAAAAGGGAGAAATTCCCCTTATTTTGGGGCAAAATTGCAGAAATTTCCCTTATTATGCGATAAAATTGCAGAAATTTCACTTATTTTAGGGTAAAATTGCAGAAATTTCACTTATTTCAGTGAAAAAAAGCAAAAATTTTTCTTATTTTGGGGCAAAAAGGCAGAAATTCCCATTATTTTGTGACAAAAAGGCAGAAATTCACCTTAATTTGATGTAAAATTGCAGAAATTTCACATATTTCAGGGCAAAAAGGCAGAGATTTCCTTTATTTTGGGGCAAAATTGCAGAAATTTCACTGATTTCAGGGTAATAAGTCAGAAATTCCCTTTATTTTGGGGCAAAAAAGACAGAAATTCCCTTTGTTTTGGGGAAAAAAGACAGAAATTCCACTTATTTAGAGGCAAAAAGGCAGAAATTCCCCTTATTTTGGAGCAAAAATTAAGAAATTTCCCTTTTTTATGGCAACAAGTTATGCATTCCCCTTATTTTCGGGCAAAAAGACAGAAATTCCCCGTAATTTGGAGCAAAATTGCAGAAATTCCCCTAATTGTGGGGCAAAAAGGCAGAAATTCCCTATATGTTGGGGCAAAAAGACAAAAATTCTTCTTATTTTGGAGCAAAACTCAGAAATTCCAAATTTTGGTGCAAAATTCCAGAAATTTCCCTTATTTTGGGGCAAAATTGCAGAAATTTTACTTATTTCAGAGTAATGAGTCAGAAATTCCTTTTATTTTCGGGCAAAAAAGAAAGAAATTCCCTTTGATTTTTGGGAAAAAGACAGAAATTCCACTTATTTAGAGGCAAAAAGGCAGAAATTCCTCTTATTTTGGAGCAAAAATGAAGAAATTTCTTTTTTTTGTGGCAAAAAATATATATTCCCCTTACTTTCGGGATAAAAAGCAGAAATTCCCCGTATTTTGAAGCAAAATTGCAGAAATTCTCATAATTTTCGGAAAAAAAGGCAGAAATTCTCTTTATTTTGGGGCAAAAAGACAGAAAATCTTCTTTTTTCGGGAGCAAACTGTCAGAAATTTTCCTCATTTTGGGGCAAATTTGCAGAAATTTCCTTTACATTGGAGCAAAATTGCAGAAATTTCCCTTATTAAGGGAAAAAATTGCAGAAATTTCCCTTAATTTAGGGCAAAATTGCAGAAATTTCACTTATTTCAGAGAAAAAAGCAAAAATTTTTCTTATTTTGGGGTAAAAAGGCAGAAATTCCCATTATTTTGGGGCAAAAAGGCAGAAATTCACCTTATTTTGGGGTAAAATTGCAGAAATTTCACATATTTCAGGGCAAAAAGGCAGAAATTTCCCTTATTTTGGGGCAAAATTGCAGAAATTTCACTTATTTCAGGGTAATAAGTCAGAAATTCCCCTTATTTTGGGTCAAAAAAGACAGAAATTCCCTTTGTTTTGGGGGAAATGACAGAAATTCCACATATTTAGAGGCAAAAAGGCAGAAATTCCCCTTATTTTGGAGCAAAAATGAAGAAATTTGCCTTTTTTATGGCAACAAGTTATGCATTCCCCTTATTTTCGGGCAAAATGGCATAAATTCCCCGTATTTTGGAGCAAAATTGTAGAAATTCCCCTAATTGTGGGGCAAAAAGGCAGAAATTCCCTATATGTTGGGGCAAAAAGATAAAAATTCTCCTTATTTTTGGACAAAACTCAGAAATTCAAATTTTGGTGCAAATTCCAGAAATTTCTTTTATTTTGGGGCAAAATTGCAGAAATTTCACTTATTTGGGGGCAAAATTGCAGAAATTTAACTTATTTCAGTGTAAAAAGGCAGAATTTTTTTTATTTTGGGGCAAAAAGGCAGAAATTCCTAATATTTTGTGCCAAAATTCAAAAATTCCCCTTATTTTGAGGTAAAAATGCTAAAATTCCCCTTATTTGGGGGCCCAAAAGAAGAAATTTCCCTTATTTTTGGGCAAAATTGCAGAAATTTCACTTATTTCAGGGTAATAAGTCAGAAATTCCCCTTATTTTGGGGCAAAAATGACAGAAATTCCCTTTGTTTTGGGGGAAATGACAGAAATTCCACTTATTTAGAGGCAAAAAGGCAGAAATTTCCCTTATTTTGGAGCAAAAATGAAGAAATTTACCTTTTTATGGCAAAAAGGTATGCATTCCCATTATTTTCAGGCAAAAAGGCAGAAATTCCCCGTATATTGGAGCAAAATTGCAATAATTCCCTTAATTTTGTGGCAAAAGCCAGAAATTCCCTTTATTTTGGGGCAAAAATCAGAAATTCCCCTTATTTTGGGGCAAAATTCAAAAAATTTCCTTTATTTTTGGGCAAAATTGCAGGAATATACCTTATTTTGGGGCAAAATTGCAGAAATTTCCTTTATTTGGGGCAAAATTGCAGAAATTTCACTTATTTTCTGGTAAAAAGGCTGAAATTTCCATTATTTTGGGGCAAAAAGGGAGAAATTCCCCTTATTTTGGGGCAAAATTGCAGAAATTTCCCTTATTATGCAATAAAATTGCAGAAATTTCACTTATTTTAGGGCAAAATTGCAAAAATTTCACTTATTTCAGAGAAAAAAAGCAAAAATTTTTTTTATGTTGGGGCAAAAAGGCAGAAATTCCCATTATTTTGGGGCAAAAAGGCAGAAATTCACCTTATTTTGGGGTAAAATTTCAGAAATTTCAAATATTTCAGGGCAAAAAGGCAGAAATTTCCCTTATTTTGGGGCAAAATTGCAGAATTTTCACTTATTTCAGGGTAATAAGTCAGAAATTCTTCTTATTTTTGGGCAAAAAGACAGAAATTCCCATTGTTTTGGAGTAAAAAGACAGAAATTCCACTTATTTAGAGGCAAAAAGGCAGAAATTACCCTTATTTTGGAGAAAAAATGAAGAAATTTCCCTTTTTTATGGCAAAAAGTTATGCATTCCCCTTATTTTCGGGCAAAATGACAGAAATTCCCCGTATTTTTGAGCAAAATTGCAGAAATTCCCCAAATTGTGGGGCAAAAAGGCAGAAATTCCCTATATGTTGGGGCAAAAAGACAAAAATTCTCCTTATTTTGGGGCAAAACTCAGAAATTCCAAATTTTGGTGCAAAATTCCAGAAATTACCCTTATTTTGGGGCAAAATTGCAGAAATTGCACTTATTTTGGGGCAAAATTGCAGAAATTTCACTTATTTCAGGGGAAAAAGGCAGAAATTTTTCTTATTTTGGGGCAAAAAGGCAGAAATTCCTAATATTTTATGCCAAAATTAAAAAATTCCCCTCAATTTGAGGTAAAATGCTAAAATTCCCCTTATTTGCGAGCAAAAAGTCAGAAATTTCCCTTATTTTTGGGCAAAATTGCAGAAATTTCACTTATTTCAGGGTAATGAGTCAGAAATTCCTCTTATTTTGGGGCAAAAAATAGAGAAATTCCCTTCGTTTTTTGGGAAAAAGACAGAAATTCCACTTATTAGGGGTAAAAAGCAGAAATTCCCCTTATTTTAGAGCAAAAATAAAGAAATTTCCCTTTTTGTGGCAAAAAAATATACATTACCCTTACACTCGGAATAAAAAGCAGAAATTCCCCGTATTTTGAAGCAAAATTGCAGAAATTCTCATAATTTTCGGGCTAAAAGGCCGAAATTCTCCTTATTTTGGGGCAAAAAGACAGAAAATCTTTTTTCTCGGGAGCAAACAGTGAGAAATTCTCCTTACTTTGGGGCAAAATTGCAGAAATTTCCTTTACATTGGGGCAAAATTGCAGAAATTTGACTTATTTCAGGGAAAAAAGACAGAAATTTTCCTTATTTTGGGGCAAAATTGCAGAAATTCCTAATATTTTGTGGCAAAAATGCAGAAATTCCCCTTATTTTGAGGTGAAAATGCTGAAATTCCCCTTATTTTGGGGCAAAAAAGCAGAAATTTCCCTTATTTTGGGACAAAATTGCAGAAATTTCACTTATTTCAGGTTATAAGTCGGAAAATTTCCTTTTTTTGGGGCAAAAAAGACCGAAAATCCCTTTGTTTTGGAGGAAAAAGACAGAAATTCCACTTATTTGAAGGCAAAAAAGCAGAAATTTCCCTTATTTTGGAGCAAAAATGAAGAAATTTCCTCTTTTAAACCAAAAAGGTATGCATTCTTTTTATTTACGGGCAAAAAGGCAGAAATTTTCCGTATTTTGGAGCAAAATTGCAGATATTCCCCTAATTATGGGGCAAAAATGCAGAAATTCCCTAGATGTTGGGGCAAAAAGACTGAAATTCATTTTCTTTTGGGGCAAAACTCAGAAATTCCACTTATTTTGGGGCAAAATTCCAGAAATTTCCCATATTCTTGGGCAAAATTGCAGAAATTTCACTTATTTCAGGGCAAAATTGCAGAAATTTCACTTATTTCAGTGAAAAAAGGCAGAAATTTCCATTATTTTGGGGCAAAACGGCAGAAATTCTTCTTATTTTGAGGTAAAAAGGCTGAAATTCCCCTTATTTGCGGGCAAAAAGACAGAAATTTCTATTATATTGGGGCAAAATTGCAGAAATTTCACATATTTCAGGGTAATAAGTCAGAAATTCCCCTTATTTTGGGGCAAAAAAGACAGAAATTTCCTTTGTTTTGGGGGAAATGGCAGAAATTCCACATATTTAGAGGCAAAAAGGCAAAAATTTCTCTTATTTTGGAGCAAAAATGAAGAAATTTACCTTTTATGGCAAAAAGGTATGCATTCCCATTATTTTCGGGCAAAAAGGCAGAAATTCCCCTTATTTTGGAGCAAAATTGCAGAAATTCCTCTAAATTTCGGGCAAAAGCCAGAAATTCCCTTTATTTTAGAACAGAAATCAGAAATTCCCATTATTTTGGGGCAAAATTCCAGAAATTTCCTTTATTTTGGGGCAAAATTGCAGGAATTTACCTTATTTTGGGGCAAAATTGAAGAAATTTTCTTTATTTGGGGCAAAATTGCAGAAATTTCACATATTTTCAGGTAAAAAGGCTGAAATTTCCTTTATTTTGGGGCAAAAAGGGAGAAATTCCCCTTATTTTGGGGCAAAATTGCAGAAATTTCCCTTATTATGCGATAAAATTGCAGAAATTTCACTCATTTTAGGGTAAAATTGCAGAAATTTCACTTATTTCAGAGAAAAAAAGCAAACATTTTTCTTATTTTGGGGCAAAAAGGCAGAAATTTTCATTATTTTGTGACAAAAAGGCAGAAATTCACCTTAATTTGGTGTAAAATTGCAGAAATTTCACATATTTCAGGGCAAAAAGGCAGAGATTTCCTTTATTTTGGGGCAAAATTGAAGAAATTTCACTGATTTCAGGGTAATAAGTCAGAAATTCCCTTTATTTTGGGGCAAAAAAGACAGAAATTCCCTTTGTTTTGGCGGAAAAAGACAGAAATTCCACTTATTTAGAGGCAAAAAGGCAGAAATTCCCCTTATTTTGGAGCAAAAATTAAGAAATTTCCCTTTTTTATGGCAACAAGTTATGCATTCCCCTTATTTTCGGGCAAAAAGACAGAAATTCCCCGTAATTTGGAGCAAAATTGCAGAAATTCCCCTAATTGTGGGGCAAAAAGGCAGAAATTCCCTATATGTTGGGGCAAAAAGACAAAAATTCTTCTTATTTTGGAGCAAAACTCAGAAATTCCAAATTTTGGTGCAAAATTCCAGAAATTTCCCTTATTTTGGGTCAAAATTGCAGAAATTTTACTTATTTCAGGGTAATGAGTCAGAAATTCCTTGTATTTTGGGGCAAAAAAGAAAGAAATTCCCTTTGATTTTTTGGAAAAAGACAGAAATTCCACTTATTTAGAGGCAAAAAGGCAGAAATTCCCCTTATTTTGGAGCAAAAATGAAGAAATTTCTTTTTTTGTGGCAAAAAATATATATTCCCCTTACTTTCGGGATAAAAAGCAGAAATTCCCCGTATTTTGAAGCAAAATTGCAGAAATTCTCATAATTTTCGGAAAAAAAGGCAGAAATTCTCTTTATTTTGGGGCAAAAAGACAGAAAATCTCCTTTTTTCGGGAGCAAACAGTCAGAAATTTTCCTCATTTTGGGGAAAAATTGCAGAAATTTCCTTTACATTGGAGCAAAATTGCAGAAATTTCCCTTATTAGGGGAAAAAAATTGCAGAAATTTCCCTTATTTTAGGGCAAAATTGCAGAAATTTTACTTATTTCAGAGAAAAAAAACAAAAATTTTTGTTTTTTGGGGGCAAAAAGGCAGAAATTCCCATTATTTTGGGGAAAAAAACAGAAATTCACCTTATTTTGGGGTAAAATAACAGAAATTTCACATATTTCAGGGCAAAAAGGAAGAAATTTTCCTTATTCTGAGGAAAAATTGAAGAAATTTAACTTATTTCAGGGTAATAAGTCAGAAATTCCCCTTATGTTGGGGCAAAAAAGACAGAAATTCCCTTTGTTTTCGGGGAAAACGAGAGAAATTCCATTATCTAGAGAAAAAAAGGCAGAAATTCCCCTTATTTTGGAGCAAAAATAAAGAAATTTCCCTTTTTATGGCAAAAAGGTATGCATTCCCATTATTTTCAGGCAAAAAGGCAGAAATTACCCGTATTTTGGAGCAAAATTGAAGAAATTCCCCTAATTTTGGGGCAAAAGGCAGAAATTCCTTTTATTTTGAGGCAAAAATCAGAAATTCCCCTCATTTTGGGGCAAAATTCTAGAAATTTCCTTTTTTGGGGGGCAAAATTGCAGGAATTTACCTTATTTTTGGGCAAAATTGCAGAAATTTCTCTTATTTGGGGCAAAAATGCAGAAATTTCACTTATTTTCAGGTAAAAAGACAGAAATTTCCTTTATTTTGGTGCAAAAAGGGAGAAATTCCCTTTATTTTGGGGTAAAATTGCAGACATTTTCCTTATTATGGGAAAAAATTGCAGAAATTTCCCTTATTTTAGGGCAAAATTGAAGAAATTTCACTTATTTCAGAGAAAAAAAGCAAAAATTTTTCTTATTTTTGGGCAAAAAGGCAGAAATTCTCATTATTTTGGGGCAAAAAGGCAGAAATTCACCTTATATTAAGGTAAAATTGCAGAAATTTCACATATTTCAGGGCAAAAATGCAGAAATTTCTCTTATTTTGGGGCAAAATTGCAGAAATTTTCCTTATTTTGGGGCAAAAATTCAAGAAATTTCACTTATTTCAGGGTAATGAGTCAGAAATTCCTCTTATTTTGGGGCAAAAAAGAAAGAAATTCCCTTTGTTTTTTGAAAAAAAAAAACAGAAATTCCAGTTATTTAGAGGCAAAAAGCACAAATTCCCCTTATTTTGGAGCAAAAATGAAGAAATTTCCCTTTTTTGTGGCAAAAAATATACATTCCCCTTACTTTCGGGATAAAAAGCAGAAATTCCCCGTATTTTGAAGCAAAATTGCAGAAATTCTCATAATTTTCGGGCAAAAAGGCAGAAATTCTCATTATTTTGGGGCAAAACGACAGAAAATCTCCTTTTTTTCGGGAGCAAAGAGTCAGAAATTCTACTTATTTTGGGGCAAAATTGCAGAAATTTCCTTTACATTGGGGCAAAATTGCAGAAATTTCCCTTATTATGGGAAAAAATTGCAGAATTTCCCTTATTTTAGGGTATAATTGCAGAAATTTTACTTATTTCAGAAAAAAAAAGCAAAAATTTTTCTTATTTTGGGGCAAAAAGGCAGAAATTCCCATTATTTTGGGGCAAAAAAACAGATATTCACCTTATTTTGGGGTAAAATTGCAGAAATTTCACATATTTCAGGGCAAAAAGGCAGAAATTTACCTTATCCTGTGGCAAAATTGCAGAAATTTCACTTATTTTTGGGTAATAAGTCAGAAATTCCTCTTATTTTGGGGCAAAAAGGACAGAAATTCCCTTTGTTTTCGGGGAAAAACACAGAAATTCCACGTATCTAGAGGCAAAAATGCAGAAATTCCCCATATTTTGGAGCAACAATGAAAAAATTTCCCTTTTTATTGCAAAAAGGTATGCATTCCCATTATTTTCAGGAAAAAAGGCAGAAATTCCCCGTATTTTGGAGCAAAATTGAAGAAATTCCCCTAATTTTGGGGCAAAAGGCAGAAATTCCCTTTATTTTGGGGCAAAATTCTAGAAATTTCCTTTTTTTGCGGGCAAAATTGCAGGAATTTACCTTATTTTGGGGCAAAATTACAGAAATTTCACTTATTTCAGAGAAAAAAAGCAAAAATTTTTCTTATTTTGGGGCAAAAAGGCAGAAATTCTCATTATTTTGGGGCAAAAAGGCAGAAATTCACCTGATTTTGGGGTAAAATTGCAGAAATTTCACATATTTCAGGGTAAAAACGCAGAAATTTCCCTTATCCTGGGGCAAAATTGCAGAAATTTCACTTATTTTAGGGTAATAAGTCAGAAAATCCCCTTATTTTAGGGCAAAAAAGACAGAAATTCCTTATGTTTTGGGGGAAAAAGACAGAAATTCCACTTATTTAGAGGCAAAAACCCAGAAATTCTCCTTATTTTGGAGCAAAAATTAAGAAATTTCCCTTTTTTATGGCAACAAGTTATGCATTCCCCTTATTTTCAGGCAAAAAGACAGAAATTTCCTGTATTTTGGAGCAAAATTGCAGAAATTCCTCTTATTGTGGGGCAAAAAGGCAGAAATTCCCTATATGTTGGGGCAAAAAGACAAAAATTCTCCTTATTTTGGGGCAAAACTCAGAAATTCCACTTTTTTTAGTGCGAAATTCTAGAAATTTCCCTTATTTTGGGGCAAAATTGGAGAAATTTCACTTATTTTGGGGCAAAATTGCAGAAATTTCACTTATTTCAGAGAAAAAAGGCAGAAATTTTACTTATTTTGGAGCAAAAATGTAGAAATTCCTAATATTTTGTGCCAAAATTCATAAAATCCCTTTATTTTGAGGTAAAAATGCTGAAATTCCCCTTATTTGGGGGCAAAAAAGCAGAAATTTCTCTTATTTTGGGGCAAATTTGCAGAAATTTCACTTATTTCAGGGTAATGAGTCAGAAATTCCTTTTATTTTGAGGCAAAAAAGAGAGAAATTCCCTTTGATTTTTGGGAAAAAGACAGAAATTCCACTTATTTAGAGGCAAAAAAGCAGAAATTCCCCTTATTTTGGAGCAAAAATGAAGAAATTTCCCTTTTTTGTGGCAAAAAATATACATTCCCCTTACTTTCGGGATAAAAAGCAGAAATTCCCCGTATTTTGAAGCAAAATTGCAGAAATTCTCATAATTTTCGGGCAAAAAGGCAGAAATTCTCATTATTTTGGGGCAAAACGACAGAAAATCTCCTTTTTTTCGGGAGCAAAGAGTCAGAAATTCTACTTATTTTGGGGCAAAATTGCAGAAATTTCCTTTACATTGGGGCAAAATTGCAGAAATTTCCCTTATTATGGGAAAAAATTGCAGAATTTCCCTTATTTTAGGGTATAATTGCAGAAATTTTACTTATTTCAGAAAAAAAAGCAAAAATTTTTCTTATTTTGGGGCAAAAAGGCAGAAATTCCCATTATTTTGGGGCAAAAAAACAGATATTCACCTTATTTTGGGGTAAAATTGCAGATTTTCACATATTTCAGGGCAAAAAGGCAGAAATTTACCTTATCCTGTGGCAAAATTGCAGAAATTTCACTTATTTCTGGGTAATAAGTCAGAAATTCCTCTTATTTTGGGGCAAAAAGGACAGAAATTCCCTTTGTTTTCGGGGAAAAACACAGAAATTCCACGTATCTAGAGGCAAAAATGCAGAAATTACCCTTATTTTGGAGCAACAATGAAGAAATTTCTTTTTTTATTGCAAAAAGGTATGCATTCCCATTATTTTCAGGCAAAAAGGCAGAAATTCCCCGTATTTTGGAGCAAAATTGAAGAAATTCCCCTAATTTTGGGGCAAAAGGCAGAAATTCCCTTTATTTTGGGGCAAAATTCTAGAAATTTCCTTTTTTTGCGGGCAAAATTGCAGGAATTTACCTTATTTTGGTGCAAAATTGCAGAAATTTCACTTATTTCAGAGAAAAAAAGCAAAAATTTTTCTTATTTTGGGGCAAAAAGGCAGAAATTCTCATTATTTTGGGGCAAAAAGGCAGAAATTCACCTTATTTTGGGGTAAAATTGCAGAAATTTCACATATTTCAGGGTAAAAACGCAGAAATTTCCCTTATCCTGGGGCAAAATTGCAGAAATTTCACTTATTTTAGGGCAATAAGTCAGAAAATCCCCTTATTTTGGGGCAAAAAAGACAGAAATTCCTTATGTTTTGGGGGAAAAAGACAGAAATTCCACTTATTTAGAGGCAAAAACCCAGAAATTCTCCTTATTTTGGAGCAAAAATTAAGAAATTTCCCTTTTTTATGGCAACAAGTTATGCATTCCCCTTATTTTCAGGCAAAAAGACAGAAATTTCCTGTATTTTGGAGCAAAATTGCAGAAATTCCTCTTATTGTGGGGCAAAAAGGCAGAAATTCCCTATATGTTGGGGCAAAAAGACAAAAATTCTCCTTATTTTGGGGCAAAACTCAGAAATTCCACTTTTTTTAGTGCGAAATTCTAGAAATTTCCCTTATTTTGGGGCAAAATTGGAGAAATTTCACTTATTTTGGGGCAAAATTGCAGAAATTTCACTTATTTCAGAGAAAAAAGGCAGAAATTTTACTTATTTTGGAGCAAAAATGCAGAAATTCCTAATATTTTGTGCCAAAATTCATAAATTCCCTTTATTTTGAGGTAAAAATGCTGAAATTCCCCTTATTTGGGGGCAAAAAGGCAGAAATTTCCCTTATTTTGGGGCAAAATTGCAGAAATTTCACTTATTTCAGGGTAATGAGTCAGAAATTCCTTTTATTTTGAGGCAAAAAAGAGAGAAATTCCCTTTGATTTTTGGGAAAAAGACAGAAATTCCACTTATTTAGAGGCAAAAAGGCAGAAATTCCCCTTATTTTGGAGCAAAAATGAAGAAATTTCTTTTTTTTGTGGCAAAAAATATACATTCTCCTTACTTTCGGGATAAAAAGCAGAAATTCCCCATATTTTGAAGCAAAATAGCAGAAATTCTCCCAATTTTCGGGCAAAAAGGCAGAAATTCTCCTTATTTTGGGGCAAAAATACAGAAAATCTCCTTTTTTCGGGAGCAAACAGTAAGAAATTCTCATTATTTTGGGGCAAAATTGAAGAAATTTCCTTTACATTGGGGCAAAATTACAGAAATTTCCCTTATTAAGGGAAAAAATTGCAGAAATTTCCCTTATTTTAGGGCAAAATTGCAGAAATTTTACTTATATCAGAGAAAAAAGCAAAAATTTTTCTTATTTTGGGGCAAAAAGGCAAAAATTTCCATTATTTTGGGGCAAAAAAACAGAAATTCACTTTATTTTGGGTAAAATTGCAGAAATTTCACATATTTCAGGGCAAAGAGGCAGAAATTTTCATTATTCTGGGGCAAAATTGCAGAAATTTCTCTTATTTCAGGGTAATAAGTCAGAAATTCCCCCTATTTTGGGGCAAAAAAGACAGAAATTCCCTTTGTTTTGGGGGAAAAAGACAGAAATTCCACTTATCTAGAGGCAAAAAGGCAGAAATTCCCTTTATTTTGGAGCAAAAATGAAGAAATTTCCCTTTTTATGGCAAAATTGTATGCATTCCCATTATTTTCAGGAAAAAAGGCAGAAATTCCCCGTATTTTGGAGCAAAATTGAAGAAATTTCCCTAATTTTGGGGCAAAAGGCAGAAATTCCTTTTATTTTGGGGCAAAAATCAGAAATTCCCCTTATTTTGTGGCAAAATTCTAGAAATTTCTTTTTTGGGGGGCAAAATTGCAAGAATTTACCTTATTTTTGGGCAAAATTGCAGAAATTTCCCTTATTTTAGGGCAAAATTGCAGAAATTTCACTTATTTCAGAGAAAAAAAGCAAAAATTTTTTTTATTTTGGGGCAAAAAGGCAGAAATTCTCATTATTTTGTTGCAAAAATGTAGAAATTCACCTTATTTGGGGGTAAAATTGCAGAAATTTCACATATTTCAGGACAAAAACCAGAAATTACCCTTATTTTGGGGCAAAATTGCAGAAATTTCTTTTATTTTGGGGCAAAATTGCAGAAATTTCACTTATTTCAGGGTAATGATTCAGAAATTCCTTTTATTTTGGGGCACAAAAGGGAGATATTCCCTTTCTTTTTTAGAAAGAAGACAGAAATTTCAGTTATTTAGAGGCAAAAAGCAAAAATTCTCCTTATTTTGGAACAATAATGAAGAAATTTCCCTTTATTGTGGCAAAAAATATACATTCCCCTTACTTTCGGTATAAAAAGCAGAAATTCCCCGTATTTTGAAGCAAAATTGCAGAAACTCTCAAAATTTTCGGGCAAAAATGCAGAAATTCTACTTATTTTGGGGCAAAAAGACAGAAAATCTCCTTCTTTCGGGAGCAAATAGTCAGAAATTCTCCTTATTTTGTGGCAAAATTGCAGAAATTTCTTTTACATTGGTGCAAAATTGCAGAAATTTCTATTATTATGGGAAAAAATTGCAGAAATTTCCCTTATTTTAGGGCAAAATTGAAGAAATTTTACTTATTTCAGAGAAAAAAGCAAAAATTTTTCTTATTTTGGGGCAAAAAGGCAGAAATTTCCATTATCTTGGGGCAAAAAAACAGAAATTCACCTTATTTTGGGGTAAAATTGCAGAAATTTCACATATTTCAAGGCAAAAATGCAGAAATTTTCTTTATTCTGGGGCAAAATTGCAAAAATTTCACTTATTTCAGGGTAATAAGTCAGAAATTCCCCTTATTTTGGGTCAAAAAAGACAGAAATTCCCTTTGTTTTGGGGGGAAAAAGACAGAAATTCCACTTATTTAGAGGCAAAAAGGCAGAAATTCCCCTTATTTTGGAGCAAAAATGAAGAAATTTCCCTTTTTTGTGGCAACAAGTTATGCATTTCCCTTATTTTCGGGCAAAAAGAGAGAAATTCCATGTATTTTGGAGCAAAATTGCTGAAATTCCCCTAATTGAGGGGCAAAAAGGCAGAAATTTCCTATATGTTGGGGCAAAAAGACAAAAATTCTCCTAATTTTGGGGCAATACTCCGAAATTCCAAATTTTTGTGCAAAATTCCAAAATTCCCCTTATTTTGGGGCATAATGGCAGAAATTTCAATTATTTTGGGGAAAAATTGCAGAAATTTCACTTATTTCAGGGAAAAAAGGCAGAAATTTTACTTATTTTGGGTCAAAAAGACAGAAATTCCTAATATTTTGTGCCAAAATTCAGAAATTCCCCTTATTTTTAGGTGAAAATGCTTAAATTCCCATTATTTGGGGGCAAAAAGGCAGAAATTTCCTTTATTTTGGGGCAAAATATCAGAAATTTCACTTATTTCAGGGTATTGAGTCAGAAATTTTTTTTATTTGGGGCAAAAAAGAGAGAAATTCCGTTTGATTTTTGGGAAAAAGACAGAAATTCCACTTATTTAAAGGCAAAATGACAGAAATTCCCCTTATTTTGGAGCAAAAATGAAGAAATTTCTCTTTTTTGTGGCAAAAAATATACATTCACCTTACTTTCGGGATAAAAAGCAGAAATTCCCCGTATTTTGAAGCAAAATTGCAGAAATTCTCATAATTTTCGGGCAAAAAGGCAGAAATTCTCCTTACTTTGGTGCAAAAGACAGAAAATCTCCTTTTTTTCGGGAGCAAACAGTCAGAAATTCTACTTATTTTGGGGCAAAATTGCAGAAATTTCCTTTACATTGGGGCAAAATTGCAGAAATTTTACTTATTTCAGAAAAAAAAGCAAAAATTTTTCTTATTTTGGGGCAAAAAGGCAGAAATTCTTATTATTTTGGGGCAAAAAAAAGAAATTCACCTTATTTTGGGGTAAAATTGCAGAAATTTCACATATTTCAGGGAAAAAAGGGAGAAATTTACCTTATCCTGGGGCAAAATTGCAGAAATTTCACTTATTTCAGGGTAATAAGTCAGAAATTACCCTTATTTTGGGCCAAAAAAGACAGAAATTCCCTTTGTTTTCAGGGAAAAAGACAGAAATTCCACTTATCTAGAAGCACAAAGGCAGAAATTCCCCTTATTTTGGAGCAACAATGAAAAAATTTCCGTTTTTATTGCAAAAAGGTATGCATTCCCATTATTTTCAGGCAAAAAGGCAGAAATTCCCCGTATTTTGGAGCAAAATTGCAGAAATTCCCCTAATTTTGGGGCAAAAGGCAGAAATTCCCTTTATTTTGGGGCAAAAATCAGAAATTCCCCTTATTTTGAGGCAAAATTCTAGAAATTTCTCTTTTTGGGGAGCAAAATTGCAGGCATTTACCTTATTTTGGGGCAAAATTGCAGAAATTTCCTTTATTTGGGGCAAAATTGGAGAAATTTCACTTATTTTCAGGTAAAAAGACTGAAATTTACTTTATTTTGGGGCAAAAAGGGAGATATTCCCTTTATTTTTTGGCAAAATTGCAGACATTTTCCTTATTATGTGGAAAAATTGCAGAAATTTCCCTTATTTAGGGCAAAATTGCAGAAATTTCACTTATTTCAGAGAAAAAAAGCAAAAATTTTTCTTATTTTGGGGCAAAAAGGCAGAAATTCTTATTATTTTGGGGCAAAAAGGCAGAAATTCACCTTATTTTGGGGTAAAATTGCAGAAATTTCACATATTTCAGGGCAAAAAGGCAGAAATTTCCCTTATTATGGGGCAAAATTGCAGAAATTTCACTTATTTTAGGGTAATAAGTCAGAAAATCCCCTTATTTTGGGGCAAAAAAGACAGAAATTCCCTTTGTTTTGGGGGAAAAAGACAGAAATTCCACTTATTTATAGGCAAAAAGGCAGAAATTCTCCTTATTTTGGAGCAAAAATGAAGAAATTTCCCTTTTTTTTGGCAACAAGTTATTTATTCCCCTTATTTTCGGGCAAAAAGACAGAAATTTCCCGTATTTTGGAGCAAAATTGCAAAAATTCCCCTAATTGTGGGGCAAAAAGGCAGAAATTCCCTATATGTTGGGGCAAAAAGACAAAAATTCTCCTTATTTTGGGGCAAAACTCAGAAATTCCACTTATTTTGGTGCAAAATTCCAGAAATTTCCCTTATTTTGGGGCAAAATTGCAGATATTTCACTTATTTTGGGGCAAAATTGCAGAAATTTCACTTATTTCAGGGAAAAAAGGCAGAAATTTTACTTATTTTGGGGCAAAAATGCAGAAATTCCTACTATTTTGTGCTAAAATTCAGAAATTCCCTTTATTTTGAGGTTAAAATTCTAAAATACCCATTATTTGGGGGCAAAAAGGCAGAAATTTCCCTTATTTTGGGGCAAAATTGCAGAAATTTCACTTATTTCAGAGTAATGAGTCAGAAATTCCTTTTATTTTAGGGCAAAAAAGAGAGAAATTCCCTTTGATTTTTAGGAAAAAGACAGAAATTTCACTTATTTAGAGGCAAAAAGGCAGAAATTCCCCTTATTTTGGAGCAAAAATGAAGAAATTTCCCTTTTTTGTGGCAAAAAATATACATTCCCCTTACTTTCGGGATAAAAAGCAGAAATTCCCCGTATTTTGAAGCAAAATTGCAGAAATTCTCATAATTTTCGGGCAAAAAGGCAGAAATTCTCATTATTTTGGGGCAAAACGACAGAAAATCTCCTTTTTTTCGGGAGCAAAGAGTCAGAAATTCTACTTATTTTGGGGCAAAATTGCAGAAATTTCCTTTACATTGGGGCAAAATTGCAGAAATTTCCCTTATTAAGGAAAAAAATAGCAGAAATTTCCCTTATTTTAGAGCAAAATTGCAGAAATTTTACTAATTTCAGAGAAAAAAAGCAAAAATTTTTCTTATTTTGGGGCAAAAAGGCAGAAATTCCCATTATTTTGAGGCAAAAAAACAGAAATTCACCTTATTTTGGGGTAAAGTTGCAGAAATTTCACATATTTCAGGGTAATAAGTCAGAAATTCCCTTTATTTTGGGGCAAAAAAAGACAGAAATTCCCTTTGTTTTCGGGGAAAAAGACAGAAATTCCACTTATCTAGAGGCACAAAGGCAGAAATTCCCCTTATTTTGGAGCAACAATGAAGAAATTTCCTTTTTTATTGCAAAAAGGTATGAATTCCCATTATTTTCAGGCTAAAAGGCAGAAATTCTCCATATTTTGGAGCAAAATTGAAGAAATTCCCCTAATTTTGGGCAAAAGGCAGAAATTCCCTTTATTTTGGGGCAAAAATCAGAAATTCCCCTTATTTTGGGGCAAAATTCTAGAAATTTTTTTTTGGGGGGGGCAAAATTGCAGGAATTTACCTTATTTTGCGGCAAAATTGCAGAAATTTCCCTTATTTGGGGCAAAATTGCAGAAATTTCACTTATTTTTAGGTAAAAAGACTGAAATTTCCTTTATTTTGAGGCAAAAAGGGAGATATTTCCTTTATTTTTTGGCAAAATTGCAGACATTTTCCTTATTATGGGGAAAAAATGCAGAAATTTCCCTTATTTAGGGCAAAATTGCAGAAATTTCACTTATTTCAGAGAAAAAAAGCAAAAATTTTTCTTATTTTGGGGCAAAAAGTCAGAAATTCTCATTATTTTGGGGCAAAAAGGCAGAAATTCACCTTATTTTGGGGTAAAATTGCAGAAATTTCACATATTTCAGGACAAAAAGGCAGAAATTTTCCTTATCCTGGGGCAAAATTGCAGAAATTTAACTTATTTTAGGGTAATAAGTCAGAAAATCCCCTTATTTTGGGGCAAAAAAGACAGAAATTCCCTTTGTTTTGGGGGAAAAAGACAGAAATTCCACTTATTTAGAGGCAAAAATGCAGAAATTCTCCTTATTTTGGAGCAAAAATGAAGAAATTTCTCTTTTTTATGGCAAAAATTTATGCATTCCCCTTATTTTCGGGCAAAAAGACAGAAATTTCCCGTATTTTGGAGCAAAATTGCAGAAATTCCCCTAATTGTGGGGCAAAAAGGCAGAAATTCCCTATATGTTGGGGCAAAAAGACAAAAATTCTCTTTATTTTGGGGCAAAACTCAGAAATTCCAATTATTTTGGTGCAAAATTCCAGAAATTTCCCTTATTTTGGGGCAAAATTGCAGAAATTTCACTTATTTTGGGGCAAAATTGCAGAAATTTCACTTATTTCAGGGAAAAAAATCAGAAATTTTACTTATTTTGGGGCAAAAATGCAGAAATTCCTAATATTTTGTGCCAAAATTCAGAAATTCCCTTTATTTTGAGGTAAAAATTCTGAAATTCCCATTATTTGGGGGCAAAAAGGCAGAAATTTCCCTTATTTTGGGGCAAACTTGCAGAAATTTCACTTATTTCAGGGTAATGATTCAGAAATTCCTTTTATTTTGAGGCAAAAAAGAGAGAAATTCCCTTTGATTTTTGGGAAAAAGACAGAAATTCCACTTATTTAGAGGCAAATAGGCAGAAATTCCCCTTATTTTGGAGCAAAAATGAAGAAATTTCCCTTTTTTGTGGCAAAAAATATACATTCCCCTTACTTTCGGGATAAAAAGCAGAAATTCCTCGTATTTTGAAGCAAAATTGCAAAAATTCTCATAATTTTCGGGCAAAAAGGCAGAAATTCTCTTTATTTTGGGGCAAAAAGACAGAAAATTTCCTTTTTTCGGGAGCAAACAGTCAGAAATTCTCCTTATTTTGGGGCAAAATTGCAGAAATTTCCTTTACATTGGGGCAAAATTGCAGAAATTTCCCTTATTAAGTGAAAAAATTGCAGAAATTTCCCTTATTTTAGGGCAAAATTGCAGAAATTTTACTTATTTCAGAGAAAAAAAGCAAAAATTTTTCTTATTTTGGGGCAAAAAGGCAGAAATTCCCATTAGTTTGGGGCAAAAAAACAGAAATTCACCTTATTTTGGGGGAAAATTGCAGAAATTTCACATATTTCAGGGCAAAAAGGCAGAAATTTTCTTATTCTGGGGCAAAATTGCAGAAATTTCACTTATTTCAGGGTAATAAGTCAGAAATTCCCCTTATTTTGGGGCAAAAAAGACATAAATTCCTTTGTTTTGGAAAAAAAGACAAAATTCCACTTATCTAGATGCAAAAAGGCAGAAATTACCCTTATTTTGGAGCAAAAATGAAGAAATTTCCCTTTTTATGGCAAAAAGGTATGCATTCCCATTATTTTCAGGCAAAAAGTCAGAAATTCCCTGTATTTTGGAGCAAAATTAAAAAAGTTCCCCTAATTTTGGGGCAAAAGGCAGAAATTCCTCTTATTTTGGGGCAAAAATCAGAAATTCCCCTTATTTTGGGGCAAAATTCTAGAAATTTCCTTTTTTGGGGGGCAAAATTGCAGGAATTTACCTTATTTTGGGCAAAATTGCAGAAATTTCTCTTATTTGGGGCAAAATTGCAGAAATTTCACTTATTTTCAGGTAAAAAGACTGAAATTTCCTTTATTTTGGGGCAAAAAGGGAGAAATTCCCTTTATTTTGGGGTAAAATTGCAGACATTTTCCTTATTATGGGAAAAAATTGCAGAAATTTCTTTTATTTTAGGGCAAAATTGCAGAAATTTCACTTATTTCAGAGAAAAAAAGCAAAAATTTTTTTTTTATTTTGGGGCAAAAAGGCAGAAATTCTCATATATTTTGTGGCAAAAAGGCAGAAATTCACCTTATTTTGGAGTAAAATTGCAGAAATTTCACATATTTCAGGGCAAAAAGGCAGAAATTTCCCTTATTTTTGGGCAAAATTGCAGAAATTTCACTTATTTTAGGGTAATAAGTCAGAAAATCCCCTTATTTTGGGGCAAAAAAGACAGAAATTCCCTTTGTTTTGGGGAAAAAGACAGAAATCCCACTTATTTAGAGGCAAAAAGGCAGAAATTCCCCTTATTTTGGAGCAAAAATGAAGAAATTTCTCTTTTTTATGGCAACAAGTTATGCATTCCCCTTATTTTCGGGCAAAAAGGCAGAAATTCCCCTTATTTTGGAGCAAAAATGAAGAAATTTCTCTTTTTTATGGCAACAAGTTATGCATTCCCCTTATTTTCGGGCAAAAAGACAGAAATTTCCCTTATTTTGGAGCAAAATTGCAGAAATTCCACTAATTGTGGGGCAAAAAGGCAGAAATTCCCTATATGTTGGGGCAAAAAAACAAAAATTCTCCTTATTTTGGGGCAAAACTCAGAAATTCCACTTATTTTGGTGCAAAATTCCAGAAATTTCCCTAATTTTGGGGCAAAATTGCCGAAATATTTTTTATTTTCGGGCAAAATTGCAGAAATTTCACTTATTATAGAGAAAAAAAGCAAAAAAAATTTTTTTTTAGGGGAAAAAAAGCAGAAATTCCCATTATTTTGGGGCAAAAATCCAGAAATTTACTTTTTTTGGGGTAAAATTGCAGAAATTTCACATATTTCAGGGCAATAGGTAAGAAATTTCCCTTATTTTCAGGCAAAATTGCAGAAATTTCACTTATTTTGGGGCAAAATTGCAGAAATTTCACTTATTTCAGGAAAAAAGGCAGAAATTTTCCTTATTTTGGGGCAAAAATGCAGAAATTCTTAATATTTTGTGGCAAAAATGCAGAAATTCCCCTTACTTTGAGGTAAAAAGGCTGAAATTTTCCTTATTTGGGGGCAAAAAGACAGAAATTTCCCTAATTTTGGGGCAAAAAGACAGAAATTCCCCTTATTTTGTGGCAAAAAGGCAGAAATTTCTTTTATTTTGGGGCAAAATTTTAGAAATATCACTTATTTTAGGGCATAATTAAAAAATTCTTTTTATTTTGGGGCAAAAAGACAAATATTCCATTTGTTTTTGGGTAAATAGGGAGAAATTTCACTTATTTTGAGGTAAAAGGCAGAAATTCCTCTTATTTTGGGGCAAAAATGAAGAGATTTCCCTTTTTTGTTGCAAAAGGTATACATTCCCCTTACTTTCGTGATTAAAAGCAGAAATTCCCCGTATTTTGAAGCAATATTGCAGAAATTCTCATTATTTTCAGGCAAAAAAGCAGAAATTCTCCTTATTTTGGGGCAAAAAGACAGAAAATCTTCTTTTTTTGAGAGCAAACAGTCAAAAATTCCCATTATTTTGGGTCAAAATTGCAGAAATTTCCTTTATATTGGGGCAAAATTGCAGAAATTTCCTTTATTTTGGGGCAAAAATGCAGAAATTTCATTTATTTCAGGGTAATAAGTCAGAAATTCCTCCTATTTGGGGCAAAAAAGACAGAAATTCCCTTTGTTTTGGGAGAAAAAGACAGAAATTCCACTTATTTAGAGGCAAAAAGGCAGAAATTCCCTTTATTTTGGAGCAAAAATGAAGAAATTTCCCTTTTTATGGCAAAAAGGTATGCATTCCATTATTTTTGGACAAAAAGGCAGAAATTCCCCGTATTTTGGAGCAAAATTGCAGAAATTCCCCTAATTTCGGGGCAAAAGGCAGAAATTCCCTTTATTTTGGAGAAAAATCAGAAATTCCCCTTATTTTGGGGCAAAATTCAAGAAATTTCCTTTATTTTGGGGCAAAATTGCAGGAATTTACCTTTTTTGGGGCAAAATTGCAGAACTTTCACTTATTTTCAGGTAAAAAGGCTGAAATTTCCTTTATTTTGAGGCAAAAAGGGAGAAATTCCATTTATTTTGGGGCAAAATTGCAGACATTTCCCTTATTATAGGAAAAATTGCAGAAATTTCTCTTATTTTACGGCAAAATTGCAGAAATTTCACTTATTTCAGAGAAAAAAAGCAAAAATTTTTTTATTTTGGGGCAAAAAGCAGAAATTCCCATTATTTTGGGGGAAAAAGGAAGAAATTCACCTTATTTTGGGGTAAAATTGCAGAAATTTCACATATTTCAGGGCAAAAAGGCAGAAATTTCCCTATTTTGGGGCAGAAAAGACAGAAATTCCCTGTGTTTGGTGGAAAAAGTCAGAAATTCCACTAATTTAGAGGCAAAAAGGCTGAAATTCCCCTTATTTTAGAGCAAAAATGAAAAAATTTCCCTTTTTTATGGCAAAAAGTTATGCATTCCACTTATTTTCGGGCAACAAGACAGAAATTTTTTGCATTTTGGAGCAAAATTGCAGAAATTCCCCTAATTATGGGGCAACAATGCAGAAATTCCCTATATGTTGGGGCAAAAAGACAAAAATTCTCCTTCTTTTGGGGCAAAACTCAGAAATTCCACGTATTTTGGGGCAAAATTCCAGAAATTTCCATTATTTTGGGGCAAAATTGCAGAAATTTCCCTTATTTTAGGGCAAAATTGCAGAAATTTCACTTATTTCAGAGAAAAAAGGCAGAAATTTTCCTTATTTTGGGGAAAAATTAAGAAATTCTTAATAATTTGTGGCAAAAATGCAGAAATTCCCCTTATTTTGAGGTAAAAAGGCTGAAATTTCCCTTATTTTGAGGTAAAAAGGCTGAAATTCCCCTTATTCGGGGGCAAAAAGGAAGAAATTTCTCTTATTTTGGGGCAAAAAGACAGAAATTCCCCTTATTTTGTGGCAAACAGGCAAAAATTTCTTTTATTTTGAGGCAAAATTGCAGAAATATCACTTATTTCAGGGTATAATTTAAAAATTCCTTTTATTTTGTTGCAAAAAAAAACAGAAATTCCATTTATTTTTGGGTAAAAGAGGAGAAATTTCACTTATTTTGAGGTAAAAAGGCAGAAATTCCTCTTATTTTAGGGCAAAAATTAAGAAATTTCCCTTTTTGTGGAAAAAGGTATACATTTCCCTTACTTTCGGGATAAAAAGTAGAAATTCCCCGTATTTTGAAGCATAATTGCAGAAATTCTTATAATTTTCGGGCAAAAAAGCAGAAATTCTCCTTATTTTGGAGCAAAAATACAGAAAATCTCCTTTTTTCGGGAGCAAACAGTCAGAAATTCCCCTTATTTTGGGGCAAAATTGCAGAAATTTCTTTTACATTCGGGCAAATTTGCAGAAATTTCCCTTCTTTTGGGGCAAAATTGCAGAAATTCTCCTAATTGTTGGGCAAAAAGGCAGAAATTCCCTATATGTTGGGGCAAAAAGACAGAAATTCTCCTTATTTTGGGGCAAAACTCAGAAATTCCACGTATTTTGGGGCAAAATTCCAGAAATTTCCCTTATTTTGGGGAAAAATTGCAGAAATTTTCCTTATTTTAGGGCAAAATTGCAGAAATTTCACTTATTTCAGAGAAAAAAAGCAAAAATTTTTCCTATTTTGAGGCTAAAATGCAGATATTTTACTTATTTTGGGGCAAAAAGGCAGAAATTCACCTTATTTTAGGGTAAAATTGCAGCAATTTCACATATTTCAGGGCAAAAAGGAGGAAATTTCCCTCATTTTGGGGCAAAATTGCAAAAATTTCACTTATTTTGGGGCAAAATTGCAGAAATTTCACTTATTTCAGGGAAAGAAGGAAGAAAATTTCCTTATTTTGGAGAAAAAATTAAGAAATTCTTAAAATTTTGTGGCAAAAATGCAGAATTTTTTTTTATTTTGAGGTAAAAATGCTGAAATTCCCCTTATTTTGAGGTAAAAATGCTGAAATTCCCCTTAACTGGGTGCAAAAAGGCAGAAATTTCTCTTATTTTGGGGCAAAAAGACAGAAATTCACCTTATTTTGGAGTAAAATTGCAGAAATTTCACATATATCAGGGCAAAAAGGCAGAAATTTCCCTTATTTTGGGGCAAAATTGCAGAAATTTCACTTATTTTAGAGTAATAATTCAGAAAATCCCGATATTTTGGGGCAAAAAAGACAGAAATTCCCTTTGTTTTGGGGGAAAAAAACAGAAATTCCACTTATTTAGAGGCAAAAAGGCAGAAATTCCCCTTATTTTGGAGCAAAAATGAAGAAATTTCTCTTTTATATGGCAACAAGTTATGCATTCCCCTTATTTTCGGGCAAAAAGACAGAAATTTCCCGTATTTTGGAGCAAAATTGCAGAAATTCCCCTAATTGTGGGGCTAAAAGGCAGAAATTCCCTATATGTTGGGGCAAAAAGACAAAAATTCTCCTTATTTTGGGGCATAACTCAGAAATTCCACTTATTTTGTTGCATAATTGCAGAAATTTCCCTTATTAAGGGAAAAAATTGCAGAATTTCCCTTATTTTAGGGTATAATTGTAGAAATTTTACTTATTTCAGAGAAAAAAAGCAAAAATTTTTCTTATTTTGGGGCAAAAAGGCAGAAATTCCCATGATTTTGGGGCAAAAAAACAGAAATTCACCTTATTTTGGGGTAAAATTGCAGAAATTTCACATATTTCAGGGCCAAAAGGCAGAAATTTACCTTATCCTGTGGCAAAATTGCAGAAATTTCACTTATTTCTGGGTAATAAGTCAGAAATTCCCCTTATTTTGGGGCATAAAAGACAGAAATTCCCTTTGTTTTCGGAGAAAAAGACAGAAATTCCACTTATCTAGAGGCAAAAATGCAGAAATTCCCCTTATTTTGGAGCAACAATGAAGAAATTTCCCTTTTTATTGCAAAAAGGTATGCATTCCCATTATTTTCAGGCAAAAAGGCAGAAATTCCCTGTATTAGGAGCAAAATTGAAGAAATTCCCCTAATTTTGGGGCAAAAGGCAGAAATTCCCTTTATTTTGGGGCAAAATTCAAGAAATTTCCTTTTTTGGGGGGCAAAATTGCAGGAATTTACCTTATTGTGGGGCAAAATTGCAGAAATTTCACTTATTTCAGAGAAAATAAGCAAAAATTTTTCTTATTTTGGGGCAAAAAGGCAGAAATTCTCATTATTTTGGGGCCAAAAGCAGAAATTCACCTTATTTTGGGGTAAAATTGCAGAAATTTCACATATTTCAGGGTAAAAAGGCAGAAATTTCTCTTATCCTGGGGCAAAATTGCAGAAATTTCACTTATTTTAGGGTAATAAGTCAGAAAATCCCCTTATTTTGGGGCAAAAAAGACAGAAATTCCTATTGTTTTGGGGGAAAAATTCAGAAATTCCACTTATTTAGAGGCAAAAACGCAGAAATTCTCCTTATTTTGGAGCAAAAATGAAGAAATTTCCCTTTTTTATGGCAACAAGTTATGCATTCCACTTATTTTCAGGCAAAAAGACAGAAATTTCCTGTATTTTGGAGCAAAATTGCAGAAATTCCTCTTATTGTGGGGCAAAAAAGCAGAAATTCCCTATATGTTGGGGCAAAAAGACAAAAATTCTCCTTTTTTGGGGGGCAAAACTCAGAAATTCCACTTTTTTTGGTGCGAAATTCCAGAAATTTCCCTTATTTTGGGGCAAAATTGCAGAAATTTCACTTATTTTGGGGCAAAATTGCAGAAATTTCACTTATTTCAGGGAAAAAGGCAGAAATTTTACTTATTTTGGAACAAAAATGCAGTAATTCCTAATATTTTGTGCCAAAATTCAGAAATTCCCTTTATTTTGAGGTAAAAATGCTGAAATTCCCCTTATTTGGGGGCAAAAAGGCAGAAATTTCCCTTATTTTGGGGCAAAATTGCAGAAATTTCACTTATTTCAGGGTAATGAGTCAGAAATTCCTTTTATTTTGAGGCAAAAAAGAGAGAAATTCCCTTTGATTTTTGGGAAAAAGACAGAAATTCCACTTATTTAGAGGCAAAAAGGCAGAAATTCCCCTTATTTTGGAGCAAAAATGAAGAAATTTCCCTTTTTTGTGGCAAAAAATATACATTCCCCTTACTTTCGGGATAAAAAGCAGAAATTCCCCGTATTTTGAAGCAAAATAGCAGAAATTCTCCCAATTTTCGGGCAAAAAGGCAGAAATTCTCCTTATTTTGGGGCAAAAATACAGAAAATCTCCTTTTTTCGGGAGCAAACAGTAAGAAATTCTCCTTATTTTGGGGCAAAATTGAAGAAATTTCCTTTACATTGGAACAAAATTACAGAAATTTTCTTTATTAAGGGAAAAATTGCAGAAATTTCCCTTATTTTAGGGCAAAATTGCAGAAATTTTACTTATATCAGAGAAAAAAGCAAAAATTTTTCTTATTTTGGGGCAAAAAGGCAGAAATTCCCATTATTTTGGGGCAAAAAACAGAAATTCACTTTATTTTGGGTAAAATTGCAGAAATTTCAAATATTTCAGGGCAAAAAGGCAGAAATTTTCCTTATCCTGGGGCAAAATTGCAGAAATTTCTCTTATTTCCGGGTAATAAGTCAGAAATTCCCCTTATTTTGGGGCAAAAAAGACAGAAATTCCCTTTGTTTTGGGGGAAAAAGACAGAAATTCCACTTATCTAGAGGCACAAAGGCAGAAATTCCCTTTATCTTGGAGCAAAAATGAAGAAATTTCCCTTTTTATGGCAAAAAGGTATGCATTCCCATTATTTTCAGGAAAAAAGGCAGAAATTCCCCGTATTTTGGAGCAAAATTGAAGAAATTCCCCTAATTTTGGGGCAAAAGGCAGAAATTCCTTTTATTTTGGGGCAAAAATCAGAAATTCCCCTTATTTTGTGGCAAAATTCTAGAAATTTCTTTTTTGGGGGGCAAAATTGCAAGAATTTACCTTATTTTTGGGCAAAATTGCAGAAATTTCCCTTATTTTAGGGCAAAATTGCAGAAATTTCACTTATTTCAGAGAAAAAAAGCAAAATTTTTTTTTATTTTGGGGCAAAAAGGCAGAAATTCTCATTATTTTGTTGCAAAAAGGTAGAAATTCACCTTATTTTGGGTAAAATTGCAGAAATTTCACATATTTCAGGACAAAAAGCAGAAATTACCTTTATTTTGGGGCAAAATTGCAGAAATTTCTTTTATTTTGGGGCAAAATTGCAGAAATTTCACTTATTTCAGGGTAATGAGTCAGAAATTCCTTTTATTTTGGGGCAAAAAAGGGAGAAATTCCCTTTCTTTTTTGGAAAGAAGACAGAAATTCCAGTTATTTAGAGGCAAAAAGCAGAAATTCTCCTTATTTTGGAACAATAATGAAGAAATTTCCCTTTATTGTGGCAAAAAATATACATTCCCCTTACTTTCGGTATAAAAAGCAGAAATTCCCCGTATTTTGAAGCAAAATTGCAGAAATTCTCAAAATTATCGGGCAAAAATGCAGAAATTCTACTTATTTTGGGGCAAAAAGACAGAAAATCTCCTTCTTTCGGGAGCAAATAGTCAGAAATTCTCCTTATTTTGGGGCAAAATTGCAGAAATTTCCTTTACATTGGGGCAAAATTGCAGAAATTTCTATTATTATGTGAAAAAATTGGAGAAATTTCCCTTATTTTAGGGCAAAATTGCAGAAATTTTACTTATTTCAGAGAAAAAAAGCAAAAATTTTTCTTATTTTGGGGCAAAAATGCAGAAATTCCCATTATTTTGGGGCAAAAAAACAGAAATTCACCTTATTTTGGGGTAAAATTGCAGAAATTTCACATATTTGAAGGCAAAAATGCAGAAATTTTCTTTATTCTGGGGCAAAATTGCAGAAATTTCACTTATTTCAGGGTAATAAGTCAGAAATTCCCCTTATTTTGGGGCAAAAAAGACAGAAATTCCCTTTGTTTTTGGGGGAAAAAGACAGAAATTCCACTTATTTAGAGGCAAAAAGGCAGAAATTCCCCTTATTTTGGAGCAAAAATAAAGAAATTTCCCTTTTTTATGGCAACAAGTTATGCATTCCCCTTATTTTCGGAAAAAAAGAGAGAAATTCCATGTATTTTGGAGCAAAATTGCAGAAATTCCCATAATTGAGGGGCAAAAAGGCAGAAATTTCCTATATGTTGGGGCAAAAAGACAAAAATTCTCCTAATTTTGGGGCAAAACTCAGAAATTCCAAATTTTTGTGCAAAATTCCAGAAATTTCCCTTATTTTGGGGCATGATTGCAGAAATTTCAATTATTTTGGGGCAAAATTGCAGAAATTTCACTTATTTCAGGGAAAAAAGGCAGAAATTTTACTTATTTTGGGTCAAAAAGACAGAAATTCCTAATATTTTGTGCCAAAATTCAGAAATTCCCCTTATTTTTAGGTAAAAATGCTGAAATTCCCAATATTTGGGGGCAAAAAGGCAGAAATTTCCTTTATTTTGGGGCAAAATTGCAGAAATTTCACTTATTTCAGGGTATTGAGTCAGAAATTTTTTTTATTTGGGGCAAAAAAGAGAGAAATTCCGTTTGATTTTTGGGAAAAAGACAGAAATTCCACTTATTAAAAGGCAAAAAGACAGAAATTCCCCTTATTTTGGAGCAAAAATGAAGAAATTTCTCTTTTTTGTGGCAAAAAATATACATTCACCTTACTTTCGGGATAAAAAGCAGAAATTCCCCGTATTTTGAAGCAAAATTGCAGAAATTCCCATAATTTTCGGGCAAAAAGGCAGAAATTCTCGTTATTTTGGTGCAAAAAGACAGAAAATCTCCTTTTTTCGGGAGCAAACAGTCAGAAATTCTACTTATTTTGGGGCAAAATTGCAGAAATTTCCTTTACATTGGGGCAAAATTGCAGAAATTTTACTTATTTCAGAAAAAAAAAGCAAAAATTTTTCTTATTTTGGGGCAAAAAGTCAGAAATTCTTATTATTTTGGGGCAAAAAAAAAGAAATTCACCTTATTTTGGGGTAAAATTGCAGAAATTTCACATATTTCAGGGAAAAAGGGAGAAATTTACCTTATCCTGGGGCAAAATTGCAGAAATTTCACTTATTTCAGGGTAATAAGTCAGAAATTCCCCTTATTTTGGGGCAAAAAAGACAGAAATTCTCTTTGTTTTCAGGGAAAAAGACAGAAATTCCACTTATCTAGAAGCACAAAGGCAGAAATTCCCCTTATTTTGGAGCAACAATGAAGAAATTTCCCTTTTTATTGCAAAAAGGTATGCATTCCCATTATTTTCAGGCAAAAAGGCAGAAATTCCCCGTATTTTGGAGCAAAATTGAAGAAATTCCCCTAATTTTGGGGCAAAAGGCAGAAATTCCCTTTATTTTGGGGCAAAAATCAGAAATTCCCCTTATTTTGGGGCAAAATTCTAGAAATTTCTTTTTTTGGGGAGCAAAATTGCAGGAATTTACCTTATTTTGGGACAAAATTGCAGAAATTTCCTTTATTTGGGGCAAAATTGGAAAAATTTCACTTATTTTCAGGTAAAAAGACTGAAATTTCCTTTATTTTGGGGCAAAAAGGGAGATATTCCCTTTATTTTTTGGCAAAATTGCAGACATTTTCCTTATTATGTGGAAAAATTGCAGAAATTTCCCTTATTTAGGGCAAAATTGCAGAAATTTCACTTATTTCAGAGAAAAAAAGCAAAAATTTTTCTTATTTTGGGGCAAAAAGGCAGAAATTCTCATTATTTTGGGGCAAAAAGGCAAAAATTCACCTTATTTTGGGGTAAAATTGCAGAAATTTCAAATATTTCAGGGCAAAAAGGCAGAAATTTCCCTTATTTTGGGTCAAAATTGCAGAAATTTCACTTATTTTAGGGTAATAAGTCAGTAAAACCCTATTATTTTGGGGCAAAAAAGACAGAAATTCCCTTTGTTTTGGGGGAAAAAGACAGAAATTCCACTTATTTAGAGGCAAAAAGGCAGAAATTCTCCTTATTTTGGAGCAAAAATGAAGAAATTTCCCTTTTTTTTTTTGCAACAAGTTATTTATTCCCCTTATTTTCGGGCAAAAAGACAGAAATTTCCCATACTTTGGAGCAAAATTGCAGAAATTCCCCTAATTGTGGGGCAAAAAGGCAGAAATTCCCTATATGTTGGGGCAAAAAGACAAAAATTCTCCTTATTTTGGGGCAAACCTCAGAAATTCCACTTATTTTGGGGCAAAATTCCAGAAATTTCTCTTATTTTGGGGCAAAATTGCAGAAATTTCACTCATTTTGGGGCAAAATTGCAGAAATTTCACTTATTTCAGGGAAAAAAGGCAGAAATTTTACTTATTTTGGGGCAAAAATGAAGAAATTCCTAATATTTTGTGCCAAAATTCAGAAATTCCCTTTATTTTGAGGTTAAAATTCTGAAATTCCCATTATTTGGGGGCAAAAAGGCAGAAATTTCCCTTATTTTGGGGCAAAATTGCAGAAATTCCCATTATTTTGGGGCAAAAAAACAGAAATTCACCTTATTTTGGGGTAAAGTTGCAGAAATTTCACATATTTCAGGGCAAAATACAGAAATTTTCCTTATTCTGGGGCAAAATTGCAGAAATTTCTCTTATTTCAGGGTAATAAGTCAGAAATTCCCTTTATTTTGGGGCAAAAAAGACAGAAATTCCCTTTGTTTTCGGGGAAATAGACAGAAATTCCACTTATCTAGAGGCACAAAGGCAGAAATTCCCCTTAATTTGGAGCAACAATGAAGAAATTTCCTTTTTTATTGCAAAAAGGTATGCATTCCCATTATTTTCAGGCAAAAAGGCAGAAATTCCCCATATTTTGGAGCAAAATTGAAGAAATTCCCCTAATTTTGGGGCAAAAGGCAGAAATTCCCTTTATTTTGGGGCAAAAATCAGAAATTCCCCTTATTTTGGGGCAAAATTCTAGAAATTTCTTTTTTTGGGGGGCAAAATTGCAGGAATTTACCTTATTTTGGGGCAAAATTGCAGAAATTTCCCTTATTTGGGGCAAAATTGCAGAAATTTCACATATTTCAGGGCAAAAAGGCAGAAATTTCCCTTATTCTGGGGCAAAATTGCAGAAATTTCACTTATTTTAGGGTAATAAGTCAGAAAATCTCCTTATTTTGGGGCAAAAAAGACAGAAATTCCCTTTGTTTTGGAGGAAAAAGACAGAAATTCCACTTATTTAGAGGCAAAAAGGCAGAAATTCTCCTTATTTTGGAGCAAAAATGAAGAAATTTCCCTTTTTTATGGCAACAAGTTATGCATTCCCCTTTTTTCGGGCAAAAAGACAGAAATTTCCCGTATTTTGGAGCAAAATTGCAGAAATTCTTCTAATTGTGAGGCAAAATGGCAGAAATTCCCTATATATTGGGGCAAAAAGACAAAAATTCTCCTTATTTTGGGCCAAAACTCAGAAATTCCACTTATTTTGGTGCAAAATTCCAGAAATTTCCCTTATTTTGGGGAAAAATTGCAGAAATTTCACTTATTTTGGGGCAAAATTGCAGAAATTTCACTTATTTCAGGGAAAAAAGGCAGAAATTTTACTTATTTTGGGGCAAAAATGCAGAAATTCCTAATATTTTGTGCCAAAATTCAGAAATTCCCTTTATTTTGAGGTAAAAATTCTGAAATTCCCATTATTTTGGGGCAAAAAGGCAGAAATTTCCCTTATTTTGGGGCAAACTTGCAGAAATTTCACTTATTTCAGGGTAATGATTCAGAAATTCCTTTTATTTTGGGGCAAAAAAGAGAGAAATTCCCTTTGATTTTTGTGAAAAAGACAGAAATTCCACTTATTTAGAGGCAAAAAGGCAGAAATTCCCCTTTTTTTTGAGCAAAAATGAAGAAATTTCCCTTTTTTGTGGCAAAAAATATACATTCCCCTTACTTTCGGGATAAAAAGCAGAAATTCCTCGTATTTTGAAGCCAAATTGCAGAAATTCTCATAATTTTCGGGCAAAAAGGCAGAAATTCTCCTTATTTTGGGGCAAAAAGACAGAAAATCTCCTTTTTTCGGGAGCAAACAGTCAGAAATTCTCCTTATTTTGGGGCAAAATTGCAGAAATTTCCTTTACATTGGGGCAAAATTGCAGAAATTTCCCTTATTAAGTGAAAAAATTGCAGAAATTTCCCTTATTTTAGGGCAAAATTGCAGAAATTTTACTTATTTCAGAGAAAAAAAGCAAAAATTTTTCTTATTTTGGGGCAAAACGGAAGAAATTCCCATTATTTTGGGGCAAAAAAACAGAAATTCACCTTATTTTGGGGTAAAATTGTAGAAATTTCACATATTTCAGGGCAAAAAGGCAGAAATTTTCCTTATTCTGGGGCAAAATTGCAGAAATTTCACTTATTTCAGGGTAATAAGTCAGAAATTCCCCTTATTTTGGGGCAAAAAAGACATAAATTCCCTTTGTTTTTGGGAAAAAGACAAAATTCCACTTATCTAGAGGCAAAAAGGCAGAAATTCCCCTTATTTTGGAGCAAAAATGAAGAAATTTCCCTTTTTATGGCAAAAAGGTATGCATTCCCATTATTTTAAGGCAAAAAGTCAGAAATTCCCCGTATTTTGGAGCAAAATTAAAGAAATTCCTCTAATTTTGGGGCAAAAGGCAGAAATTCCTCTTATTTTGGGGCAAAAATCAGAAATTCCCCTTATTTTGGGGCAAAATTCTAGAAATTTCCTTTTTTGGGGGGCAAAATTGCAGGAATTTACCTTATTTTTGGGCAAAATTGCAGAAATTTCTCTTATTAGGGGCATAATTGCAGAAATTTCATTTATTTTCAGGTAAAAAGACTGAAATTTCCTTTATTTTGGGGCAAAAAGGGAGAAATTCCCTTTATTTTGGGGTTAAATTGCAGACATTTTCCTTATTATGGGAAAAAATTGCAGAAATTTCTTTTATTTTAGGGCAAAATTGCAGAAATTTCACTTATTTCAGAGAAAAAAAGCAAAAATTTTTTTTTATTTTGGGGCAAAAAGGCAGAAATTCTCATTATTTTGTGGCAAAAAGGCAGAAATTCACCTTATTTTGGAGTAAAATTGCAGAAATTTCACATATTTCAGGGCAAAAAGGCAGAAATTTCCCTTATTTTGGGGCAAAATTGCAGAAATTTCACTTATTTTAGGGTAATAAGTCCGAAAATCCCCTTATTTGGGGGCAAAAAAAGACAGAAATTCCCTTTGTTTTGGGGGAAAAAGACAGAAATTCCACTTATTTAGAGGCAAAATGGCAGAAATTCCCCTTATTTTGGAGCAAAAATGAAGAAATTTCTCTTTTTTATGGCAACAAGTTATGCATTCCCCTTATTTTCGGGCAAAAAGACAGACATTTCCCATATTTTGGAGCAAAATTGCAGAAATTCCCCTAATTGTGGGGCAAAAATGCAGAAATTCCCTATATGTTGTGGCAAAAAGACAAAAATTCTCCTTATTTTGGGGCAAAACTCAGAAATTCCACTTATTTTGGTGCAAAATTCCAGAAATTTCCCTAATTTTGGGGCAAAATTGCTGAAATATCCTTTATTTTCGGGCAAAATTGCAGAAATTTCACTTATTATAGAGAAAAAAAGCAAAAATTTTTCTTTTTTTAGGGGAAAAAAGCAGAAATTCCCATTATTTTGGGGCAAAAATCCAGAAATTCACTTTTTAGGGGTAAAATTGCAGAAATTTCACATATTTCAGGGCAAAAAGGCAGAAATTTCTTTTATTTTCGGGCAAAATTGCAGAAATTTCACTTATTTCAGGAAAAAAGGCAGAAATTTTCTATATTTTGGGGCAAAAATGCAGAAATTCCCCTTACTTTGAGGTAAAAAGGCTGAAATTTCCCTTATTTGGGGGCAAAAAGGCAGAAATTTCCCTAATTTTGGGGCAAAAAGACAGAAATTCCCCTTATTTTGTGGCAAAAAGGCAGAAATTTCTTTTATTTTGGGGCAAAATTTCAGAAATATCACTTATTTTAGGGCATAATTCAAAATTTTTTTTTATTTTGGGGCAAAAAGACAAATATTCCATTTATTTTTGGGTAAAAAGGGAGAAATTTCACTTATTTTGAGGTAAAAGGCAGAAATTCCTCTTATTTTGGGGCAAAAATGAAGAGATTTCCCTTTTCTGTTGCAAAAGGTATACATTCCCCTTACTTTCGTGATTAAAAGCAGAAATTCCCCGTATTTTGAAGCAATATTGCAGAAATTCTTATAATTTTCAGGCAAAAAAGCAGAAATTCTCCTTATTTTGGGGCAAAAAGACAGAAAATCTTCTTTTTTTGAGAGCAAACAGTCAAAAATTCCCATTATTTTGGGTCAAAATTGCAGAAATTTCCTTTACATTGGGGCAAAATTGCAGTAATTTCCTTTATTTTGGGGCAAAAATGCAGAAATTTCATTCATTTCAGGGTAATAAGTCAGAAATTCCTTCTATTTGGGGCAAAAAAAACAGAAATTCCCTTTGTTTTGGGAGAAAAAGACAGAAATTCCACTTATTTAGAGGCAAAAAGGCAGAAATTCCCTTTATTTTGGAGCAAAAATGAAGAAATTTCCCTTTTTATGGCAAAAAGGTATGCATTCCATTAATTTTGGGCAAAAAGGCAGAAATTCCCCGTATTATGGAGCAAAATTGCAGAAATTCCCCTAATTTTGGGGCAAAAGGAAAAAATTCCCTTTATTTTGGAGAAAAATCAGAAATTCCCCTTATTTTGGGGCAAAATTCAAGAAATTTCCTTTATTTTGGGGCAAAATTGCAGGAATTTACCTTTTTTGGGGCAAAATTAAAGAACTATCACTTATTTTCAGGTAAAAAGGCTGAAATTTCCTTTATTTTGAGGCAAAAAGAGAGAAATTCCATTTATTTTGGGGCAAAATTGCAGACATTTCCCTTATTATAGAAAAAATTGCAGAAATTTCTCTTATTTTAGGGAAAAATTGCAGAAATTTCACTTATTTCAGAGAAAAAAAGCAAAAATTTTTTTATTTTGGGGCAAAAAAGCAGAAATTCCCATTATTTTGGGGCAAAAAGGCAGAAATTCACCTTATTTTGGGGTAAAATTGCAGAAATTTCACATATTTCAGGGCAAAAAGGCAGAAATTTCCCTATTTTGGGGCAGAAAAGACAGAAATTCCCTGTGTTTGGGGGAAAAAGTCAGAAATTCCACTAATTTAGAGGCAAAAAGGCTGAAATTCCCCTTATTTTAGAGCAAAAATGAAAAAATTTCCCTTTTTTATGGCAAAAAGTTATGCATTCCACTGATTTTCGGGCAACAAGACAGAAATTCTTTGCATTTTGGAGCAAAATTGCAGAAATTCCCCTAATTGTGGGGCAACAATGCAGAAATTCCCTATATGTTGGGGCAAAAAGACAAAAATTCTTCTTCTTTTGGGGCAAAACTCAGAAATTCCACGTATTTTGGGGCAAAATTCCAGAAATTTCCCTTATTTTGGGGAAAAATTGCAGAAATTTCCCTTATTTTAGGGCAAAATTGCAGAAATTTCACTTATTTCAGGGAAAAAAGGCAGAAATTTTCCTTATTTTGGGGAAAAATTAAGAAATTCTTAATATTTTGTGGCAAAAATGCAGAAATTCCCCTTATTTTGAGGTAAAAAGGCTGAAATTCCCCTTATTTTGAGGTAAAAAGGCTGAAATTCCCCTTATTCGGGAGCAAAAAAGAAGAAATTTCTCTTATTTTGGGGCAAAAAGACAGAAATTCCCCTTATTTTGTGGCAAAAAGGCAGAAATTTCTTTTATTTTGGGGCTAAATTGCAGAAATATCACTTATTTCAGGGTATAATTCAAAAATTCCTTTTATTTTGTTGCAAAAAGACAGAAATTCCATTTATTTTTGGATAAAAAAGGAGAAATTTCACTTATTTTGAGGTAAAAAGGCAGAAATTCCTCTTATTTTGGGGCAAAAATTAAGAAATTTCCCTTTTTTGTGGAAGAAGGTATACATTCTCCTAACTTTCGGGATAAAAAGTAGAAATTCCCCGGATTTTGAAGCATAATTGCAGAAATTCTTATAATTTTCGGGCAAAAAAGGAGAAATTCTCCTTATTTTGGAGCAAAAATACAGAAAATCTCCTTTTTTCGGGAGCAAACAGTCAGAAATTCCCCTTATTTTGGGGCAAAATTGCAGAAATTTTACTTATTTCAGGGAAAAAAAGCAAAAAATTTTCTTATTTTGGGGCAAAAAAACCAGAAATTCCCATTATTTTGGGGCAATAAGGCAGAAATTCACCTTATTTTGTGGTAAAATTGCAGAAATTTCACATATTTCAGGGCAAAAAGGCAGAAATTTCCCTTATTTTGGGGCAAAATTGCAGATATTTCACTTATTTTAGGGTAATAAGTCAGAAATTCCCCTTATTTTGGGTTAAAAAAGACAGAAATTCCCTTTGTTTGGGGGAAAAAGACAGAAATTCCAATTATTTAGAGGCAAAAAGACTGAAATTCTCCTTATTTTGGAGCAAAAATAAAGAAATTTCCCTTTTTTATGGCAAAGAGTTATGCATTCCACTTATTTTCGGGCAACAAGACAGAAATTCCTTGCATTTTGGAGCAAAATTGCAGAAATTCCCCTAAATGTGGGGCAAAAAGGCAGAAATTTCCTATATGTTGGGGCAAAAAGACAGAAATTCTCATTATTTTGGGGCAAAATTCAGAAATTCCACGTATTTTGGGGCAAAATTCCAGAAATTTCCCTTATTTTGGGGCAAAATTGCAGAAATTTTCCTTATTTTAGGGCAAATTTGCAGAAATTTCCCTTATTTTGGGGCAAAATTGCAGAAATTCTCCTAATTGTTGGGCAAAAAGGCAGAAATTCCCTATATGTTGGGGCAAAAAGACAGAAATTCTCCTTATTTTGGGACAAAACTCAGAAATTCCACGTATTTTGGGGCAAAATTCCAGAAATTTCCCTTATTTTGGGGCAAAATTGCAGAAATTTTCCTTACTTTAGGGCAAAATTGCAGAAATTTCACTTATTTCAGAGAAAAAAAGCAAAAATTTTTCCTATTTTGGGGCTAAAATGCAGATATTTTACTTATTTTGGGGCAAAAAGGCAGAAATTCACCTTATTTTAGGGTAAAATTGCAGCAATTTCACATATTTCAGGGCAAAAAGGAGGAAATTTCCCTCATTTTGGGGCAAAATTGCAGAAATTTCACTTATTTTGAGGCAAAATTGCAGAAATTTCACTTATTTCAGGGAAAAAAGGCAGAAAATTTCCTTATTTTGGAGAAAAAATTAAGAAATACTTAAAATTTTGTGGCAAAAATGCAGAATTTTTTTTAATTTTGAGGTAAAAATGCTGAAATTCCCCTTATTTTGACGTAAAAATGCTGAAATTCCCCTTAATTGGGTGCAAAAATGCAGAAATTTCTCTTAATTTGGGGCAAAAAGACAGAAATTCCCCTTATTTTGTAGCAAAAAGTCAAAAACTTCTTTTATTTTGGGGCAAAATTGCAGAAATATCACTTATTTCAGGGTATAATTCAAAAATTCCTTTTATTTTGTTGCAAAAAGACAGAAATTCCATTTATTTTTGGGTAAAAAGGAGAAATTTCACTTATTTTGAGGTAAAAAGGCAGAAATTCCTCTTATTTTGGGGCAAAAATTAAGAAATTTCCCTTTTTTTTAAAAAAGGTATACATTCCCCTTACTTTTGGGATAAAAAGCAAAAATTCCCCATAATTTGAAGCATAATTGCAGAAATTCTCATAATTTTCGGGCAAAAAAGCAGAAATTCTCCTTATTTTGGAGCAAAAATAAAGAAAATCTTCTTTTTTCGGAAGCAGTCAGAAATTCCCCTTATTTTGGGGCAAAATTGAGGAAATTTCTTTTACATTGGGGCAAAATTGCAGAAATTTCCCTTATTTTGGGGCAAAATTGCAGAAATTCCCCTAATTGTTGGGCAAAAAGTTAGAAATTCCCTATATGTTGGGGCAAAAAGACAGAAATTCTCCTTATTTTGAGGCAAAACTCAGAAATTCCACGTATTTTGGGGCAAAATTCCAGAAATTTCCCTTATTTTGGGGCAAAATTGCAGAAATTTCTCTTATTTTAGGGCAAAATTGCAGAAATTTCACTTATTTCAGGGAAAAAAGGCAGAAATTTTCCTTATTTTGGGGAAAAAATTAAGAAATTCTTAATATTTTGTGGCAAAAATGCAGAAATTCCCCTTATTTTGAGGTAAAAAGGCTGAAATTCCCCTTATTTTGAGGTAAAAAGGCTGAAATTCCTCTTATTTGGGGGCAAAAAGGCAGAAATTTCTTTTATTTTGGGGCAAAATTGCAGAAATATCACTTATTTCAGGGTATAATTCAAAAATTCCTTTTATTTTGTTGCAAAAAGACAGAAATTCCAATTATTTTTGGGTAAAAAAAGAGAAATTTCACTTATTTTGAGGTAAAAAGGCAGAAATTCCTCTTATTTTGGGGCAAAAATTAAGAAATTTTCCTTTTTTGTGGAAAAAGGTATACATTCCCATTACTTTCGGGATAAAAAGTAGAAATTCCCAGTATTTTGAAGCATAATTGCAGAAATTCTTATAATTTTCGGGCAAAAAAGCAGAAATTCTCCTTATTTTGGAGCAAAAATACAGAAAATCTCTTTTTCTCGGGAGCAAACAGTCAGAAATTCCCCTTATTTTGGGGCAAAATTGCAGAAATTTCTTTTACATTCGGGCAAATTTGCAGAAATTTCCCTTATTTTGGGGCAAAATTGCAGAAATTTTCCTAATTTTTGGGCAAAAAGGCAGGAATTCCCTATATGTTGGGGCAAAAAGACAGAAATTCTCCTTATTTTGGGGCAAAACTCAGAAATTCCACGTATTTTGGGGCAAAGTTCCAGAAATTTTCCTTATTTTGGGGCAAAATTGCAGAAATTTCCTTTATTTTGGGGCAAAATTGCAGAAATTTTACTTATTTCAGGGAAAAAAATCCAAAATTTTTCTTATTTTGGGGCAAAAAAACAGAAATTTCCATTATTTTGGGGCAATAAGGCAGAAATTCACCTTATTTTGGGGTAAAATTGCAGAAATTTCACATATTTCAGGGCAAAAAGGCAGAAATTTCTCTTATTTTAGGGCAAAATTGCAGTAATTTCACTTATTTCAGAGAAAAAAAGCAAAATTTTTTTATTTTGGGGCAAAAAGGCAGAAATTCCCATTATTTTGGGGGAAAAAAGCAGAAATTCACCTTATTTTGGGGTAAAATTACAGAAATTTCACATATTTCAGGGCAAAATGGCAGAAATTTCCCTTATTTTGGGGCAAAATTGCAGATATTTCACTTATTTTAGGGTAATAAGTCAGAAATTCCCCTTATTTTGGGTTAAAAAATACAGAAATTCTCTTTGTTTGGGGGGAAAAGACAGAAATTTCAATTATTTAGAGGCAAAATGCTGAAATTCCCCTTATTTTGGAGCAAAAATAAAGAAATTTCCATTTTTTATGGCAAAAAGTTATGCATTCTACTTATTTTCAGGCAACAAGACAGAAATTCCTTGCATTTTGGAGCAAAATTGCAGAAATTCCCCTAATTGTGGCACAAAAAGACAGAAATTCTCTATATGTTGGGGAAAAAGACAGAAATTCTCCTTTTTTGGGGGCAAAACTCAGAAATTCCACGTATTTTGGGGCAAAATTCCAGAAATTTCCCTTATTTTGGGGCAAAATTGCAGAAATTTTCCTTATTTTAGGGCAAAATTGCAGAAATTTCACTTATTTCAGAGAAAAAAAGCAAAAATTTTCCCTATTTTGGGGCTAAAATGCAGAAATTCCAATTCTTTTGGGGCAAAAAGGCAGAAATTCACCTTATTTCAGGGTAAATTGGAGCAATTTAATATATTTCAGGGCAAAAAGGCAGAAATTTCCCTCATTTTGGGGCAAAATTGCAGAAATTTCACTTATTTTGGTGCAAAATTGCAGAAATTTCACTTATTTCAGAAAAAAAAGGCAGAAATTTTCCTTATTTTGGAGAAAAAATTAAAAAATTCTTAATATTTTGTGGCAAAAATGCAGAAATTTTCTTTATTTTGAGGTAAAAATGCTGAAATTCCCCTTATTTTGAGGTAAAAAGGCTGAAATTCCCCTTAATTGGGTGCAAAAATGCAGAAATTTCTCTTATTTTGGGGCAAAAAGACAGAAATTCCCCTTATTTTGTAGCAAAAAGGCAAAAATTTCTTTTATTTTGGGGCAAAATTGCAGAAATATAACTTATTTCAGGGTATAATTCAAAAATTCCTTATATTTTGTTGCATAAAGACAGAAATTCCATTTATTTTTGGGTAAAAAAGAAGAAATTTCACTTATTTTGAGGTAAAAAGGCAGAAATTCCTCTTATTTTGGGGCAAAAATTAAGAAATTTCCCTTTTTAAAAAAAAGGTATACATTCCCCTTACTTTTGGGATAAAAAGCAAAAATTCCCTGTATTTTGAAGCATAATTGCAGAATTTCTCACAATTTTCGGGCAAAAAAGCAGAAATTCTCCTTATTTTGGAGCAAAAATACAGAAAATCTTCTTTTTTTCGGAAGCAAATAGTCAGAAATTCCCATTATTTTGGGGCAAAATTGCAGAAATTTCTTTTACATTGGGGCAAAATTGCAGAAGTTTCTTTTATTTTGGGGCAAAATTGCAGAAATTCCCCTTATTTTTGGGCAAAAAGGCAGAAATTCCCTATATGTTGGGGCAAAAAGACAGAAATTCTCCTTCTTTTGGGGCAAAACTCAGAAATTCCATGTATTTTGGGGCAAAATTCCAGAAATTTCCCTTATTTTGGGGCAAAATTGCAGAAATTTCCCTTATTTTAGAAAAAAATTGCAGAAATTTCACTTATTTCAGGGAAAAAAGGCAGAAATTTTCCTTATTTTGGGGAAAAAATCAACAAATTCTTAATATTTTGTGGGAAAAATGCAGAAATTCCCCTTATTTTGAGGTAAAAAGGCTGAAATTCCCCTTATTTTTAGGTAAAAAGGCTGAAATTCCCCTTATTTGGGGGCAAAAAGGCAGAAATTTCTCTTATTTTGGGGCAAAAAGACAGAAATTCCCCTTATTTTGTGGCAAAAAGGCAGAAATTTCTTTTATTTTGGAGCAAAATTGCAGAAATATCACTTATTTCAGGGTATAATTCAAAAATTCTTTTTATTTTGTTGCAAAAAGACAGAAATTCCATTTAATTTTGGGTAAAAAAGGAGAAATTTCACTTATTTTGACGTAAAAATGCAGAAATTCCTCTTATTTTGGGGCAAAAATTAAGAAATTTCCGTTTTTGTGGAAAAAGGTATACATTCCCCTAACTTTCGGGATAAAAAGTAGAAATTCCCCGTATTTTGAAGCATAATTGCAGAAATTCTTATAATTTTCGGGCAAAAAAGCAGAAATTCTCCTTATTTTGGAGCAAAAATACAGAAAATCTCCTTTTTTCGGGAGCAAACAGTCAGAAATTCCCCTTATTTTGGGGCAAAATTGCAGAAATTTTACTTATTTCAGGGAAAAAAAAGCAAAAATTTTTCTTATTTTGGGGCAAAAAAACCAGAAATTCCCATTATTTTGGGGCAATAAGGCAGAAATTCACCTTATTTTGTGGTAAAATTGCAGAAATTTCACATATTTCAGGGCAAAAAGGCAGAAATTTCTCTTATTTTAGGGCAAAATTGCAGTAATTTCATTTATTTCAGAGAAAAAAAGCAAAAATTTTTTTATTTTGGGGCAAAAAGGCAGAAATTCCCATTATTTTGGGGGAAAAAGGCAGAAATTCACCTTATTTTGGAGTAAAATTACAGAAATTTCACATATTTCAGGGCAAAATGGCAGAAATTTCCCTTATTTTGGGGCAAAATTGCAGATATTTCATTTATTTTAGGGTAATAAGTCAGAAATTGCCCTTATTTTGGGTTAAAAAAGACAGAAATTCCCTTTGTTTGGGGGAAAAAGACAGAAATTCCAATTATTTAGAGGCAAAAAGACTGAAATTCCCCTTATTTTGGAGCAAAAATAAAGAAATTTCCCTTTTTTATGGCAAAAAGTTATGCATTCCACTTATTTTCGGGCAACAAGACAGAAATTCCTTGCATTTTGGAGCAAAATTGCAGAAATTCCCCTAAATGTGGGGCAAAAAGGCAGAAATTCCCTATATGTTGGGGCAAAAAGACAGAAATTCTCATTATTTTGGGGCAAAATTCAGAAATTCCACGTATTTTGGGGCAAAATTTCAGAAACTTCCCTTATATTGGGGCAAAATTGCAGAAATTTTTCTTATTTTAGGGCAAATTTGCAGAAATTTCCCTTATTTTGGGGCAAAATTGCAGAAATTCTCCTAATTGATGGGCAAAAAGGCAGAAATTCCCTATATGTTTGGGCAAAAAGACAGAAATTCTCCTTATTTTGGGGCAAAACTCAAAAATTCGACGTATTTTGGGGCAAAATTCCAGAAATTTCCCTTATTTTGGGGCAAAATTGCAGAAATTTTCGTTATTTTAGGGCAAAATTGCAGAAATTTCACTTATTTCAGAGAAAAAAAGCAAAAATTTTTCCTATTTTGGGGCTAAAATGCAGATATTTTACTTATTTTGGGGCAAAAAGGCAGAAATTCACCTTATTTTAGGGTAAAATTGCAGCAATTTCACATATTTCAGTGCAAAAAGGCAGAAATTTCCCTCATTTTGGGGCAAAATTGCAAAAATTTCACTTATTTTGGGGCAAAATTGCAGAAATTTCACTTATTTCAGGGAAAAAAGGCAGAAAATTTCCTTATTTTGGAGAAAAAATTAAGAAATTCTTAAAATTTTGTGGCAAAAATGCAGAATTTTTTTTAATTTTGAGGTAAAAATGCTGAAATTCCCCTTATTTTGACGTAAAAATGCTGAAATTCCCCTTAATTGGGTGCAAAAATGCAGAAATTTCTCTTAATTTGGGGCAAAAAGACAGAAATTCCCCTTATTTTGTAGCAAAAAGGCAAAAATTTCTTTTATTTTGGGGCAAAATTGCAGAAATATCACTTATTTCAGGGTATAATTCAAAAATTCCTTTTATTTTGTTGCAAAAAGACAGAAATTCCATTTATTTTTGGGTAAAAAGGAGAAATTTCACTTATTTTGAGGTAAAAAGGCAGAAATTCCTCTTATTTTGGGGCAAAAATTAAGAAATTTCCCTTTTTTTTAAAAAAGGTATACATTCCCCTTACTTTTGGGATAAGAAGCAAAAATTCCCCATATTTTGAAGCATAATTGCAGAAATTCTCATAATTTTCGGGCAAAAAAGCAGAAATTCTCCTTATTTTGGAGCAAAAATAGAGAAAATCTTTTTTTTTTCGGAAGCAGTCAGAAATTCCCCTTATTTTGGGGCAAAATTGCAGAAATTTCTTTTACATTGGGGCAAAATTGCAGAAATTTCCCTTATTTTGGGGCAAAATTGCAGAAATTTCCTTTATTTTGGGGCAAAATTGCAGAAATTTTACTTATTTCAGGGAAAAAAATCAAAAATTTTTCTTATTTTGGAGCATAAAAACAGAAATTTCCATTATTTTGGGGCAATAAGGCAGAAATTCACCTTATTTTGGGGTAAAATTGCAGAAATTTCACATATTTCAGGGCAAAAAGGCAGAAATTTCTCTTATTTTAGGGCAAAATTGCAGTAATTTCACTTATTTCAGAGAAAAAAAGCAAAAATTTTTTTATTTTGGGGCAAAAAGGCAGAAATTCCCATTATTTTGGGGGAAAAAAGCAGAAATTCACCTTCTTTTGGGGTAAAATTACAGAAATTTCACATATTTCAGGGCAAAATGGCAGAAATTTCCCTTATTTTGGGGCTAAATTGCAGATATTTCACTTATTTTAGGGTAATAAGTCAGAAATTCCCCTTATTTTGGGTTAAAAAGACAGAAATTCCCTTTGCTTGGGGGAAAAAGACAGAAATTCCACTTATTTAGTGGCAAAATGCTGAGATTCCCCTTATTTTGGAGCAAAAAGAAAGAAATTTCCCTTTTTTATGGCAAAAAGTTATGCATTCTAATTATTTTCAGGCAACAAGACAGAAATTCCTTGCATTTTGGAGCAAAATTGCAGAAATTCCCCTAATTGTGGCGCAAAAAGACAGAAATTCCCTATATGTTGGGGAAAAAGAAAGAAATTCTCCTTCTTTTGGGGCAAAACTCAGAAATTCCATGTATTTTGGGGCAAAATTCCAGAAATTTCCCTTATTTTAGCGCAAAATTGCAGAAATTTTCCTTATTTTAGGGCAAAATTGCAGAAATTTCACTTATTTCAGAGAAAAAAAGCAAAAATTTTTCCTATTTTGGGGCTAAAATGCAGAAATTCCACTTATTTTGGGGCAAAAAGGCAGAAATTCACCTTATTTCAGGGTAAAATTGCAGCAATTTAATATATTTCAGGGCAAAAAGGCAGAAATTTCCCTCATTTTGGGGCAAAATTGCAGAAATTTCACTTACTTTGGTGCAAAATTGCAGAAATTTCACTTATTTCAGAAAAAAAAGGCAGAAATTTTCCTTATTTTGGGAAAAAAATTAAAAAATTCTTAATATTTTGTGGCAAAAATGCAGAAATTTTCCTTATTTTGAGGTAAAAATGCTGAAATTCCCATTATTTTGAGGTAAAAAGGCTGAAATTCCCCTTAATTGGGTGCAAAAATGCAGAAATTTCTCTTATTTTGGGGCAAAAAGACAGAAATTCCCCTTATTTTGTAGCAAAAAGGCAAAAATTTCTTTTATTTTGGGGCAAAATTGCAGAAATATCACTTATTTCAGGGTATAATTCAAAAATTCCTTTTATTTTGTTGCAAAAAGACAGAAATTCCATTTATTTTTGGGTAAAAAAGGAGAAATTTCACTTATTTTGAGGTAAAAAGGCAGAAATTCCTCTTATTTTGGGGCAAAAATTAAGAAATTTCCCTTTTTTTAAAAAAAGGTATACATTCCCCTTACTTTTGGGATAAAAAGCAAAAATTCCCTGTATTTTGAAGCATAATTGCAGAAATTCTCACAATTTTCAGGCAAAAAAGCAGAAATTCTCCTTATTTTGGAGCAAAAATACAGAAAATCTTCTTTTTTCGGAAGCAAATAGTCAGAAATTCCCATTATTTTGGGGCAAAATTGCAGAAATTTCTTTTACATTGCGGCAAAATTGCAGAAATTTCCCTTATTTTGGGGCAAAATTGCAGAAATTTACCTAATTGTTGGGCAAAAAGGCAGAAATTCCCTATATGTTGGGGCAAAAAGACAGAAATTCTCCTTCTTTTGGGGCAAAACTCAGAAATTCCATGTATTTTGGGGCAAAATTCCAGAAATTTCCTTTATTTTGGGGCAAAATTGCAGAAATTTCCCTTATTTTAGGGCAAAATTGCAGAAATTTCACTTATTTCAGGGAAAAAAGGCAGAAATTTTCCTTATTTTGGGGAAAAAATTAAGAAATTCTTAATATTTTGTGGCAAAAATGCAGAAATTCCCCTTATTTTGAGGTAAAAAGGCTGAAATTCCCCTTATTTTGATGTAAAAAGTCTGAAATTCCCCTTATTTGGGGGCAAAAAGGCAGAAATTTCTCTTATTTTGGGGCAAAAAGACAGAAATTCCCCTTATTTTGTGGCAAAAAGGCAGAAATTTCATTTATTTTGGGGCAAAATTGCAGAAATATCACTTATTTCAGGGTATAATTCAAAATTTCTTTTATTTTGTTGCAAAAAGACAGAAATTCCATTTAATTTTGGGTAAAAAAGGAGAAATTTCACTTATTTTGAGGTAAAAAGGCAGAAATTCCTCTTATTTTGGTGCAAAAATTAAGAAATTTCCCTTTTTTTAAAAAAAGGTATACATTCCCCTTACTTTTGGGATAAAAAGCAAAAATTCCCTGTATTTTGGAGCATAATTGCAGAAATTCTCACAATTTTCGGGCAAAAAAGCAGAAATTCTCCTTATTTTGGAGCAAAAATACAGAAAATCTCCTTTTTTCGGGAGCAAACAGTCAGAAATTCCCCTTATTTTGGGGCAAAATTGCAGAAATTTTACTTATTTCAGGGAAAAAAAATCAAAAATTTTTCTTATTTTGGGGCAAAAAAACAGAAATTCCCATTATTTTGGGGCAATAAGGCAGAAATTCACCTTATTTTGTGGTAAAATTGCTGAAATTTCACATATTTCAGGGCAAAAAGGCAGAAATTTCTCTTATTTTAGGGCAAAATTGCAGTAATTTCACTTATTTCAGAGAAAAAAAGCAAAAATTGTTTTTATTTTGGGCCAAAAAGGCAGAAATTCCCATTATTTTGGGGGAAAAAGGCAGAAATTCACCTTATTTTGGGGTAAAATTACAGAAATTTCACATATTTCAGGGCAAAATGGCAGAAATTTCCCTTATTTTGGGGCAAAATTGCAGATATTTCACTTATTTTAGGGTAATAAGTCAGAAATTCCCCTTATTTTGGGTTAAAAAAGACAGAAATTCCACTTATTTAGAGGCAAAAAGACTGAAGTTCCCCTTATTTTGGAGCAAAAATAAAGAAATTTCCCTTTTTTATGGCAAAAAGTTATGCATTCCACTTATTTTCGGGCAACAAGACAGAAATTCCTTGCATTTTGGAGCAAAATTGCAGAAATTCCCCTAAATGTGGGTCAAAAAGGCAGAAATCCCTATATGTTGGGGCAAAAAGACAGAAATTCTCATTATTTTGGGGCAAAATTCAGAAATTCCACGTATTTTGGGACAAAATTCCAGAAATTTCCCTTATTTTGGGGCAAAATTGCAGAAATTTTCCTTATTTTAGGGCAAATTTGCAGAAATTTCCCTTATTTTGGGGCAAAATTGCAGAAATTCTCCTAATTGTTGGGCAAAAAGGCAGAAATTCCCTATATGTTGGGGCAAAAAGACAGAAATTCTCCTTATTTTGGGGCAAAACTCAGAAATTCCACGTATTTTGGGGCAAAATTCCAGAAATTTCCTTATTTTGGGGCAAAATTGCAGAAATTTTCCTTATTTTAGGGCAAAATTGCAGAAATTTCACTTATTTCAGAGAAAAAAAGCAAAAATTTTTCCTATTTTGGGGCTGAAATGCAGAAATTCTACTTGTTTTGGGGCAAAAAGGCAGAAATTCACCTTATTTTAGGGTAAAATTGCAGCAATTTCACATATTTCAGGGCAAAAAGGCAGAAATAACCCTCATTTTGGGGCAAAATTGCAGATATTTCACTTATTTTGGGGCAAAATTGCAGAAATTTCACTTATTTCAGGGAAAAAAGGCAGAAAATTTCCTTATTTTGGAAAAAAAATTAAGAAATTCTTAAAATTTTGTGGCAAAAATGCAGAAATTTTCCTTATTTTGAGGTAAAAATGCTGAAATTCCCCTTATTTTGAGGTAAAAAGGCTGGAATTCCCCTTAATTGGGTGCAAAAAGGCAGAAATTTCTTTTATTTTGGGGCAAAAAGACAGAAATTCCCTTTATTTTGTAGCAAAAAGGCAAAAATTTCTTTTATTTTGGGGCAAAATTGCAGAAATATCACTTATTTCAGGGTATAATTCAAAAATTCCTTTTATTTTGTTGCAAAAATCAGAAATTCCATTTATTTTTGGGTAAAAAAGGAGAAATTTCACTTATTTTGAGGTAAAAAGGCAGAAATTCCTCTTATTTTGGGGCAAAAATTAAGAAATTTCCTTTTTTTTTAAAAAAGGTATACATTCCCCTTACATTGGGGATAAAAAGCAAAAATTCCCCGTATTTTGAAGCATAATTGCAGAAATTCTCATAATTTTCGGGCAAAAAAGCAGAAATTCTCCTTATTTTGGAGCAAAAATACAGAAAATCTTCTTTTTTCGGAAGCAGTCAGAAATTCCCCTTATTTTGGGGCAAAATTGCAGAAATTTCTTTTACATTGGGGCAAAATTGCAGAAATTTCCCTTATTTTGGAGCAAAATTCCAGAAATTCCCCTAATTGTTGGGCAAAAAGGCAGAAATTCCCTATATGTTGGGGCAAAATAACAGAAATTCTCCTTCTTTTGAGGCAAAACTCAGAAATTCCACGTATTTTGGGTCAAAGTTCCAGAAATTTCCCTTATTTTGGGGCAAAATTGCAGAAATTTCCCTTATTTTAGGGCAAAATTGCAGAAATTTCACTTATTTCAGAGAAAAAAGGCAGAAATTTCCCTTATTTTGGGGAAAAAATTAAGAAATTCTTAATATTTTGTGGCAAAAATGCAGAAATTCCCCTTATTTTGAGGTAAAAATGCTGAAATTCCCCTTATTTTGAGGTAAAAAGGCTGAAATTCCCCTTATTTGGGGGCAAAAAGGCATTAATTTCTCTTATTTTGGGGCAAAAAGACAGAAATTCCCTTTATTTTGTGGCAAAAAAGGCAGAAATTTCTTTATTTTGGGGCAAAATTGCAGAAATATCACTTATTTCAGGGTATAATTCAAAAATTTCTTTTATTTTGTTGCAAAAAGACAGAAATTCCATTTATTTTTGGGTAAAAAAAAAGAAATTTCACTTATTTTGAGGTAAAAATGCAGAAATTCCTCTTATTTTGGGGCAAAAATTAAGAAATTTCCCTTTTTTTTAAAAAAGGTATACATTCCCTTTACTTTTGGGATAAAAAGCAAAAATTACCCATATTTTGAAGCACAATTTCAGAAATTCTCATAATTTTCGGGCAAAAAAGCAGAAATTCTCCTTATTTTGGAGCAAAAATACAGAAAATCTTTTTTTTTCGGAAGCAGTCAGAAATTCCCCTTATTTTGGGGCAAAATTGCAGAAATTTCTTTTACATTGGGGCAAAATTGCAGAAATTTCCCTTATTTTGGGGCAAAATTGCAGAAATTCCCCTAATTGTTGGGCAAAAAGTTAGAAATTCCCTATATGTTGGGGCAAAAAGACAGAAATTCTCCTTATTTTGAGGCAAAACTCAGAAATTCCACGCATTTTGGGGCAAAATTCCAGAAATTTCCTTTATTTTGGGGCAAAATTGCAGAAATTTCCCTTATTTTAGGGCAAAATTGCAGAAATTTCACTTATTTCAGGGAAAAAAGGCAGAAATTTTCCTTATTTTGGGGAAAAAATTAAGAAATTCTTAATATTTTGTGGCAAAAATGCAGAAATTCCCCTTATTTTGAGGTAAAAAGGCTGAAATTCCCCTTATTTTGAGGTAAAAAGGCTGAAATTCCTCTTATTTGGGGGCAAAAAGGCAGAAATTTCTTTTATTTTGGGGCAAAATTGCAGAAATATCACTTATTTCAGGGTATAATTCAAAAATTCCTTTTATTTTGTTGCAAAAAGACAGAAATTCCAATTATTTTTAAGTAAAAAAAGAGAAATTTCACTTATTTTGAGGTAAAAAGGCAGAAATTCCTCTTATTTTGGGGCAAAAATTAAGAAATTTCCCTTTTTTGTGGAAAAAGGTATACATTCCCATTACTTTCGGGATAAAAAGTAGAAATTCCCCGTATTTTGAAGCATAATTGCAGAAATTCTTATAATTTTCGGGCAAAAAAGCAGAAATTCTCCTAATTTTGGAACAAAAATACAGAAAATCTCCTTTTTTCGGGAGCAAACAGTCAAAAATTCCCCTTATTTTGGGGCAAAATTGCAGAAATTTCTTTTACATTCGGGCAAATTTGCAGAAATTTCGCTTATTTTGGGGCAAAATTGCAGAAATTCTCCTAATTGTTGGGCAAAAAGGCAGAAATTCCCTATATGTTGGGGCAAAAAGACCGAAATTCTCTTTATTTTGGGGCAAAACTCAGAAATTCCACGTATTTTGGGCTAAAGTTCCAGAAATTTTCCTTATTTTGGGACAAAATTGCAGAAATTTCCCTTATTTTGGGGCAAAATTGCAGAAATTTTACATATTTCAGGGAAAAAAATCCAAAATTTTTCTTATTTTGGGGCAAAAAAACAGAAATTCCCATTATTTTGGGGCAATAAGGCAGAAATTCACCTTATTTTGGGGTAAAATTGCAGAAATTTAACATATTTCAGGGCAAAAAGGCAGAAATTTCTCTTATTTTAGGGCAAAATTGCAGTAATTTCACTTATTTCAGAGAAAAAAAGCAAAAATTTTTTTATTTTGGGGCAAAAAGGCAGAAATTCCAATTATTTTGGGGGGAAAAGGCAGAAATTCACCTTATTTTGGGGTAAAATTACAGAAATTTCACATATTTCAGGGCAAAATGGCAGAAATTTCCCTTATTTTGGGGCAAAATTGCAGATAATTCCCCTTATTTTGGGTTAAAAAAGACAGAAATTCCCTTTGTTTGGGGGAAAAAGACAGAAATTCCACTTATTTAGAGGCAAAATGCTGAAATTCCCCTTATTTTGGAGCAAAAATAAAGAAATTTCCATTTTTTATGGCAAAAAGTTATGCATTCCACTTATTTTCGGGCAACAAGACAGAAATTCCTTGCATTTTGGAGCTAAATTGCAGAAATTCCTCTAATTGTGGGGCAAAAAGACAGAAATTCCCTATATGTTGGAGCAAAAAACAGAAATTCTCCTTCTTTTGGGGCAAAATTCAGAAATTCCACGTATTTTGGGGCAAAATTCCAGAAATTTCCCTTATTTTGGGGCAAAATTGCAGAAATTTCCCTTATTTTAGGGCAAAATTGCAGAAATTTCACATATTTCAGAGAAAAAAAGCAAAAATTTTTTCTATTTTGGGGCTAAAATGCAGAAATTCCACTTATTTTGGGGCAAAAAGGCAGAAATTCACCTTATTTTAGGGTAAAATTGGAGCAATTTAAAATATTTCAGGGCAAAAAGGCAGAAATTTTCCTCATTTTGGGGCAAAATTGCAGAAATTTCACTTATTTTGGTGCAAAATTGCAGAAATTTCACTTATTTCAGAAAAAAAAGGCAGAAATTTTCCTTATTTTGGGGAAAAAATTAAGAAATTCTTAATATTTTGTGGCAAAAATGCAGAAATTCCCCTTATTTTGAGGTAAAAAGGCTGAAATTCCCCTTATTTTGATGTAAAAAGTCTGAAATTCCCCTTATTTGGGGGCAAAAAGGCAGAAATTTCTCTTATTTTGGGGCAAAAAGACAGAAATTCCCCTTATTTTGTGGCAAAAAGGCAGAAATTTCATTTATTTTGGGGCAAAATTGCAGAAATATCACTTATTTCAGGGTATAATTCAAAATTTCTTTTATTTTGTTGCAAAAAGACAGAAATTCCATTTAATTTTGGGTAAAAAAGGAGAAATTTCACTTATTTTGAGGTAAAAAGGCAGAAATTCCTCTTATTTTGGTGCAAAAATTAAGAAATTTCCCTTTTTTTAAAAAAAGGTATACATTCCCCTTACTTTTGGGATAAAAAGCAAAAATTCCCTGTATTTTGGAGCATAATTGCAGAAATTCTCACAATTTTCGGGCAAAAAAGCAGAAATTCTCCTTATTTTGGAGCAAAAATACAGAAAATCTCCTTTTTTCGGGAGCAAACAGTCAGAAATTCCCCTTATTTTGGGGCAAAATTGCAGAAATTTTACTTATTTCAGGGAAAAAAAATCAAAAATTTTTCTTATTTTGGGGCAAAAAAACAGAAATTCCCATTATTTTGGGGCAATAAGGCAGAAATTCACCTTATTTTGTGGTAAAATTGCTGAAATTTCACATATTTCAGGGCAAAAAGGCAGAAATTTCTCTTATTTTAGGGCAAAATTGCAGTAATTTCACTTATTTCAGAGAAAAAAAGCAAAAATTGTTTTTATTTTGGGCCAAAAAGGCAGAAATTCCCATTATTTTGGGGGAAAAAGGCAGAAATTCACCTTATTTTGGGGTAAAATTACAGAAATTTCACATATTTCAGGGCAAAATGGCAGAAATTTCCCTTATTTTGGGGCAAAATTGCAGATATTTCACTTATTTTAGGGTAATAAGTCAGAAATTCCCCTTATTTTGGGTTAAAAAAGACAGAAATTCCACTTATTTAGAGGCAAAAAGACTGAAGTTCCCCTTATTTTGGAGCAAAAATAAAGAAATTTCCCTTTTTTATGGCAAAAAGTTATGCATTCCACTTATTTTCGGGCAACAAGACAGAAATTCCTTGCATTTTGGAGCAAAATTGCAGAAATTCCCCTAAATGTGGGTCAAAAAGGCAGAAATCCCTATATGTTGGGGCAAAAAGACAGAAATTCTCATTATTTTGGGGCAAAATTCAGAAATTCCACGTATTTTGGGACAAAATTCCAGAAATTTCCCTTATTTTGGGGCAAAATTGCAGAAATTTTCCTTATTTTAGGGCAAATTTGCAGAAATTTCCCTTATTTTGGGGCAAAATTGCAGAAATTCTCCTAATTGTTGGGCAAAAAGGCAGAAATTCCCTATATGTTGGGGCAAAAAGACAGAAATTCTCCTTATTTTGGGGCAAAACTCAGAAATTCCACGTATTTTGGGGCAAAATTCCAGAAATTTCCTTATTTTGGGGCAAAATTGCAGAAATTTTCCTTATTTTAGGGCAAAATTGCAGAAATTTCACTTATTTCAGAGAAAAAAAGCAAAAATTTTTCCTATTTTGGGGCTGAAATGCAGAAATTCTACTTGTTTTGGGGCAAAAAGGCAGAAATTCACCTTATTTTAGGGTAAAATTGCAGCAATTTCACATATTTCAGGGCAAAAAGGCAGAAATAACCCTCATTTTGGGGCAAAATTGCAGATATTTCACTTATTTTGGGGCAAAATTGCAGAAATTTCACTTATTTCAGGGAAAAAAGGCAGAAAATTTCCTTATTTTGGAAAAAAAATTAAGAAATTCTTAAAATTTTGTGGCAAAAATGCAGAAATTTTCCTTATTTTGAGGTAAAAATGCTGAAATTCCCCTTATTTTGAGGTAAAAAGGCTGGAATTCCCCTTAATTGGGTGCAAAAAGGCAGAAATTTCTTTTATTTTGGGGCAAAAAGACAGAAATTCCCTTTATTTTGTAGCAAAAAGGCAAAAATTTCTTTTATTTTGGGGCAAAATTGCAGAAATATCACTTATTTCAGGGTATAATTCAAAAATTCCTTTTATTTTGTTGCAAAAATCAGAAATTCCATTTATTTTTGGGTAAAAAAGGAGAAATTTCACTTATTTTGAGGTAAAAAGGCAGAAATTCCTCTTATTTTGGGGCAAAAATTAAGAAATTTCCTTTTTTTTTAAAAAAGGTATACATTCCCCTTACATTGGGGATAAAAAGCAAAAATTCCCCGTATTTTGAAGCATAATTGCAGAAATTCTCATAATTTTCGGGCAAAAAAGCAGAAATTCTCCTTATTTTGGAGCAAAAATACAGAAAATCTTCTTTTTTCGGAAGCAGTCAGAAATTCCCCTTATTTTGGGGCAAAATTGCAGAAATTTCTTTTACATTGGGGCAAAATTGCAGAAATTTCCCTTATTTTGGAGCAAAATTCCAGAAATTCCCCTAATTGTTGGGCAAAAAGGCAGAAATTCCCTATATGTTGGGGCAAAATAACAGAAATTCTCCTTCTTTTGAGGCAAAACTCAGAAATTCCACGTATTTTGGGTCAAAGTTCCAGAAATTTCCCTTATTTTGGGGCAAAATTGCAGAAATTTCCCTTATTTTAGGGCAAAATTGCAGAAATTTCACTTATTTCAGAGAAAAAAGGCAGAAATTTCCCTTATTTTGGGGAAAAAATTAAGAAATTCTTAATATTTTGTGGCAAAAATGCAGAAATTCCCCTTATTTTGAGGTAAAAATGCTGAAATTCCCCTTATTTTGAGGTAAAAAGGCTGAAATTCCCCTTATTTGGGGGCAAAAAGGCATTAATTTCTCTTATTTTGGGGCAAAAAGACAGAAATTCCCTTTATTTTGTGGCAAAAAAGGCAGAAATTTCTTTATTTTGGGGCAAAATTGCAGAAATATCACTTATTTCAGGGTATAATTCAAAAATTTCTTTTATTTTGTTGCAAAAAGACAGAAATTCCATTTATTTTTGGGTAAAAAAAAAGAAATTTCACTTATTTTGAGGTAAAAATGCAGAAATTCCTCTTATTTTGGGGCAAAAATTAAGAAATTTCCCTTTTTTTTAAAAAAGGTATACATTCCCTTTACTTTTGGGATAAAAAGCAAAAATTACCCATATTTTGAAGCACAATTTCAGAAATTCTCATAATTTTCGGGCAAAAAAGCAGAAATTCTCCTTATTTTGGAGCAAAAATACAGAAAATCTTTTTTTTTCGGAAGCAGTCAGAAATTCCCCTTATTTTGGGGCAAAATTGCAGAAATTTCTTTTACATTGGGGCAAAATTGCAGAAATTTCCCTTATTTTGGGGCAAAATTGCAGAAATTCCCCTAATTGTTGGGCAAAAAGTTAGAAATTCCCTATATGTTGGGGCAAAAAGACAGAAATTCTCCTTATTTTGAGGCAAAACTCAGAAATTCCACGCATTTTGGGGCAAAATTCCAGAAATTTCCTTTATTTTGGGGCAAAATTGCAGAAATTTCCCTTATTTTAGGGCAAAATTGCAGAAATTTCACTTATTTCAGGGAAAAAAGGCAGAAATTTTCCTTATTTTGGGGAAAAAATTAAGAAATTCTTAATATTTTGTGGCAAAAATGCAGAAATTCCCCTTATTTTGAGGTAAAAAGGCTGAAATTCCCCTTATTTTGAGGTAAAAAGGCTGAAATTCCTCTTATTTGGGGGCAAAAAGGCAGAAATTTCTTTTATTTTGGGGCAAAATTGCAGAAATATCACTTATTTCAGGGTATAATTCAAAAATTCCTTTTATTTTGTTGCAAAAAGACAGAAATTCCAATTATTTTTAAGTAAAAAAAGAGAAATTTCACTTATTTTGAGGTAAAAAGGCAGAAATTCCTCTTATTTTGGGGCAAAAATTAAGAAATTTCCCTTTTTTGTGGAAAAAGGTATACATTCCCATTACTTTCGGGATAAAAAGTAGAAATTCCCCGTATTTTGAAGCATAATTGCAGAAATTCTTATAATTTTCGGGCAAAAAAGCAGAAATTCTCCTAATTTTGGAACAAAAATACAGAAAATCTCCTTTTTTCGGGAGCAAACAGTCAAAAATTCCCCTTATTTTGGGGCAAAATTGCAGAAATTTCTTTTACATTCGGGCAAATTTGCAGAAATTTCGCTTATTTTGGGGCAAAATTGCAGAAATTCTCCTAATTGTTGGGCAAAAAGGCAGAAATTCCCTATATGTTGGGGCAAAAAGACCGAAATTCTCTTTATTTTGGGGCAAAACTCAGAAATTCCACGTATTTTGGGCTAAAGTTCCAGAAATTTTCCTTATTTTGGGACAAAATTGCAGAAATTTCCCTTATTTTGGGGCAAAATTGCAGAAATTTTACATATTTCAGGGAAAAAAATCCAAAATTTTTCTTATTTTGGGGCAAAAAAACAGAAATTCCCATTATTTTGGGGCAATAAGGCAGAAATTCACCTTATTTTGGGGTAAAATTGCAGAAATTTAACATATTTCAGGGCAAAAAGGCAGAAATTTCTCTTATTTTAGGGCAAAATTGCAGTAATTTCACTTATTTCAGAGAAAAAAAGCAAAAATTTTTTTATTTTGGGGCAAAAAGGCAGAAATTCCAATTATTTTGGGGGGAAAAGGCAGAAATTCACCTTATTTTGGGGTAAAATTACAGAAATTTCACATATTTCAGGGCAAAATGGCAGAAATTTCCCTTATTTTGGGGCAAAATTGCAGATAATTCCCCTTATTTTGGGTTAAAAAAGACAGAAATTCCCTTTGTTTGGGGGAAAAAGACAGAAATTCCACTTATTTAGAGGCAAAATGCTGAAATTCCCCTTATTTTGGAGCAAAAATAAAGAAATTTCCATTTTTTATGGCAAAAAGTTATGCATTCCACTTATTTTCGGGCAACAAGACAGAAATTCCTTGCATTTTGGAGCTAAATTGCAGAAATTCCTCTAATTGTGGGGCAAAAAGACAGAAATTCCCTATATGTTGGAGCAAAAAACAGAAATTCTCCTTCTTTTGGGGCAAAATTCAGAAATTCCACGTATTTTGGGGCAAAATTCCAGAAATTTCCCTTATTTTGGGGCAAAATTGCAGAAATTTCCCTTATTTTAGGGCAAAATTGCAGAAATTTCACATATTTCAGAGAAAAAAAGCAAAAATTTTTTCTATTTTGGGGCTAAAATGCAGAAATTCCACTTATTTTGGGGCAAAAAGGCAGAAATTCACCTTATTTTAGGGTAAAATTGGAGCAATTTAAAATATTTCAGGGCAAAAAGGCAGAAATTTTCCTCATTTTGGGGCAAAATTGCAGAAATTTCACTTATTTTGGTGCAAAATTGCAGAAATTTCACTTATTTCAGAAAAAAAAGGCAGAAATTTTCCTTATTTTGGGGAAAAAATTAAGAAATTCTTAATATTTTGTGGCAAAAATGCAGAAATTCCCCTTATTTTGAGGTAAAAAGGCTGAAATTCCCCTTATTTTGAGGTAAAAAGGCTGAAATTCCCCTTATTTGGGGGCAAAAAGGCAGAAATTTCTCTTATTTTGGGGCAAAAACACAGAAATTCCCCTTATTTTGTGGCAAAAAGGAAGAAATTTCTTTTATTTTGGGGCAAAATTGCATTAATATCACTTATTTCAGGGTATAATTCAAAAATTCCTTTTATTTTGTTGCAAAAAGACAGAAATTCCATTTATTTTTGGGTAAAAAAGGAGAAATTTCACTTATTTTGAGGTAAAAAGGCAGAAATTCCTCTTATTTTGGGGCAAAAATTAAGAAATTTCCCTTTTTTGTGGAAAAAGGTATACATTCCCCTTACTTTTGGGATAAAAAGTAAAATTTCTCCGTATTTTGAAGCATAATTGCAGAAATTCTTATAATTTTCGGGCAAAAAAGCAGAAATTCTCCTTATTTTGGAGCAAAAATACAGAAAATCTCCTTTTTTCGGGAGCAAACAGTCAGAAATTCCCCTTATTTTGGGGCAAAATTGCAGAAATTTCTTTTACATTCGGGCAAATTTGCAGAAATTTCCCTTATTTTGGGGCAAAATTGCAGAAATTTCCCTAAATGTTCGGCAAAAAGGCAGAAATTCCCTATATGTTAAGGCAAAAAGACAGAAATTCTCTTTATTTTGGGGCAAAACTCAGAAATTCCACGTATTTTGGGGCAAAATTCCAGAAATTTTCCTTATTTTGGGGCAAAATTGCAGAAATTTCCCTTATTTTGGGGCAAAATTGCAGAAATTTTACTTATTTCAGAAAAAAAAAGCAAAAATTTTTTCTTATTTTGGGGCAAAAATAACAGAAATTCCTATTATTTTGGGGCAATAAGGCAGAAATTCATTTTATTTTGTGGTAAAATTGCAGAAATTTCACATATTTCAGGGCAAAAAGGCAGAAATTTCTCTTATTTTAGGGCAAAATTGCAGTAATTTCACTTATTTCAGAGAAAAAAAGCAAAAATTTTTTTATTTTGGGGCAAAAAGGCAGAAATTCCCATTATTTTGGGGGAAAAAGGCAGAAATTCACCTTATTTTGGGGTAAAATTACAGAAATTTCACATATTTCAGGGCTAAATGGCAGAAATTTCCCTTATTTGGGGGCAAAATTGCAGATATTTCACTTATTTTAGGGTAATAAGTCAAAAATTCCCCTTATTTTGCGTTAAAAAGACAGAAATTCCCTTTGTTTGGGGGAAAAAGACAGAAATTCCACTTATTTAGAGGCAAAAAGACTGAAATACCCCTTATTTTGGAGCAAAAATAAAGAAATTTCCCCTTTTTATGGCAAAAAGTTATGCATTCCACTTATTTTCGGGCAACAAGACAGAAATTCCTTGCATTTTGGAGCAAAATTGCAGAAATTCCCCTAATTGTGGGGCAAAAAGGCAGAAATTCCCTATATGTTGGGGCAAAAAGACAGAAATTCTCTTTCTTTTGGGGCAAAACTCAGAAATTCCACATATTTTGGGGCAAAATTCCAGAAATTTCCCTTATTTTGGGGCAAAATTGCAAAAATTTTCCTTATTATAGGGCAAAATTGCAGAAATTTCACTTATTTCAGAGAAAAAAAGCAAAAATTTTTCCTATTTTAGGGCTAAAATGCAGAAATTCCATTTATTTTGGGGCAAAAAGGCAGAAATTCACCTTATTTTAGGGTAAAATTGCAGCAATTTCACATATTTCAGGGCAAAAAGGCAGAAATTTCCCTCATTTTGGGGCAAAATTGCAGAAATTTCACTTATTTTGGGGCAAAATTGCAGAAATTTCACTTATTTCAGAAAAAAATGCAGAAATTTTCTTTATTTTGAGGTAAAAATACTGAAATTCCCCTTATTTTGAGGTAAAAAGGCTGAAATTCCCCTTAAATGGGTGCAAAAAGGCAGAAATTCCTCTTATTTTGGGGCAAAAATTAAGAAGTTTCCCTTTTTTTTAAAAAAGGTATACATTCCCCTTACTTTTGAGATAAAAAGCAGAAATTCCCCGTATTTTGAAGCATAATTGCAGAAATTCTCATAATTTTCTGGCAAAAAAGCAGAAATTCTCCTTATTTTGGAGCAAAAATACAGAAAATCTTTTTTCGGAAGCAAACAGTCTGAAACTGCCTTATTTTGGGGCAAAATTGCAGAAATTTCTTTTACATTGGGGCAAAATTGCAGAAATTTCCCTTATTTTGGGGCAAAATTGCAGAAATTCCCCTAATTGTTGAGCAAAAAGGCAGAAATTCCCAATATGTTGGGGTCAAAAGACAGAAATTCTCCTTCTTTTGGGGCAAAACTCAGAAATTCCACTTATTTTGGGGCAAAATTCCAGAAATTTCCCTTATTTTGGGGCAAAATTGCAGAAATTTCCCTTATTTTAGGGCAAAATTGCAGAAATTTCACTTATTTCAGGGAAAAAAGGCAGAAATTTTCCTTATTTTGGGGAAAAAATTAAGAAATTCTTAATATTTTGTGGCAAAAATGCAGAAATTCCCCTTATTTTGAGGTAAAAAGGCTGAAATTCCCCTTATTTTGAGTTAAAAAGGCTGAAATTCCCCTTATTTGGGGGCAAAAAGGCATTAATTTCTCTTATTTTGGGGCAAAAAGACAGAAATTCCCTTTATTTTGTGGCAAAAAAGGCAGAAATTTCTTTATTTTGGGGCAAAATTGCAGAAATATCACTTATTTAAGGTTATAATTCAAAAATTTCTTTTATTTTGTTGCAAAAAGTCAGAAATTCCATTTATTTTTAAGTAAAAAAGGAGAAATTTCACTTATTTTGAGGTAAAAATGCAGAAATTCCTCTTATTTTGGGGCAAAAATTAAGAAATTTCCCTTTTTCGTGGAAAAAGGTATACATTCCACTTACTTTCGGGATAAAAAGTAGAAATTCCCTGTATTTTGAAGCATAATTGCAGAAATTCTTATAATTTTCGGGCAAAAAAGCAGAAATTCTCCTTATTTTGGAGCAAAAATACAGAAAATCTCCTTTTTTCAGGAGCAAACAGTCAGAAATTCCCCTTATTTTGGGGCAAAATTGCAGAAATTTTACTTATTTCAGGGAAAAAAAGCAAAAATTTTTCTTATTTTGGGGCAAAAAAACAGAAATTCCCATTATTTTGGGGCAATAAGGCAGAAATTCACCTTATTTTGGGGTAAATTTGCAGAAATTTCACATATTTCAGGGCAAAAAGGCAGAAATTTCTCTTATTTTAGGGCAAAATTGCAGTAATTTCACTTATTTCAGAGAAAAAAGGCAAAAATTTTCCTTATTTTGGGGCAAAAAGGCAGAAATTCCCATTATTTTGTGGGAAAAAGGCAGAAATTCACCTTATTTTGGGGTAAAATTACAGAAATTTCACATATTTCAGGACAAAATGGCAGAAATTTCCCTTATTTTGGGGAAAAATTGCAGATATTTCACTTATTTTAGGGTAATAAATCAGAAATTCCCCTTATTTTGGGTTAAAAAAGAAAGAAATTCCCTTTGTTTGGGGGAAAAAGACAGAAATTCCACTTATTTAGAGGCAAAAATGCTGAAATTCCCCTTATTTTGGAGCGAAAATAAAGAAATTTCTTATTTTTATGGCAAAAAGGTATGCATTCCCATTATTTTCGGGCAAAAAGGCAGAAATTCCCTGTATTTTGGAGCAAAATTGCAGAAATTCCCCTAATTTTGGGGCAAAAGGCAGAAATTTCTTTTATTTTGGGGCAAAATTGCAGAAATTTTACTTATTTCAGGGCATAATTCAAAAATTCCTTTTATTTTGGGGCAAAAAGACAGAAATTCCGTTTATTTTTGGTTAAAAAGGCAGAAATTTCAATCATTTTGAGGTAAAAAGGCAGAAATTCTTTTTATTTTGGGGCAAAAAAGAAGAAATTTCCCTTTTTTGTGGCAAAAAATATACATTCCCCTTACTTTTGGGATAAAAAGCAGAAATTCCCTGTATTTTGAAGCAAAATTGCAGAAATTCTCATAATTTTCGGGCAAAAAGGCAGAAATTCTCCTTATTTTGAAGCAAAAAGACAGAAAATCTCCTTCTTTCGGGAGCAAACAGTCAGAAATTCCCCTTATTTTGGGGCAAAATTGCAGAAATTTCTTTTACATTGGGGCAAAATTGCAGAAATTTCCTTTATTTTGGGCCAAAATTGCAGAAATTTCAATTATTTCAGGGTAATAAGTCAGAAATTCCCCTTATTTTGGGGCAAATAAGACAGAAATTCTCTTTGTTTTGGAGGAAAAAGACAGAAATTCCACTTATCTAGAGGCGAAAAGGCAGAAATTCTCCTTATTTTGTAGCAAAAATGAAGAAATTTTTCTTTTTATGGCAAAAAAGTATGCATTCCCATTATTTTCAGGCAAAAAGGCAGAAATTCCCCGTATTTTGGAGCAAAATTGCAGAAATTCCCCTAATTATGGGGCAAAAGGCAGAAATTCCTTTTATTTTGGGGCAAGAATCAGAAATTCCCCTTATTTTGGGGCAAAATTCTAGAAATTTTCTTTTTTGTGGGCAAAATTGCAGGAATTTACCTTATTTTGGAGCAAAATTGCAGAAATTTCCTTTATTTGGGGCAAAATTGCAGAAATTTCACTTATTTTCAGGTAAAAAGGAAGAAATTTCCTTTATTTTGGGGCAAAAAGGGAGAAATTCCCTTTATTTTGGGGCAAAATTGCAGCCATTTTACTTATTATGGGGCAAAATTGCAAAAATTTCCCTTATTTTAGGGCAAAATTGCAGAAATTTCACTTATTTCAGAGAAAAAAAGCAGAAATTTTTCTTACTTTGGTGCAAAAAGGAAGAAATTCCCATTATTTTGGGGCAAAAAGGCAGAAATTCACATTATTTTGGGGTAAAATTGCAGAAATTTCACATATTTCAGGGCAAAAAGGCAGAAATTTCCCTTATTTTGGGGCAAAATTGCAGAAATTTCACTTATTTTAGGGTAATAAATCAGAAATTCCCCTTATTTTGGGGCAAAAAAGACAGAAATTCCCTTTGTTTTGGGGGAAAAAGACAGAAATTCCACTTATTTAGAGGCAAAATGGAAGAAATTCCACTTATTTTGGAGTAAAAATGAAGAAATTTCCCTTTTTATGGCAACAAGTTATGCATTCCCCTTGTTTTCGGGCAAAAAGACAGAAATTCCCCGTATTTTGGAGAAAAATTGCAGAAATTCCCCTAATTGTGGGGCAAAAAGGCAGAAATTCCCTACATGTTGGGGCAAAAAGACAGAAATTCTCCTTATTTTGGGGCAAAAAGACAGAAATTCTCCTTATTTTGGGGCAAAACTCAGAAATTCCACTTATTTTGGGGAAAAATTCCAGAAATTTCCCTTATTTTGGGGCAAAATTGCAGAAATTTCCCTTATTTTGGGGCAAAATTACAGAAATTTCACTTATTTCAGAGAAAAAATGCAAAAATTTTCTTTATTTTGGGGCAAAAATGCAGAAATTCACCTTATTTTGGGGTAAAATTGCAGAAATTTCACATATTTCAGGGCAAAACAGCAGAAATTTACCTTATTTTGGGGCAAAATTGCAGAAATTTCACTTATTTTGAGGCAAAATTGCAGAAATTTCACTTATTTCATGGAAAAAAGGCAGAAATTTTCTTTATTTTGGGGCAAAAATGCAGAAATTCTTAATATTTTGTGGCAAAAATGCAGAAATTCCCCCCATTTTGAGGTAAAAAGGATGAAATTCTGCTTATTTGGGGGCAAAAAGGCAGAAATTTCCCTCATTTTGGGGCAAAAAGACAGAAATTCCCCTTTTTTGTGGCAAAAAGGCAGAAATTTCTTTTATTTTAGGGCAAAATTGCAAATATATCACTTATTTCACGGCATAAATCAAAAATTCCTTTTATTTTGGGGCAAAAAGACAGAAATTCCATTTATTTTTGGGTAAAAATGGAGAAATTTCACTTATTTTGAGGTAAAAATGCAGAAATTCCCCTTATTTTGTAGCAAAAATGAAGAAATTTCCCTTTTTATGGTAACAAGTTATGCATTCCCCTTATTTTCAGGCAAAAAGACAGAAATTTCCTGTATTTTGGAGCAAAATTGCAGAAATTCCTCTTATTGTGGGGCAAAAAGGCAGAAATTCTTCTTATTTAGGGGCAAAACTCAGAAATTTCACTTATTTTGGAGCAAAAATGAAGAAATGTTTCTTTTTTAAGGGCAAAAAGGTATGCATTCCCATTATTTTCAGGCAAAAAGGCAGAAATTCTCCGTATTTTGGAGCAAAATTGCAGAAATTCCCCTAATTTTGGGGCAAAAGGCAGAAATTCCCTGTATTTTGGGGCAAAAATAAGAAATTCCCCTTATTTTGGGGCAAAATTCTAGAAATTTCCTTTTTTTGGAAGGCAAAATTGCAGGAATTTACATTATATTGTGGCATAATTGCAGAAATTTCCCTTATTTGGGGCAAAATTGCAGAAATTTCACTTATTTTCAGGTAAAAAGGCTGAAATTTCCTTTATTTTGGGGCAAAAAGGATGAAATTCTCTTTATTTTGGGGCAAAATTGCAGACATTTCCCTTATTATGGGGAAAAATTGCAGATATTTATCTTATTTTAGGGCAAAATTGCAGAAATTTCACTTATTTCAGAGAAAAAAAGCAAAAATTTTTCTTATTTTGGGGCAATAAGGCAGAAATTCCCATTATTGTGGGGCAAAAATGCAGAAATTCACCTTTTTTTGAGGTAAAATTGAAGAAATTTCACATATTTCAGGGCATAAAGGCAGAGAATTCCCTAATTTGGGGGCAAAATTGCAAAAAATTTCACATATTTTAGGGTAATAAGTCAGAAAATCCCCTTATTTTGGGGCAAAAAGACAGAAATTCCCTTTGTTTTGGGAGAAAAAGACAGAAATTCCACTTATTTAGAGGCAAAAAGGCAGAAATTTCCTCTTATTTTGGAGCTCAAATGATGAAATTTCCCTATTTTATGGCAAAAAGTTATGCATTCCCCTTATTTTCGGGCAAAAAGACAGAAATTTCCTGTATTTTGAGCAAAATTGCAGAAATTCCTATAATTGTGGGGCAAAAATGCAGAAATTCCCTATATGTTGGGGCAAAAAGAGAGAAATTCTCCTTATTTTGGGGCAAAACTCAGAAATTCCACTTATTTTGGGGCAAAATTCCAGAAATTTCCCTTATTTTGGGGCAAAATTGCAGAAATTTCCCTTATTTTGGGGCAAAATTGCAGAAATTTCACTTATTTCAGAGAAAAAAATCAAAAATTTTTCTTATTTTGGGGCAAAAAGGCAGAAATTACCATTATTTTATGGCAAAAAGGCAGAAATTCACCTTATTTTGGGGTAAAATTGCAGCAATTTCACATATTTCAGGGCAAAAAGGCAGAAATTTCCCTTATTTTGGGGCAAAATTGCAGAAATTTCACTTATTTCAAAGAAAAAAGGCAGAAATTTTCCTTATTTTGGGGCAAAAATGCAGAAATTCTTAATATTTTGTGGCAAAAATGCAGAAATTCCTTTTATTTTGAGGTAAAAAGGCTGAAATTCCCCTTATTTGAGGGCAAAAGGCATAAATTTTCCTTATTTTGGGACAAAAAGACAGAAATTCCCCTTATTTTGTGGCAAAAAGACAGAAATTTCTTTTATTTTGGGGCAAAATTGCAGAAATATCACTTATTTCAGGGCATAACTCAAAAATTCCTTTTATTTTGGGGCAAAAATCAAAAAATTCCATTTATTTTTGGGTAAAAAGGAAGAAATTTTACTTATTTTTATGTTAAAAGGCAGAAATTCCTCTTATTCTGGGGCAAAAATGAAGAAATTTCCCTTTTTTGTGGAAAAGGTATACATTCCCCTTATTTTCGGGATAAAAAGCAGAAATTCCCCGTATTTTGAAGCAAAATTGCAGAAATTCTCATAATTTTCGGGCAAAAAGGCAGAAATTCTCCTTATTTTGGGGCAAAAAGACAGAAAATCTCCTTTTTTCGGCAGCAAACAGTCAGAAATTCCTTTTATTTTGGGGCAAAACTGCAGAAATTTCCTTTACATTGGTGGAAAATTGCAGAAATTTCCTTTATTTTGGGGCCAAATTTCAGAAATTTCACTTATTTCAGGGATATGAGTTAGAAATCCCCTTTATTTTGGGGCAAAAAGACAGAAATTCTTTTTTTTTGGGCTAAAAAGACAGAAATTCCACTTATTTAGAGGCAAAAAGGCAGAAATTCCCATTATTTTGGGGCAAAAAGGCAGAAATTCACCTTATTTTGGGGTAAAATTGCAGAAATTTCACATATTTCAGAGCAAACAGTCAGAAATTTCCATTATTTTGGGGAAAATTGCAGAAATTTCACTTATTTCAGGGTAATAAGTCAGAAATTCCCCTTATTTTGGGGCAAAAATAACAGAAATTCCCTTTGTTTTGGGGGAAAATTGCAAAAATTCCACTTATTTAGAGGTAAAAAGGCAGAAATTCACCTTATTTTGGAGCAAAAATGAAGAAATTTCCTTTTTTTATGGCAAAAATTATGCATTCCCCTTATTTTCGGGTAAAAAGGCAGAAATTCCCCGTATTTTGGAGCAAAATTGCAGAAATTCCTTTAATTGTGGGGCAAAAGGGCAGAAATTCCCTATATGGTGGGGCAAAAAGACAGAAATTCCACTTATTTTGGGGCAAAACTCGAAATTCCACTTATTTTGGGGAAAAATTCCAGAAATTTCCCTTATTTTGGAGCAAAATTGAGAAATTTCACTTATTTTGCGGCAAAAGTGCAGAAATTTCACTTATTTCAGGGAAAAATAGCAGAAATTTTCCTTATTTTTGGGCAAAAATGCAGAAATTCTTAATATTTTTTGGCATAAATGCAGGAATTCCCTTTATTTTGAGGTAAAAAGGCTGAAATTTCTTTTATTTGGGGGCAAAAAGGCAGAAATTTCCCTTATTTTGGGGCAAAGAGACAAAAATTCCCCTAATTTTGTGGCAAAAAGGCAGAAATTTCTTTTATTTTGGGGCAAAATTGCAGAAATATCACTTTTTTCAGGGCATAACTCAAAAATTCCTTTTATTTTGGGGCAAAAGGACAGAAATTCCATTTATTTTTGGGTAAAAAGGAAGAAATTTCACTTATTTTTAGGTTAAAAGACAGAAATTCCTCTTATTCTGGGGCAAAAATGAAGAAATTTCCCTTTTTTGTGGCAAAAGGTATACTTTTCCCTTACTTTCGGGATAAAAAGCAGAAATTCCCCGTATTTTGAAGCAAAATTGCAGAAATTCTCATAATTTTCGGGCAAAAAGACAGAAATTCTCCTTATTTTGGGGCAAAAAGACAGAAAATCTCCTTTTTTCGGCAGCAAACAGTCAGAAATTCCCCTTATTTTGGGGCAAAATTGCAGAAATTTCCTTTAATTGGTGCAAAATTGCAAAAATTTCCTTTATTTTGGGGCAAAATTGCAGAAATTTCACTTATTTCAGGGTAATAAGTTAAAAATCCCCCTTATTTTGGGGCAAAAAAGACAGAAATTCCCTTTGTTTTGGGGGAAAAAGACAGAAATTCCACTTATTTAGAGGCAAAAAGGCAGAAATTCCCATTATTTTGGGGCAAAAAGGCAGAAATTCACCTTATTTTGGGGTAAAATTGCAGAAATTTCACATATTTCAGGGCAAAAAGGCAGAAATTTCCCTTATTTTGGGGCAAAATTGCAGAAATTTCACTTATTTCAGGGTAATAAGTCAGCAATTCCCCTTATTTTGGGAAAAAAATAACAGAAATTCCCTTTATTTTGGGGGAAAATTGCAGAAATTCCACTTATTTAGAGGCAAAAAGGCAGAAATTCCCCTTATTTTGGAGCAAAAATGAAGAAATTTCCCTTTATATGGCAAAAAGTTATGCATTCCCCTTATTTTCGGGCAAAAAGGCAGAAATTCCCCGTATTTTGGAGCAAAATTTCAGAAATTCCCCTAATTGTGGGTCAAAAGGGCAGAAATTCCCTATATAGTGGGGCAAAAAGACAGAAATTCTCCTTATTTTGGGGCAAAACTCAGAAATACCACTTATTTGGGGACAAAATTCCAGAAATTTCCCTTATTTTGGAGCAAAATTGCAGAAATTTCACTTATTTTGGGGCAAAAATTCAGAAATTCTTAATATTTTGTGGCAAAAATGCAGGAATTCCCTTTATTTTGAGGTAAAAAGGCTGAAATTTCTTTTATTAGGGGGCAAAAAGGCAGAAATTTCCCTTATTTTGTGGCAAAAAGGCAGAAATTTCTTTTATTTTGGAGCAAAATTGAAGAAATTTCACTTATTTCAGGGCATAATTCAAAAATTCCTTTTATTTTGAGGCAAAAAGACAGAAATTCCGTTTATTTTTGGGTCAAAAGGCAGAAATTTCACTTATTTTGAGGGAAAAAGGCAGAAATCTCTCTTATTTTGGGGCAAAAATGAAGAAATTTCCCTTTTATGTGGCAAAACGTATACATTCCCCTTACTTTTGGGATAAAAAGCAGAAATTCCCCGTATTTTGAAGCAAAATTGCAGAAATTCTCATAATTTTCGGGCAAAAAGGCAGAAATTCTTCTTATTTTGGGGCAAAAAGACAGAAAATCTTCTTTTTTCAGGAGCAAACAGTCAGAAATTCCCCTTATTTTGGGGCAAAATTGCAGAAAATTCCTTTACATTGGGGCAAAATTGCAGAAATTTCTCTTATTTTGGGGCAAAATTGCAGAAATTTCACTTACTTCAGGTAATAAGTCAGAAATTCCCCTTATTTTGGGGCAAAAAAGACAGAAATTCCCTTTGTTTTGAAGGAAAAAGACAGAAATTCCACTTATTTAGAGGCAAAAAGGCAGAAATTCTCCGTATTTTGGAGCAAAATTGCAGAAATTTCCCTAATTGTGGGGCAAAAAGGCAGAAATTCCCTATATGGTGGGGCAATAAAACAGAAATTCTCATTATTTTGGGGCAAAAAGGCCGAAATTCACCTTATTTTGGGGTAAAATTGCAGAAATTTCACATATTTAAGGGCAAAAAGGCAAAAATTTCCCTTATTTTGGAGCAAAATTGCAGAAATTTCACTTATTTCAGGGAAAAAAGGCAGAAATTTTCCTTATTTTGTGGCAAAAATGCAGAAATTCCTTATATTTTGTGGCAAAAATGCAAAATTCCCCTTATTTTGTAGTAAAAAGGCTGAAATTCCCCTCATTTGTGGGCAAAAAGGCAGAAATTCACCTTATTTTGGGGCAAAATTGCAGATATTTCACTTATTTCAGAGTAATAAGTCAGAAATTCCCATTATTTGGGGTAAAAAAGTCAGAAATTCCCTTTGTTTTGGAGGAAAAAGACAGAAATTCCACTCATTTAAGGCAAAAAAGCAGAAAATCCCCTTATTTTGGAGCAAAAATGAAGAAATTTCACTTTCTTATGGCAAAAAGGTATGCATTCCCCTTATTTTCGGGCAAACAGGCAGAAATTCCCCGTATTTTGGAGCAAAATTGCAGAAATTCCCCTAATTTTGGGGCAAAAGGCAGAAATTCCCCTTATTTTGGGGCAAAATTCCAGAAATTTCCTTTATTTTGGGGCAATATTGCAGAAATTTACCTTATTTTGGTTCAAAATTGCAGAAATTTCCCTTATTTGGGGCAAAATTGCAGTAATTTTACTTATCTTCAGGTAAAAAGGCTGAAATTTCCTTTATTTTGGGGCAAAAAAGGAGAAATTCCTCTTATTTCGGGGCAAAATTGTAGAAATTTTCCTTATTATGGGGCAAAAAGGCAGAAATTCTGTAAATTATGTGACAAAAATACAGAAATTCTCCTTATTTTGAGGTAAAAAGGCTGAAATTCCCCTTATTTGGGGGCAAAAAGGCAGAAATTTCCCTTATTTTGGGACAAAATTGCAGAAATTTTACTTATTTCAGGGTAATATGTCAGAAATTCCCCTTATTTTTGGGCAAAAAAAACAGAAATTTCCTTTGTTTTGGGGGAAAAAGACAGAAATTCCACTTATTTAGAGGCAAAAAGGCAGAAATTCTCCTTATTTTGGGGCAAAAATGAAGAAATTTCCCTTTTATATGGCAAAAAGGTATGCATTCCCCTTATTTTCGGGGAAAAAGGCCGAAATTCACCGTATTTTGGAACAAAATTGCAGAAATTCCCCTATTTGTGGGGCAAAAAGGCAGAAATTTCCTATATGTTGGGGCAAAAAGACAGCAATTCTCCTTATTTTGGGGCAAAACTCAGAATTTCCACTTATTTTAGGTAAAATTGCAGAAATTTCATTTATTTCAGGGAAAAATGCAGAAATTTTTCTTATTTTTGGGCAAAAAGGCAGAAATTCCTAATATTTTGTGGCAAAAACACAGAAATTCCCCATATTTTCAGGTAAAAAGGCTGAAATTCCCCATAATTGGGGGCAAAAATGCAGAAATTTCCCTTATTTTGGGTTAAAATTGCAGAAATTTCACTTATTTCAGGGTAATAATTCAGAAATTCTCCTTATTTTGGGGCAAAAAAGACAGACATTCCCTTTGTTTTGGGGGAAAAAGAAATTCCACTTATTTAGAGGCAAAAAGGGAGAAATTCCCTTTATTTTGGAGCAAAAATGAAGAAATTTCACTTTTTTATGGCAAAATGTAAGCATTCCCCTTATTTTTGGTAAAAAAGGCAGAAATTCCCCGTATTTGGGAGCAAAATTGCAGAAATTACCCTAATTTTGAGGCAAAAGGCAAAAATTCCCATTATTTTGGGGCAATATTCAGAAATTCCCCTTATTTTGGGGCAAAATTGCAGAATTTTCCCATATTAAGGGGAAAAATTGCAGAAATTTCCCTTATTTTATGGCAAAATTGCAGAAATTTCCCTTATTTCAGAGAAAAAAAGCAAATGTTTTTTCTTATTTTGGGGCAAAAAAAACAGAAATTCTCATTATTTTGGGGCAAAAAGGCCGAAATTAACCTTATTTTGGGGTAAAATTGCAGAAATTTCACATATTTAAGGGCAAAAAGGCAAAAATTTCCCTTATTTTGGAGCAAAATTGCAGAAATTTCACTTATTTCAGGGAAATAAGTCAGAAATTTTCCTTATTTTGGGGAAAGAAAACAGAAATTCTCTTTGTTTTGGGAAAAAAGACAGAAATTCCACTTATTTAGAGGCAAAAAGGCAGAAATTCCCCTTATTTTGGAGCAAAAATGAAGAAATTTCCTTTTTCTATGGCAAAAAGGTATGCATTCCCCTTATTTTCAGGCAAAAAGGCAGAAATTCCCTGTATTTTGGAGCAAAATTGCAGAAATTTCCCTAATTGTTGGGCAAAAAGGCAGAAATTCTTCGTATTTTGGAGCAAAATTGCAGAAATTCCCCTAATTGTGGGGCAATAAGGTAGAAATTCTCTATATTTTGGGGCAAAAAGACAGAAATTCTCCTTATTTTGGGGCAAAATTCAGAAATTCCACTTATTTTGGGGCAAAATTGCAGATATTTCACTTATTTCAGGGAAAAAAGGCAGAAATTTTCATTATTTTGGGGCAAAAATGCAGAAATTCCTTATATTTTGTGGCAAAAATGAAAAATTCCCCTTATTTTGTAGTAAAAACGCTGAAATTCCCCTCATTTGAGGGCAAAAAGGCAGAAATTCACCTTATTTTGGGGCAAAATTGCAGAAATTTCACTTATTTCAGAGTAATAAGTCAGAAATTCCCATTATTTGGGGGCAAAAAAGTCAGAAATTCCTTTTGTTTTGGGGGAAAAAGACAGAAATTCCACTTATTTAGAGGCAAAAAGGCAGAAATTCCCCTTATTTTGGAGCAAAAATGAAGAAATTTAACTTTTTTATGGCAAAAAGTTATGCATTCCCCTTATTTTCGGGCAAACAGGCAGAAATTCCCCATATTTTGGAGCAAAATTGCAGAAATTCCCCTAATTTTGGGGCAAAAGGCAGAAATTCCCTTTATTTTGGGGTAAAAATCAGAAATTCCCCTTATTTTGGGGCAAAATTCCAGAAATTTCCTTTATTTTGGGGCAAAATTGCAGAAATTTCCTTTATTTGGGGAAAAATTGCAGTATATTTACTTATCTTCAGGTAAAAAGGCTGAAATTTCCTTTATTTTGGGGCAAAAAAGGAGAAATTCCTCTTATTGGGGCAAAATTGTAGAAATTTTGCTGATTATGGGGCAAAAAGGCAGAAATTCTGTAAATTTCGTGTCAAAAATGCAGAAATTCCCCTTATTTTGAGGTAAAAAGGCTGAAATTCCCCTTATTTGGGGGAAAAAAAGGCAGAAATTTCCCTTATTTTGGGACAAAATTGCAGAAATTTTACTTATTTCAGGGTAATATGTCAGAAATTCCCCTTATTTTGGGGCAAAAAAGACAGAAATTCCCTTTGTTTTGGGGGAAAAAGACAGAAATTCCACTTATTTAGAGGCAAAAAGGCAGAAATTCTCCTTATTTTTTGGCAAAAATGAAGAAATTTCCCTTTTATATGGCAAAAAGGTATGCATTCCCCTTATTTTCGGGGAAAAAGGCCGAAATTCACCATATTTTGGAACAAAATTGCAGAAATTCCCCTATTTGTGGGGCAAAAAGGCAGAAATTCCCTATATGTTGGGGCAAAAAGACAGAAATTCTCCTTATTTTGTGGCAAAACTCAGAAATTCCACTTATTTTAGTTAAAATTGCAGGAATTTCATTTATTTCAGGGAAAAATGCAGAAATTTTCCTTATTTTGGGGCAATAAGGCAGAAATTCCTAATATTTTGTGGCAAAAACGCAGAAATTCTCCTTATTTTCAGGTAAAAAGGCTGAAATTCCCCTTATTTGGGGGCAAAAAGGCAGAAATTTCTCTTATTTTGGGTCAAAATTGCAGAAATTTCACATATTTCAGGGTAATAATTAAGAAATTCTCTTTATTTTGGGGCCAAAAAGACAGAAATTCCTTTTGTTTGGGGGAAAAAAGACAGAAATTCCACTTATTTAGAGGCAAAAAGGCAGAAATTCCCCTTATTTTGGAGCAAAAATGAAGAAATTTCACTTTTTTATGGCAAAATGTAAGCATTCCCCTTATTTTCGGTCAAAAAGGCAGAAATTCCTTGTATTTGGGAGCAAAATTGCAGAAATTCCCCTAATTTTGGGGCAAAAGGCAAAAATTCCCTTTATTTTGGAGCAAAAATCAGAAATTCCCCTTATTTTGGGGCAAAATTTCAGAAATTTCCTTTATTTTGGGGCTAAATTTCAGAAATTTCCCTTATTTGGGGCAAAATTGCAGAAATTTCACTTATTTTAAGGTAAAAAAAACTTGATATTTAATTTATTTTGGGGCAAAAATTGAAAAATTCCTCTTATTTGGGGCAAAATTGCAGTAATTTTCCTTATTTTGGGGCAAAAAAGCAGAAATTCTGTATATTTTGTGGCAAAAAGGCAGAAATTTCCCTTATTTAGAAGTAATAAGGTTGAAATTCCCTTTATTTGGGGGCAAAAAGGATGAAATTCCCCTTATTTGGGGGCAAAAAGGCAGAAATTTGACTTATTTTGGGGCATAATTGCAGAAATTTCACTTATTTCAGGGAAAAAAGGCAGAAATTTTCCTTATTTTGGGGCAAAAAGCAGAAATTCCTAATATTTTGTGGAAAAAATGCACTAATTCCCCATATTTTGAGGTAAAAAGGCTGGAATTTTCCTTATTTGGGGGCAAAAATGCAGAAATTTCCTTATGTTTGGGCAAAATTGCAGAAATTTCACTTATTTCAGGGAAAAAAGGCAGATATTTTCTTTATTTTGAGGCAAAAAGACAGAAGTTTTCTTTGTTTTGGGAAAAAAAGACAGAAATTCCACTTATTTAGAGGCAAAAAGGAAGAAATTCCCATTATTTTGGAGCAAAAATGAAGAAATTTCACTTTTTTTATGGCAAAAATGTATGCATTCCCCTTATTTTCAGGCAAAAAGAAAGAAATTCCCCGTATTTTGGAGCAAAATTGCAGAAATTCCCATAATTTTGGGGCAAAAGGCAGAAAATCCTTTTATTTTGGGGTAAAAATCAGAAATTCCCCTTATTTTGGGGCAAAATTCCAGGAATTTCTTTTATTTTGGGGCAAAATTGCAGAAATTTACCTTATTTTGGGCAAAATAGCAGTAATTTCACTTATATTCAGGAAAAAAGGCTGAAATTGCCTTTTTTGGGGGCAAAAAAGGAGAAATTCCCCTTATTTTGGGCAAAATTGCAAAAATTTTCCTTATGATAGGGCAAAAAGGCAGAAATTCCGTAAATTTTGTGGCAAAAATGCAGAAATTCCCCTTATTTTGAGGTAAAAAGGCTGAAATTCCCCTTATTTGGGGGCAAAAAGGCAGAAATTTTCCTTATTTTGGGACAAAATTGCAGAAATCTTACTTATTTCAGGGTAATAAGTCAGAAATTCCCCTTATTTTGGGGCAAAAAAATGAAATCCCTAATTTTTGGTGAAAATTGAAGAAATTTCACTTATTTCGGGACAAAAAGCCAGAAATTCCAATTAATTTCAGGCAAAAAGGCAGAAATGACCCGTATTTTGGAGCAAAATTGCAGAAATTCCCATAATATTGGTGCAAAAATGCAGAAATTCCCTTTATTATGAGGAAAAAAGGGGGAAATTCTCCATATTTTGGTGCAAAAATCAGTAATTTCCCTTATTTTGAGGTAAAATTCTCAAATTCCCCAAATTTTAGGGCAAAAGGCAAAAATTTCCCTTATATTGGGGCAAATTTGCAGAAATTTCACTTATTTAGGGGTAATAAGTCAGAAATTTTCCTTATTTTGAGGCAAAAAAGAAAGAAATTCCCTTTGTTTTGGGGGAAAAACAGAAATTCCACTTATTTAGAGGCAAAAAGGCAAAAGTTCCCCTTATTTTGGAGCAAAAATGAAGAAATTTCCCTTTTTTATGGCAAAAAGGTATGCATTCTTTTTATTTTCGGGCAAAAAGGCAGAAATTCCCCAAATTTTGGGGCAAAAGGCAGAAATTCCACTTATTTTGGGGCAAAATTGCAGAAATTTCCTTTATTTTGGGGCAAAATTGCAGAAATTTCACTTATTTTGGGGCAAAATTGCAGAAATTTCACTTATTTCAAGGAAAAAAGGCAGAAATTTTCCTTATTTTGGGGCAAAAATTCAGAAATTCCTAATATTTTGTGCCAAAATTTAGAAATTCCCATTATTTTGAGGTAAAAATTCTGAAATTCCCCTTATTTGGGGGCAAGAAGGCAGAAATTTCCCTTATATTGGGGCAAAATTTCAGAAATTTCACTTATTTCAGGGTAATAAGTCAGAAATTTTCCTTATATTGGGGCAAAAAAAACAGAATTTCCTTTTGTTTTGGTTGAAAAGAAAGAAATTCCACTTATTTAGAGGCAAAAAGCAGAAATTCCCTTTATTTTGGAGCAAAAATGAAGAAATTTAACTTTTTTATGGCTAAAAGGTATGCATTCTTCTTATTTTCGGGCAAAAAGGCAGAAATTCCCCATATTTTGGGGCAAACGGCAGAAATTCCCTTTATTTTGGGGCAAAAGGCAGAAATTCTTCTTATTTTGAGGTAAAATGCAGAAATTCCCCTTATTTAGAGGTAAAATGCAGAAAATCATTTTGGGGAAAAAAGGCAGATATTCCCTTTTTTTGACGGCAAAAATACAGAAATTCTTTTTATTTCGGGGCAAAAATCAGAAATTTCCCTTATTTTGGGGCAAAATTTTAGAAATTGCTTTTATTTTGGTACAGAATTTCAGAAATTTTTTTTATTTTGTGGCAAAAAGGCAGAAATTTGCCATAATTTGTTGCAAAAGGGCTGAAATTCCCCGTATTTTGAGGTAAAATGCTGAAATTCCAAATATTTTGGGGTTAAAAGGCAGAAATTCCCCTCATTTTGTTGCAAAAAGGCACAAATTTCCCTTATTTTCGGGCAAATTGCAGAAATTTCATTTATTTCAGGGCAAAAAGTCAGAAATTAATTTTATTTGGGGGCAAAAAGCAGAAATTTCTTTTATTTTGGGACATAATTGAAGAAAATTTCCTTATTTTGGAACAAAAATTCAGAAATTTCCCATATTTTGGGCAAAAGGCAGAAATTCCCATTATTTTGGGGTAAAAAGTCTGAAATTCCCATTATTTTGGGGCAAAAAGGCAGAAATTTCTTTTACTTTGTGGCAAAAAGGCAGAAATTCCCATTAATTGGGGCAGAAAAGCAAAAATTTTCTTTATTTGGGGGCCACAAGGCAGAAATTTCTCATATTTTGTGGCAAAAAGGCAGAAATTCCCCTAATTTGAAGGTAAAATGATGAAATTCCCCTTATTTTGGCAAAAAGGCAATAATTCCCCTTATTTTGGGGCAAAATTGCAGAAATTTCACTTATTTCAGGGCAAAAAGTCAGAAATTTGCTTTAATTTGAGGCAAAAAGCAGAAATTCTCCTAATTTTGGGGCCAAAAACAGAAATTTCCCTTATTTTGGGGTAAAATTGCGAAAATTTCAAATATTTCAGGGCAAAAAGGCAGAAATTCCACTTTATTTCGGGCAATAAGGCAAAAATTCCTCGTATTTGGGAGCAAAATTTCAGAAATTCCCCTTATATTTGTGCAAAAATGCAGAAATTCCCTTTATTTTGGTGCAATAAGGCAAAAATTCCCCGTATTTTGAAGCAAAATTGCACATATTCCCCTAATTTTGAGGGAAAATGCAGAAATTCACATTATTTTGGGGCAAAAAGACAGAAATTCTCTTTATTTTGGGGGCAAAATTCCAGAAATTTCCTTTATTTTGGGGCAAAATTGCAGAAATCTCCCTAATTTGGGGTCAAAATTACAGCAATTTCACTTATTTCAGGGAAAAAACGCAGAAATTTCTCTCATTTTGGGGCAAAACAGCAGAAATTACTTTTATTTTGGTACAAAATTGCAGAAAATTTTTTTATTTTGGGGCAAAAATACAGAAATTCCCCATATTTTAGGGCAAAAAGGAGAGATTCCCCTTATTATTAGGTAAAAAGGCTGAAATTCCTTTTATTTTGGGGCAGAAAGACAGAAATTCCCCTTATTTTGTGGCAAAAAAGCAGAAATTTCCCTTATTTTGAGGCAAAATTGGAGAAATTTTATTAATTTCAGGGCAAAATTCAAAAATTCCTTTTATTTTGGGGCAAAAATACAGAAATTCCGTATATTTTTGAGTAAAAAGGCAGAAATTTCACTTATTTTGACGTAAAAAGACAGAAATTCCTCTTATTTTGGGGCAAAAATACAGAAATTCCCCTTATTTTGTGGCACAAAGGCAGAAATTTTTTTTTATTTTAGGGCAAAATTGCAGAAATTTCACTAATTTCAGGGCATAATTCAAAAATTTCTTTTATTTTGGAGAAAAAAGACAGAAATTCAGTTTATTTTCGGGTAAAAAGGCAGAAAATTCACTTATTTTGAGGTAAAAAGGCAGAAATTCCTCTTATTTTGGGGCAAAAATGAAGAAATTTCCCTTTTTTTGTGGCAAAAGGTATACATTACCCTTATTTTTAGGAAAAAATGCAGAAATTCTTCGTATTTTGGAGCAAAATTGAAGAAATTCCCCTAGTTGTGGGGTTAAAAGGCAGAAATTCTCTGTTTGTTGGGGCAAAAAGACAGAAATTCTCCTTATTTTGCGGCAAAACTCAGAAATTCCACTTATTTTGGGGCAAAATTCCAGAAATTTCACTTATTTTGGGGCAAAATTGCAGAAATTTCACTTATTTCAGGGAAAAAAGGCAGAAATTTTCCTTATTTTGTAGCAAAAATGCAGAAATTCCTAATATTTTGTGGCAAAAATGCAGAAATTCCATTTATTTTGAGGTAAAAAGGCTGAAATTCCCTTTATTTGGGGGCAAAAAGGCAGAAATTTCCCTTACTTTGGGGCAAAAAGACAGAAATTCCCCTTTTTTGTGGCAAAAATGAAGAAATTTCTTTTTTTTAGGGCAAAATTGCAGAAATTTCACAAATTTCAGGGCATAATTCAAAAATTCCTTTTATTTTGGGGCAAAAAGACAGAAATTCCGTTTATTTTGGGGTAAAAAGGCAGAAATTTCACTTACTTTGAGGTTAAAAGGAAGAAATTCCTCTTATTTTGGGGCAAAAATAAAGAAATTTCCTTTTTTTGTGGCAAAAGGTATACATTTCCCTTATTTTCGGGAAAAAAAGCAGAAATTCCCCGTATTTTGGAGCAAAATTGCAGAAATTTCTTTAATTGTGGGGCAAAAAGGCAGAAATTTCCTATATGTGGGGGCAATAAGACAGAAATTCTCCTTATTTTAGGGCAAAACTCAGAAATTCCACTTGTTTGGGGGCAAAATTCAAGAAATTTCTCTTATTTTGGGGCAAAATTGCAGAAATTTCACTTATTTTGGGGCAAAATTGCAGAAATTTTACTTATTTCAAAAAAGAAAGGCTGAAATTTTCCTTATTTTGGAGCAAAAATGCAGAAATTCCTAATATTTTGTGGCAAAAATGCAAAAATTCCCCTTATTTTGAGGTAAAAAGGCTCAAATTCCCCTTATTTGGAGGCAAAAAGCAGAAATTTCCCTTATTTTGGGGCAAAAATGCAGAAATTCTCCTTATTTTGGGGCAAAATTGCAGAAATTTCAATTATTTTGGAGAAAAATTTTTGAAATTTAACTTATTTCAGGGCAAAAAGTCGGAAATTCCCCTTATTTGGGGGCAAAAAGACAGAAATTCCATTTATTTTTGAAAAAAAGTCAGAAATTACACTTATTTTGTGTCAAAAGGCGGAAAATCCCCTTATTTTGGGATAAAAATGAAGAAATTTCCATTTTTATGGCAAAAAGGTATACATTTTCTTTATTTACGGGCAAAAAGGCAGGAATTCTCCGTATTTTGGAGAAAAATTGCAGAAATTCCCCTAATTTTTGGGCAAAAAGGCAGAAATTCCCCTTATTTTGGGGTAAAACTGCAGAAATTTCACTTATTTCGCGGAAAAAATGGCAGAAATTCCCCTTATTTTCTGCGAAAAAGGCAGAAAATCCCCGTATTTTGGAGCAAAATTTCAGAAATTCACCTTATTTTGGGTAAAACATGCAGTAATTTTCTTTGTTTTGGGGCAAAAAGGCAGAAATTCTCCTTATTTTAGGGCAAAAGGCAGAAATTCCCCTTATTTTAGGGCAAAATTGCAGAAATTTCCCTTATTTGGGGACAAAAAACAGAAATTTCCATTATTTTGGGGCAAAATTGCAAAAAATTCCTTTATTATGGGGAAAAATTGCAGAAATTTCTTTTATTTTAAGGCAAAATTGCAGAAATTTCACATATTTCAGAGAAAAAAAGCAAAAATTTTTCATATTTTGGGGCAAAAAGGCAGAAATTCCCATTATTTTTCGGCAAAAAGGTAGAAATTCACCTTATTTTGGGGTAAAATTGCAGACATTTCACATATTTCAGGGCAAAAAGGCAGAAATTCCCGTTACTTGAGGGCATAAAGGCAGAAATTCCTTTAATTTTGGGATAAAATTGCAGAAATTTTCCTTGTTTTGGGGCAAAAAGGCAGAAAATTCCCTTAATTTAGGGCAAAAAGGCAGAAATTCCCTGTATTTTAAAGCAAAATTGCAGAAATTATCTAAATATTGGAGCAAAAATGCAGAAATTCCCTTTATTTGGGGCACATCGGCAGAAGTTCCCCTTATGTTCGGTAAAAGAGGCAGAAATTCCCTGTATTTTGAAGCAAAGTTACAGAAACTCCCCTAATTTTGGGGCAAAAAGGCAGAAATTTCCCTTTTTGGGGGGCAAAAATACAGAAATTCTCTTTATTTCGGGGCAAAAATCTGAAATTTCTCTTATTTTGGGGCAAAATTTTAGAAATTTCTTTTATTCTGGTACAGAATTGCAGAAATTTTTCTTATTTTGTGGCAAAAAGGCAGAAATTCCCCATATTTTGGTGCAAAAAGGCTGAAATTCCCCTTTTTTTGAGGTAAAATGCTGAAATTCCCCATATTTTGGGGTTAAAAGGCAGAAATTCCCCTCATTTTGTGGCAAAAAGGCACAAATTTCCCTTATTTTCGGGCAAAATTGCAGAAATTTCATTTATTTCAGGGCAAAAAGTCAGAAATTACTTTTATTTTGGGGCAAAAAGCAGAAATGCTTTTATTATGGTACAAAATTGAAGAAATTTTCATTATTTTGGAACAAAAAGTCAGAAATTCCCCATATTTTGGGCAAAAGGCAGAAATTCCCCTTATTTTGGGGTAAAAAGGCTGAAATTCCAGTTATTTTGGGGCAAAAAGGCAGACATTCCCTTTACTTTGTGGCAAAAAGGCAGAAATTCCCATTAATTGGAGCAGAAAAGCAAAAATTTTCCTTATTTGAGGGCAATAAGACAGAAATTCCCCATATTTTGTGGCAAAAAGGCAGAAATTCCCCTTATTTGAAGGTAAAATGCTGAAATTCCCCTTATTTTGGCAAAAAGGCAGAAATTCCCCTTATTTTGGGGCAAAATTGCAGAAATTTCACTTATTTCAGGGCAAAAAGTCAGAAATTTGCCTTAATTTGGCGCAAAAAGCAGAAATTCTCCTAATTTTGAAGCCAAAAACAGAAATTCTTCTTATTTTGGGGTAAAATTGTGGAAATTTCAAATATTTCAGGGCAAAAAGGCAGAAATTCCACTTTATTTCGGGCAATAAGGCAAAAATTCCCCGTATTTGGGAGCAAAATTTCAGAAATTCCCCTTATATTGGTGCAAAAATGCAGAAATTCCCTTTATTTTGGTGCAATAAGGCAAAAAATCCCCGTATTTTGAAGCCAAATTGCACATATTCCCCTAATTTTGAGGGAAAATGCAGAAATTCACATTATTTTGGGGCAAAAAGACAGAAATTCTCATTATTTCAGGGCAAAAAGTCAAAAATTCCCCTTATTTTGGGGCAAAATTCCAGAAATTTCCTTTATTTTGGGGCAAAATTGCAGAAATCTCCCTAATTTTGGGGCAAAATTACAGAAATTTCACTTATTTCAGGGAAAAAACGCAGAAATTTCTTTTATTTTGGGGCAAAAAGGCAGAAATTACTTTTATTTTGGTACAAAATTGCAGAAATTTTTTTTTTATTTTGGGGCAAAAATACAGAAATTTCCCATATTTTAGGGCAAAAAGGAGAGATTCCCCTTATTATTAGGTAAAAAGGCTGAAATTCCTTTTATTTTGGGGCAAAAAGACAGAAATTCCCCTTATTTTGTGGCAAAAAAGCAGAAATTTCCCTTATTTTGAGGCAAAATTGGAGAAATTTCATTTATTTCAGGGCAAAATTCAAAAATTCTTTTTATTTTGGGGCAAAAATACAGAAATTCCATATATTTTTGAGTAAAAAGGAAGAAATTTCACTTATTTTGACGTAAAAATGCAGAAATTCCTCTTATTTTGGGGCAAAAATGAAGAAATTTCCCTTTTTTGTGGCAAAAGGTAAACATTCCCCTTATTTTCGGGCAAAAAAGCAGAAATTCCCTGTATTTTGGAGCAAAATTGCAGAAATTCCCCTAATTGTGGGGCAAAAAGGCAGAAATTCCCTATATGTTTGGGCAAAAAGACAGAAATTCTCCTTTTTTTGGGGCAAAACTCCGAAATTTCACTTATTTTGGGGCAAAATTCCCGAAATTTTTCTTATTTTGAGATAAAATTGCAGAAATTTCAATTTTTTTGGGCCAAAATTGCAGAAATTTCACTTATTTCAGGGAAAAAAGGCAGAAATTTTTCTTATTTTGGGGCAAAAAGGCAGAAATTCCTTATATTTTGTGGCAAAAATGCAGAAATTCCCCTTCTTTTGAGGTAAAAAGGCAGAAATTTCCCTTATTTTGGGGCAAAAAAACAGAAATTCCCCTTATTTTGGGGCAAAATTACGGAAATTTCAATTATTTTGGGGAAAAATTTTTGAAATTTAACTTATTTCAGGGCAAAAATTTGGAAATTCCCCTTATTTTGGGGCAAAAAGACAGAAATTCCATTTATTTTTGGAAAAAAGTCACAAATTGCAGTTATTTTGAGTCAAAAAAGGCGGAAAATCCCCTTTATTGGGGTAAAAATGAAGAAATTTCCCTTTTTATGGCAAAAAGGTATACATTCCCTTTATTTTCGGGCAAAAAGGCAGAAATTCCCCTTATTTTGGAGCAAAATTGCAGAAATTCCCCTAATTTGGGGGCAAAAAGGCAGAAATTCCCCTTATTTTGGGGTAAAACTGCAGAAATTTCAATTACTTTGCGGCAAAAATGGCAGAAATTCCCCTTATTTTCTGCGAAAAATGCAGAATATCCCCGTATTTTGGAGCAAAATTGCAGAAATTCACCTTATTTTGGCGTAAAACATGCAGTAATTTTCTTTGTTTTGGGGCAAAAAGGCAGAAATTCTCCTTATTTTAGGGCAAAAGGCAGAAATTCCCCTTATTTTAGGGCAAAATTGCAGAAATTTCCCTTATTTGGGGACAAAAAACAGAAATTTCCTTTATTTTGGGGCAAAATTGCAAAAAATTCCTTTATTATGGGGAAAAATTGCAGAAATTTCTTTTATTTTAAGGCAAAATTGCAGAAATTTTACATATTTCAGAGAAAAAAAAGCAAAATTTTTTCATATTTTGGGGCAAAAAGGCAGAAATTCCCATTATTTTTGGGCAAAAAGGTAGAAATTCACCTTATTTTGGGGTAAAATTGCAGACATTTCACATATTTCAGGGCAAAAAGGCAGAAATTCCCATTATTTGAGGGCATAAAGGCAGAAATTCCTGTTATCTTGGGATAAAATTGCAGAAATTTCCCTTGTTTGGGGGCAAAAAGGCAGAAAATCCCCTTAATTTTGGGCAAAAAGGCAGAAATTCCCTGTATTTTAAAGCAAAATTGCAGAAATTCCCTAAATATTGGAGCAAAAATGCAGAAATTCCCTGTATTTGGGGCACATCGGCAGAAGTTCCCCTTATTTTCGGGAAAAGAGGCAGAAATTCCCTGTATTTTGAAGCAAAGTTGCAGAAACTCCCCTAATTTTGGGGCAAAAAGGCAGAAATTCCCCTTTTTTGGGGGCAAAAATACAGAAATTCTCCTTATTTCGGGGCAAAAATCTAAAATTATCCTTATTTTGGGGCAAAATTTTAGAAATTTCTTATATTTTGATACAGAATTGCAGAAATTTTTCCTATTTTGTGGCAAAAAGGCAGAAATTCCCAATATTTTGGTGCAAAAAGGCAGAAATTCCCCTTATTTTGAGGTAAAATGCTGAAATTCCCCATATTTTGGGGTTAAAAGGCAGAAATTCCCCTCATTTTGGGGCAAAAAGGCACAAATTTCCCTTATTTTCGGGCAAAATTGCAGAAATTTCATTTATTTCAGGGCAAAAAGTCAGAAATTACTTTTATTTTGGGGCAAAAAGCAGAAATTTCTTGTATTTTGGTACAAAATTGAAGAAATTTTCCTTATTTTGGAACAAAAAGTCAGAAATTCCCCATATTTTGGGCAAAAGGCTGAAATTCCCCTCATTTTGTGATAGAAAGGCTGAAATTACCGTTATTTTGGGGCAAAAAGGCAGAAATTCCCTTTACTTTGTGGCAAAAAGGCAGAAATTCCCATTAATTGGGGAAGAAAAGCAAAAATTTTCTTTATTTGGGGGCAATAAGGCAGAAATTCCCCATATTTTGTGGCAAAAAGGCAGAAATTCCCCTTATTTGAAGGTAAAATGCTGAAATTCCCCTTATTTTGGCAAAAAGGCAGAAATTCCCCTTATTTTGGGGCAAAATTGCAGAAATTTCACTTATTTCAGGGCAAAAAGTCAGAAATTTGCTTTAATTTGGGGCAAAAAGCAGAAATTCTCCTAATTTTGGGGCCAAAAACAGAAATTCCCCTTATTTTGGGGTAAAATTGCGGAAATTTGAAATATTTCAGGGCAAAAAGGCAGAAATTCCACTTTATTTCGGGCAATAAGGCAAAAATTCCCCGTATTTTCGAGCAAAATTTAAGAAATTTCCTTTATATTGGTGCAAAAATACAGAAATTCCTTTTATTTTGGTGCAATAAGGCAAAAATTCCCCGTATTTTAAAGCCAAATTGCACATATTCCCCTAATTTTGAGGGAAAATGCAGAAATTCACATTATTTTGGGGCAAAAAGACAGAAATTCTCCTTATTTCAGGGCGAAAAGTCAAAAATTCCCCTTATTTTGGGGCAAAATTTCAGAAATTTCCTTTATTTTGGGGCAAAATTGCAGAAATCTCCCTAATTTTGGGGCAAAATTACAGAAATTTCACTTATTTCAGGGAAAAAACGCAGAAATTTCTCTTATTTTGGGGCAAAAATACAGAAATTCCCCATATTTTAGGGCAAAAAAGAGAGATTCCCCTTATTATTAGGTAAAAAGGCTGAAATTCCTTTTATTTTGGGGCAAAAAGACAAAAATTCCCCTTATTTTATGGCAAAAAAGCAGAAATTTCCCTTATTTTGAGGCAAAATTGGAGAAATTTCATTTATTTCTGGGCAAAATTCAAAAATTCCTTTTATTTTGGGGCAAAAATACAGAAATTCCGTATATTTTTGAGTAAAAAGGCAGAAATTTCACATATTTTGACGTAAAAAGACAGAAATTCCTATTATTTTGGGGCAAAAATGAAGAAATTTCACTTTTTTGTGGCAAAAGGTAAACATTCTCCTTATTTTTGGGCAAAAAAGCAGAAATTCCCTGTATTTTGGAGCAAAATTGCAGAAATTCCCCTAATTGTGGGGCAAAAAGGCAGAAATTCCCTATATGTTGGGGCAAAAAGACAGAAATTCTCCTTATTTTGGGGCAAAACTCAGAAATTCCACTTATTTTGGGGCAAAATTCCAGAAATTTCTTTTATTTTGGGAAAAAATTGCAGAAATTTCAATTTTTTTGGGCCAAAATTGCAGAAATTTCACTTATTTCAGGGAAGAAAGGCAGAAATTTTTCTTATTTTGGGGCAAAAAGGCAGAAATTCCTTATATTTTGTGGCAAAAAATGCAGAAATTCCCCTTCTTTTGAGGTAAAAAGGCAGAAATTTCCCTTATTTTGGGGCAAAAATACAGAAATTTCCCTAATTTTGGGGCAAAATTGCAGAAATTTCAATTATTTTGGGGAAAAATTTTTGAAATTTAACTTATTTCAGGGCAAAAAGTCGAAAATTCCCCTTTATTTTGGGGCAAAAAGCCAGAAATTCCATTTATTTTTGGAAAAAAGTCAGAAATTGCACTTATTTTGAGTCAAAAAGGCGGAAAATCCCCTTATTTTGGGGTAAAAATGAAGAAATTTCCCTTTTTTATAGCAAAAAGGTATACATTCCCTTTATTTTCGGGCAAAAAGGCAGAAATTCCCCGTATTTTGGAGCAAAATTGCAGAAATTCCCCTAATTTTGAGGCAAAAACGCAGAACTTCCCCTTATTTTGGGGTAAAACTGCAGAAATTTCACTTATCTCGCGGCAAAATGGTAGAAAATCCTTTTATTTTCGGCAAAAAAAGCAGAAAATCCCCATAATTTGGAGCAAAATTGCAGAAATTCACCTAATTTTAAGGTAAAACATGCTGTAATTTTCTTTATTTTGGGGCAAAGAGGCAGAAATTCCCCTTATTTTGGGGCAAAAAGCAGAAATTCCCCTTATTTTAGTGCAAAATTTCAGAAATTTCCCTTATTTGGGGACAAAAAAACAGAAATTCCCTTTATTTTGGGGCAAAATTGTAGAAAATTCCTTTATTATGGGGAAAAATTGCAGAAATTTCTTTTATTTTAAGGCAAAATTGCAGAAATTTCACTTATTTCAGAGAAAAAAAGCAAAAATTTTTCTTATTTTAGGGCAAAATGCAGAAATTCCCATTATTTTGGGGCAAAAAGGTAGAAATTCACCTTATTTTGGGGTAAAATTGCAGACATTTCACATATTTCAGGGCAAAAAGGCAGAAATTCCCCTTATTTAGGGGCAAAAAGGCAGAAATTCCCCTTATTTTGGGATAAAATTGCAGAAATTTCCCTTGTTTGGGGGCAAAAAGGCAGAAAATCCCTTTAATTTCGGGCAAAAAGGCAGAAATTCCCCGTATTTTAGAGCAAAATTGCAGAAATTCCTATAATATTGGGGCAAAAATGCAGAAATTCCCTTTATTTGGGGCAAATCGGCAGAAGTTTCCCTTATTTTCGGGAAAAGAGGCAGAAATTCCCTGTATTTCGAAGCAAAATTGCAGAAATTTCCCTAATTTTGGGGCAAAAAGGCAAAATTTCCCTTTATTTTGGGGCAAAAATACAGAAATTCTCGTTATTTCGGGGCAAAAATCAGAAATTTCCTTTATTTTGGGGAAAAATTTTAGAAATTTCTTTTATTTTGGTACAGAATTGCAGAAATTTTTCTTATTTTGTGGCAAAAAGGCAGAAATTTTCCATATTTTGGTGCAAAAAGGCTGAAATTCCCCTTTTTTTCAGGTAAAATGCTTATATTCCCCATATTTTGGGGCAAAAAGGCAGAAATTCCCCTCATTTTGGGGCAAAAAGGCACAAATTTCCCTTATTTTCGGGCCAAATTGCAGAAATTTCATTTATTTCAGGGCAAAAAGTCAGAAATTACTTTTATTTTTGGGTAAAAAGCAGAAATTTCATTTATTTTGGTACAAAATTGAAGAAATTTTCCTTATTTTGGAACAAAAAGTCAGAAATTCCACATATTTTGGGCAAAAGGCAGAAATTCCCTTTATTTTGGGGTAAAAAGCCTTAAATTCCCGTTATTTTGGGGCAAAAAGGCAGAAATTCCCTATACTTTGTGGCAAAAAGGCAGAAATTTCCGTTAATTGGGGCAGAAAAGCAAACATTTTTTTTATTTGGGAGCAATATGGCAGAAATTCCCCATATTTTGTGGCAAAAGTCAAAAATTTTCCTTATTTTGGGGCAAAAAGACAGAAATTCCCCTTATTTTGGGGCAAAAAAGCAGAAATTTCCATTATTTTGAGGCAAAATTGGAGAAATTTCATTTACTTCAGGGCAAAATTCAAAAATTCTTTTTATTTTGGGGCAAAATTACAGAAATTCCATATATTTTTGAGTAAAAAGGCAGAAATTTCACTTATTTTGACGTAAAAAGGCAGAAATTCCTCTTATTTTGGGGAAAAATGAAGAAATTGCCCTTTTTTGTGGCAAAAGGTAAACATTCCCCTTATTTTCGGGCAAAAAAGCAGAAATTCCCAGTATTTTGGAGCAAAATTGCAGAAATTCCCCTAATTGTGGGGCAAAAAGGCAGAAATTTCCTATATGTTGGGGCAAAAAGACAGAAATTCTCCTTATTTTGGGGCAAAACTCAGAAATTCCACTTATTTTGGGGCAAAATTCCAGAAATTTCTCTTATTTTGGGACAAAATTGCAGAAATTTCAATTTTTTTGGGCCAAAATTGCAGAAATTTTACTTATTTCAGGGAAAAAAGGCAGAAATTTTTCTTATTTTGGGGCAAAAAGGCAGAAATTCCTTATATTTTGTGGCAAAAATGCAGAAATTCCCCTTCTTTTGAGGTAAAGAGGCAGAAATTTCCCTTATTTTGGGGCAAAAATACAGAAATTCCCCTTATTTTGGGGCAAAATTGCAGAAATTTCAATTATTTTGGGGAAAAATTTTTGAAATTTAACTTATTTCAGGGCAAAAAGTCGGAAATTCCCCTTATTTTGGGGCAAAAAGACAGAAATTCCATTTATTTTTGGAAAAATGTCAGACATTGCACTTATTTTGAGTCAAAAAGTCAGAAAATCCCCTTATTTTGGGGTAAAAATGAAGAAATTTCCCTTTTTTTAGCAAAAGGTATACATTCCCTTTATTTTCGGGCAAAAAGGCAGAAATTCCCCTTATTTTGGAGCAAAATTGCAGAAATTCCCCTAATTTTGGGGCAAAAAGGCAGAAATTCCCCTTATTTTGGGGTAAAACTGCAGAAATTTCACTTATTTCGTGGCAAAATGGCAGAAATTCCGCTTATTTTCTGCGAAAAAGGCAGAAAATCCCCATATTTTGGAGCAAAATTGCAGAAATTCACCTAATTTTGGCGTAAAACATGCAGTAATTTTCTTTGTTTTGGGGCAAAAAGGCAGAAATTCTCCTTATTTTGGGGCAAAAGGCAGAAATTTTCATTATTTTAGGGCAAAATTGCAGAAATTTCCCTTATTTGGGACAAAAAACAGAAATTCCCTTTATTTTGGGGCAAAATTGCAAAAAATTCCTTTATTATGGAGAAAAATTGCAGAAATTTCTTTTATTTTAAGGCAAAATTGCAGAAATTTCACATATTTCAAAGAAAAAAAGCAAAAATTTTTCATATTTTGGGGCAAAAAGGCAGAAATTGCCATTATTTTGGGGCAAAAAGGTAGAAATTCACCTTATTTTGGGGTAAAATTGCAGACATTTCACATATTTCAGGGCAAAATGGCAGAAATTCCCGTTATTTGAGGGCATAAAGGCAGAAATTCCTTTTATTTTGGGATAAAATTGCAGAACTTTCCCTTGTTTGGGGGCAAAAAGGCAGAAAATCCCATTAATTTTGGGCAAAAAGGCAGAAATTCCCCGTATTTTAAAGCAAAATTGCAGAAATACCCTAAATATTGGGGCAAAAATGCAGAAATTTCCTTTATTTGGGGCAAATCGGCAGAAGTTCCCCTTATTTTCGGGAAAAGAGGCAGAAATTCCCTGTATTTTGAAGCAAAATTGCAGAAACTCCCCTAATTTTAGGGCAAAAAGGCAGAAATTCCCTTTTTTGGGGGGCAAAAATACAGAAATTCTCCTTATTTCGGGGCAAAAATCAGAAATTTCCTTTATTTTGGGGCAAAATTTTAGAAATTTCTTTTATTTTAGTACAGAATTGCAGAAATTTTTCTTATTTTGTGGCAAAAAGGCAGAAATTCCCCATATTTTGGTGCAAAAAGGCTGAAATTCCCCTTATTTTGAGGTTAAATGCTGAAATTCTCCATATTTTGTGGTTAAAAGGCAGAAATTCCCCTCATTTTGGGGCAAAAAGGCACAAATATCCCTTATTTTCAGGCCAAATTGCCGAAATTTCATTTATTTCAGGGCAAAAATTCAGAAATTACTTTTATTTTGGGGCAAAAATCAGAAATTTCTTTTATTTTGGTACAAAATTGAAGAAATTTTCCTTATTTTGGAACAAAAAGTCAGAAATTCCCCATATTTTGGGCAAAAGGCAGAAATTCCCTTTATTTTGGGGTAAAAAGCCTTAAATTCCCGTTATTTTGGGGCAAAAAGGCAGAAATTCCCTTTACTTTGTGGCAAAAAGGCAGAAATTCCCATTAATTGAAGCAGAAAAGCTAAAATTTTCCTTATTTGGGGGCAATAAGGCAGAAATTCCCCATATTTTGTGGCAAAAAGGCAGAAATTCCCCTTATTTGAAGGTAAAATGCTGAAATTCCCCTTATTTTGGCAAAAAGGCAGAAATTCCCCTTATTTTGGGGCAAAATTGCAGAAATTTCACTTATTTCAGGGCAAAAAGTCAGAAATTTGCCTTAATTTGGGGCAAAAAGCAGAAATTCTCCTAATTTTGGGGCCAAAAACAGAAATTCCCCTTATTTTGGGGTAAAATTGCAGAAAATTCAAATATTTCAGGGCAAAAAGGCAGAAATTCCACTTTATTTCGGGCAATAAGGCAAAAATTCCCTGTATTTTGGAGCAAAATTTCAGAAATTCCCGTTATATTTGTGCAAAAATGCTGAAATTCCTTTTTTTTTTTGGTGCAATAAGGCAAAAATTCCTCGTATTTTGAAGCAAAATTGCACATATTCCCTTAATTTTGAGGGAAAATGCAGAAATTCACATTATTTTGGGGCAAAAAGACAGAAATTCTCCTTATTTCAGGGCAAAAAGTCAGAAATTTTCCTTATTTTGAGGCAAAATTCCAGAAATTTCCTTTATTTTGGGGCAAAATTGCAGAAATCTTCCTTATTTTGTGGCAAAATTACAGAAATTTCAATTATTTCAGGGAAAAAACGCAGAAATTTCTCTTATTTTGGGGCAAAAAGGCAGAAATTACTTTTATTTTGGTACAAAATTGCAGAAAATTTTTTTATTTTGGGGCAAAAATACAGAAATTCCCCATATTTTAGGGCAAAAAGGAGAGATTCCCCTTATTATTAGGTAAAAAGGCTGAAATTCCTTTTATTTTGGGGCAAAAACACAGAAATTCCCCTTATTTTGTGGCAAAAAGGCAGAAATTTCCCTTATTTTGAGGCAAATTTGGAGAAATTTCACTTATTTCAGGGCAAAATTCAAAAATTGCATTTATTTTGGGGCAAAAATACAGAAATTCTGTATATTTTTGAATAAAAAGGCAGAAATTTCACTTAGTTTGAGGGAAAAAAGCAGAAATTCCTCTTATTTAGGGGCAAAAATGAAGAAATTTCTCATTTTTGTGGCAAAAGGTAAACATTATCTTTATTTTCGGGCAAAAAAGCAGAAATTCCCTGTATTTTGGAGCAAAATTGCAGATATTCCCCTAATTGTGGGGCAAAAAGGCAGAAATTCTCTTTATTTTGGGGCAAAACTCAGAAATTCCACTTATTTTGGGGCAAAATTCCAGAAATTTCTCTTATTTTGGGACAAAATTGCAGAAATTTCAATTTTTTTGGGCCAAAATTGCAAAAATTTCACTTATTTCAGGGAAAAAAAGCAGAAGTTTTTCTTATTTTGGGGTAAAAAGGCAAAAATTACTAATATTTTGTGGCAAAAATGCAAAATTCCCCTTATTTTCAGGTAAAAAGGCTGAAATTCCCATTATTTTGTGGCAAAAAGGCAGAAATTTCTTTTATTTTAGGGCAAAATTGCAAAAATTTCACTAATTTCAGGACATAATTCAAGAATTCCTTTTATTTTGGGGCAAAAAGACAGAAATTCTGTTTATTTTTGGATAAAAAGGCAGAAATTTCACTTACTTTGTGGTAAAAAAGTGAGAAATTCCTCTTATTTTGGGGCAAAAATGAAGAAATTTCCCTTTTTTGTGGCAAAAGGTATACATTCCCCTTATTCTCCGGCAAAAAAGCAGAAATTCCCCGTATTTTGGAGCAAAACTGCAGAAATTCCCCTAATTGTGGGGCAAAAAGACAGAAATTCTCCTTATTTTGGGGCAAATCTCAGAAATTCCACTTATTTTGGGGCAAAATTCCAGAAATTTCCCTTATTTTGGGCAAAATAGCAGAAATTTCACTTATTTTGGGGCAAAATTGCAGAAATTTCACTTATTTCAGGGAAAAAGGCAGAAATTTTCCTTATTTTGGGGCAAAAAGGCAGAAATTCTTAATATTTTGTGGCAAAAATGCAGAAATTCCCCTTATTTTGAGGTATAAAGGCTGAAATTCCCCTTATTTGGGGGCAAAAAGCAGAAATTCCCCTTATTTTGTGGCAAAAAGGCAGAAATTTCTTTTATTTTGGGGCAAAATTGCAGAAATTTCACTTATTTCAGGGCATAATTTAAAAATTCCTTTTATTTTGGGGCAAAAAGACAGAAATTCCGTTTATTTTTGGGTAAAAAGGCAGAAATTTCACTTATTTTGAGGTAAAAAGGCAGAAATTCCTCTTATTTTAGGGCAAAAATGAAGAAATTCCTTTTTTTTGTGGGAAAAGGTATACATTCCTCTTACTTTCAGGATTAAAAGCAGAAATTCCCCGTATTTTGAAGCAAAATTGCAGAAATTCTCATAATTTTCGGGCAAAAAGGCAGAAATTCTCCTTATTTTGGGGCAAAAAGACAGAAAATCTCCTTCTTTCGGGAGCAAACAGTCAGAAATTTCCCTTATTTTGGGGCAAAATTGCAGAAATTTCGTTTACATTGGGGCAAAATTGCAGAAATTTCCCTTATTTTGGGGCAAAATTGCAGAAATTTCACTTATTTCAGGGTAATAAGTCAGAAATTCCCCTTATTTTGGGGCAAAAAAGACAGAAATTCCCTATGTTTTGGGGGAAAAAATACAGAAATTTTACTTATTTAGAGGCAAAAAGGCAGAAATTTTCCTTATTTTGAGGCAAAATTCCAGAAATTTTCTTTATTTTGGGGCAAAATTGCAGAAATCTTCCTTATTTTGTGGCAAAATTACAGAAATTTCAATTATTTCAGGGAAAAAACGCAGAAATTTCTCTTATTTTGGGGCAAAAAGGCAGAAATTACTTTTATTTTGGTACAAAATTGCAGAAAATTTTTTTATTTTGGGGCAAAAATACAGAAATTCCCCATATTTTAGGGCAAAAAGGAGAGATTCCCCTTATTATTAGGTAAAAAGGCTGAAATTCCTTTTATTTTGGGGCAAAAACACAGAAATTCCCCTTATTTTGTGGCAAAAAGGCAGAAATTTCCCTTATTTTGAGGCAAATTTGGAGAAATTTCACTTATTTCAGGGCAAAATTCAAAAATTGCATTTATTTTGGGGCAAAAATACAGAAATTCTGTATATTTTTGAATAAAAAGGCAGAAATTTCACTTAGTTTGAGGGAAAAAAGCAGAAATTCCTCTTATTTAGGGGCAAAAATGAAGAAATTTCTCATTTTTGTGGCAAAAGGTAAACATTATCTTTATTTTCGGGCAAAAAAGCAGAAATTCCCTGTATTTTGGAGCAAAATTGCAGATATTCCCCTAATTGTGGGGCAAAAAGGCAGAAATTCTCTTTATTTTGGGGCAAAACTCAGAAATTCCACTTATTTTGGGGCAAAATTCCAGAAATTTCTCTTATTTTGGGACAAAATTGCAGAAATTTCAATTTTTTTGGGCCAAAATTGCAAAAATTTCACTTATTTCAGGGAAAAAAGGCAGAAGTTTTTCTTATTTTGGGGTAAAAAGGCAAAAATTACTAATATTTTGTGGCAAAAATGCAAAATTCCCCTTATTTTCAGGTAAAAAGGCTGAAATTCCCATTATTTTGTGGCAAAAAGGCAGAAATTTCTTTTATTTTAGGGCAAAATTGCAAAAATTTCACTAATTTCAGGACATAATTCAAGAATTCCTTTTATTTTGGGGCAAAAAGACAGAAATTCTGTTTATTTTTGGATAAAAAGGCAGAAATTTCACTTACTTTGTGGTAAAAAAGTGAGAAATTCCTCTTATTTTGGGGCAAAAATGAAGAAATTTCCCTTTTTTGTGGCAAAAGGTATACATTCCCCTTATTCTCCGGCAAAAAAGCAGAAATTCCCCGTATTTTGGAGCAAAACTGCAGAAATTCCCCTAATTGTGGGGCAAAAAGACAGAAATTCTCCTTATTTTGGGGCAAATCTCAGAAATTCCACTTATTTTGGGGCAAAATTCCAGAAATTTCCCTTATTTTGGGCAAAATAGCAGAAATTTCACTTATTTTGGGGCAAAATTGCAGAAATTTCACTTATTTCAGGGAAAAAGGCAGAAATTTTCCTTATTTTGGGGCAAAAAGGCAGAAATTCTTAATATTTTGTGGCAAAAATGCAGAAATTCCCCTTATTTTGAGGTATAAAGGCTGAAATTCCCCTTATTTGGGGGCAAAAAGCAGAAATTCCCCTTATTTTGTGGCAAAAAGGCAGAAATTTCTTTTATTTTGGGGCAAAATTGCAGAAATTTCACTTATTTCAGGGCATAATTTAAAAATTCCTTTTATTTTGGGGCAAAAAGACAGAAATTCCGTTTATTTTTGGGTAAAAAGGCAGAAATTTCACTTATTTTGAGGTAAAAAGGCAGAAATTCCTCTTATTTTAGGGCAAAAATGAAGAAATTCCTTTTTTTTGTGGGAAAAGGTATACATTCCTCTTACTTTCAGGATTAAAAGCAGAAATTCCCCGTATTTTGAAGCAAAATTGCAGAAATTCTCATAATTTTCGGGCAAAAAGGCAGAAATTCTCCTTATTTTGGGGCAAAAAGACAGAAAATCTCCTTCTTTCGGGAGCAAACAGTCAGAAATTTCCCTTATTTTGGGGCAAAATTGCAGAAATTTCGTTTACATTGGGGCAAAATTGCAGAAATTTCCCTTATTTTGGGGCAAAATTGCAGAAATTTCACTTATTTCAGGGTAATAAGTCAGAAATTCCCCTTATTTTGGGGCAAAAAAGACAGAAATTCCCTATGTTTTGGGGGAAAAAATACAGAAATTTTACTTATTTAGAGGCAAAAAGGCAGAAATTTTCCTTATTTTGAGGCAAAATTCCAGAAATTTTCTTTATTTTGGGGCAAAATTGCAGAAATCTTCCTTATTTTGTGGCAAAATTACAGAAATTTCAATTATTTCAGGGAAAAAACGCAGAAATTTCTCTTATTTTGGGGCAAAAAGGCAGAAATTACTTTTATTTTGGTACAAAATTGCAGAAAATTTTTTTATTTTGGGGCAAAAATACAGAAATTCCCCATATTTTAGGGCAAAAAGGAGAGATTCCCCTTATTATTAGGTAAAAAGGCTGAAATTCCTTTTATTTTGGGGCAAAAACACAGAAATTCCCCTTATTTTGTGGCAAAAAGGCAGAAATTTCCCTTATTTTGAGGCAAATTTGGAGAAATTTCACTTATTTCAGGGCAAAATTCAAAAATTGCATTTATTTTGGGGCAAAAATACAGAAATTCTGTATATTTTTGAATAAAAAGGCAGAAATTTCACTTAGTTTGAGGGAAAAAAGCAGAAATTCCTCTTATTTAGGGGCAAAAATGAAGAAATTTCTCATTTTTGTGGCAAAAGGTAAACATTATCTTTATTTTCGGGCAAAAAAGCAGAAATTCCCTGTATTTTGGAGCAAAATTGCAGATATTCCCCTAATTGTGGGGCAAAAAGGCAGAAATTCTCTTTATTTTGGGGCAAAACTCAGAAATTCCACTTATTTTGGGGCAAAATTCCAGAAATTTCTCTTATTTTGGGACAAAATTGCAGAAATTTCAATTTTTTTGGGCCAAAATTGCAAAAATTTCACTTATTTCAGGGAAAAAAGGCAGAAGTTTTTCTTATTTTGGGGTAAAAAGGCAAAAATTACTAATATTTTGTGGCAAAAATGCAAAATTCCCCTTATTTTCAGGTAAAAAGGCTGAAATTCCCATTATTTTGTGGCAAAAAGGCAGAAATTTCTTTTATTTTAGGGCAAAATTGCAAAAATTTCACTAATTTCAGGACATAATTCAAGAATTCCTTTTATTTTGGGGCAAAAAGACAGAAATTCTGTTTATTTTTGGATAAAAAGGCAGAAATTTCACTTACTTTGTGGTAAAAAAGTGAGAAATTCCTCTTATTTTGGGGCAAAAATGAAGAAATTTCCCTTTTTTGTGGCAAAAGGTATACATTCCCCTTATTCTCCGGCAAAAAAGCAGAAATTCCCCGTATTTTGGAGCAAAACTGCAGAAATTCCCCTAATTGTGGGGCAAAAAGACAGAAATTCTCCTTATTTTGGGGCAAATCTCAGAAATTCCACTTATTTTGGGGCAAAATTCCAGAAATTTCCCTTATTTTGGGCAAAATAGCAGAAATTTCACTTATTTTGGGGCAAAATTGCAGAAATTTCACTTATTTCAGGGAAAAAGGCAGAAATTTTCCTTATTTTGGGGCAAAAAGGCAGAAATTCTTAATATTTTGTGGCAAAAATGCAGAAATTCCCCTTATTTTGAGGTATAAAGGCTGAAATTCCCCTTATTTGGGGGCAAAAAGCAGAAATTCCCCTTATTTTGTGGCAAAAAGGCAGAAATTTCTTTTATTTTGGGGCAAAATTGCAGAAATTTCACTTATTTCAGGGCATAATTTAAAAATTCCTTTTATTTTGGGGCAAAAAGACAGAAATTCCGTTTATTTTTGGGTAAAAAGGCAGAAATTTCACTTATTTTGAGGTAAAAAGGCAGAAATTCCTCTTATTTTAGGGCAAAAATGAAGAAATTCCTTTTTTTTGTGGGAAAAGGTATACATTCCTCTTACTTTCAGGATTAAAAGCAGAAATTCCCCGTATTTTGAAGCAAAATTGCAGAAATTCTCATAATTTTCGGGCAAAAAGGCAGAAATTCTCCTTATTTTGGGGCAAAAAGACAGAAAATCTCCTTCTTTCGGGAGCAAACAGTCAGAAATTTCCCTTATTTTGGGGCAAAATTGCAGAAATTTCGTTTACATTGGGGCAAAATTGCAGAAATTTCCCTTATTTTGGGGCAAAATTGCAGAAATTTCACTTATTTCAGGGTAATAAGTCAGAAATTCCCCTTATTTTGGGGCAAAAAAGACAGAAATTCCCTATGTTTTGGGGGAAAAAATACAGAAATTTTACTTATTTAGAGGCAAAAAGGCAGAAATTTTCCTTATTTTGAGGCAAAATTCCAGAAATTTTCTTTATTTTGGGGCAAAATTGCAGAAATCTTCCTTATTTTGTGGCAAAATTACAGAAATTTCAATTATTTCAGGGAAAAAACGCAGAAATTTCTCTTATTTTGGGGCAAAAAGGCAGAAATTACTTTTATTTTGGTACAAAATTGCAGAAAATTTTTTTATTTTGGGGCAAAAATACAGAAATTCCCCATATTTTAGGGCAAAAAGGAGAGATTCCCCTTATTATTAGGTAAAAAGGCTGAAATTCCTTTTATTTTGGGGCAAAAACACAGAAATTCCCCTTATTTTGTGGCAAAAAGGCAGAAATTTCCCTTATTTTGAGGCAAATTTGGAGAAATTTCACTTATTTCAGGGCAAAATTCAAAAATTGCATTTATTTTGGGGCAAAAATACAGAAATTCTGTATATTTTTGAATAAAAAGGCAGAAATTTCACTTAGTTTGAGGGAAAAAAGCAGAAATTCCTCTTATTTAGGGGCAAAAATGAAGAAATTTCTCATTTTTGTGGCAAAAGGTAAACATTATCTTTATTTTCGGGCAAAAAAGCAGAAATTCCCTGTATTTTGGAGCAAAATTGCAGATATTCCCCTAATTGTGGGGCAAAAAGGCAGAAATTCTCTTTATTTTGGGGCAAAACTCAGAAATTCCACTTATTTTGGGGCAAAATTCCAGAAATTTCTCTTATTTTGGGACAAAATTGCAGAAATTTCAATTTTTTTGGGCCAAAATTGCAAAAATTTCACTTATTTCAGGGAAAAAAGGCAGAAGTTTTTCTTATTTTGGGGTAAAAAGGCAAAAATTACTAATATTTTGTGGCAAAAATGCAAAATTCCCCTTATTTTCAGGTAAAAAGGCTGAAATTCCCATTATTTTGTGGCAAAAAGGCAGAAATTTCTTTTATTTTAGGGCAAAATTGCAAAAATTTCACTAATTTCAGGACATAATTCAAGAATTCCTTTTATTTTGGGGCAAAAAGACAGAAATTCTGTTTATTTTTGGATAAAAAGGCAGAAATTTCACTTACTTTGTGGTAAAAAAGTGAGAAATTCCTCTTATTTTGGGGCAAAAATGAAGAAATTTCCCTTTTTTGTGGCAAAAGGTATATATTCCCCTTATTCTCCGGCAAAAAAGCAGAAATTCCCCGTATTTTGGAGCAAAACTGCAGAAATTCCCCTAATTGTGGGGCAAAAAGACAGAAATTCTCCTTATTTTGGGGCAAATCTCAGAAATTCCACTTATTTTGGGGCAAAATTCCAGAAATTTCCCTTATTTTGGGCAAAATAGCAGAAATTTCACTTATTTTGGGGCAAAATTGCAGAAATTTCACTTATTTCAGGGAAAAAGGCAGAAATTTTCCTTATTTTGGGGCAAAAAGGCAGAAATTCTTAATATTTTGTGGCAAAAATGCAGAAATTCCCCTTATTTTGAGGTATAAAGGCTGAAATTCCCCTTATTTGGGGGCAAAAAGCAGAAATTCCCCTTATTTTGTGGCAAAAAGGCAGAAATTTCTTTTATTTTGGGGCAAAATTGCAGAAATTTCACTTATTTCAGGGCATAATTTAAAAATTCCTTTTATTTTGGGGCAAAAAGACAGAAATTCCGTTTATTTTTGGGTAAAAAGGCAGAAATTTCACTTATTTTGAGGTAAAAAGGCAGAAATTCCTCTTATTTTAGGGCAAAAATGAAGAAATTCCTTTTTTTTGTGGGAAAAGGTATACATTCCTCTTACTTTCAGGATAAAAAGCAGAAATTCCCCGTATTTTGAAGCAAAATTGCAGAAATTCTCATAATTTTCGGGCAAAAAGGCAGAAATTCTCCTTATTTTGGGGCAAAAAGACAGAAAATCTCCTTCTTTCGGGAGCAAACAGTCAGAAATTTCCCTTATTTTGGGGCAAAATTGCAGAAATTTCGTTTACATTGGGGCAAAATTGCAGAAATTTCCCTTATTTTGGGGCAAAATTGCAGAAATTTCACTTATTTCAGGGTAATAAGTCAGAAATTCCCCTTATTTTGGGGCAAAAAAGACAGAAATTCCCTATGTTTTGGGGGAAAAAATACAGAAATTTTACTTATTTAGAGGCAAAAAGGCAGAAATTTTCCTTATTTTGGAGCAAAAATGAAGAAATTTCCCTTTATATGGCAAAAAGGTATGCATTCCCATTATTTTCGGGCAAAAAGGCAATAATTCCCCGTATTTTGGAGCAAAATTGCAGAAATTCCCCTAATTTTGGGGCAAAAGGCAGAAATTCCCTTTATTTTAGGGCAAAATCAGAAATTCCCCTTATTTTGGGGCAAAATTCCAGAAATTTTTTTTATTTTGAAGCAAAATTGCAGGAATTTACCATATTTTGGGGCAAAATTGCAGAAATTTCTCATATTTGAGGCAAAATTGCCGAAATTTCACTTATTTTCAGGTAAAAAGTCAGAAATTTTCTTTATTTTGGGGCAAAAAGTGAGAAAATCCTCTTATTTTGGGGCAAAATTCCAGAAATTTCCCTTATTATGGGGAAAAATGGCAGAAATTTCCCTTATTTTAGGGCAAAATTGCAGAAATTTCACTTATTTCAGAGAAAAAAAACAAAAATTTTTCCTATTTTGGGGCAAAAAGGCAGAAATTCACCTTATTTTGGGGTAAAATTGCAGAAATTTCACATATTTCAGGACAAAAAGGCAGAAATTTCCCTTATTTTGGGGCAAAATTGCAGAAATTTCACTTATTTCAGGAAAAAAAGGCAGAAATTTTTATTATTTGGGGGCAAAAAGACAGAAATTTCGGTTATTTTGTGGCAAAAATGCAGAAATTTCTTTTATTTTGGGGCAAATTTGCAGAAATTTTACTTATTTCAGGGCATAATTCAAAAATTCTTTTTATTTTTGGGCAAAAAGACAGAAATTCCGTTTATTTTGGGGTAAAAAGGAAGAAATTTCACTTATTTTGAGGTAGAAAGGCAGAAATTCCTTTTATTTTGAGGCAAAAATGAAGAAATTTCTCTTTTTTGTTGCAAAAGGTATACATTCCCCTTACTTTCGGGATAAAAAGCAGAAATTCCCGGTATTTTGGAGCAAAATTGCAGAAATTCTGCCTATTTCGGGCAAAAATACAGAAAATCTCCTTTTTCAGGAGCAAACAGTCAGAAATTCCCCATATTGTGGGGCAAAATTGCAGAAATTTTTTTTTTTTACATTGGGGAAATTGCAGAAATTTCCCTTATTTTAAGGCAAAATTGCAGAAATTTCACTTATTTCAGGTTAATAAGTCAGAAATTCCTCTTATATTGGGGCAAAATTGCAAAAATTTCTTTTACATTGGGGCAAAATTGCAGAAATTTCTCTTATTTTCTGTCAAAATTTCAGATATTTCACTTATTTCAGGGTAATAAGTCAGAAATTCCCATTATTTTGGGGCAAAAAAGACAGAAATTCCCTTTGTTTTGGGGGAAATAGACAGAAATTCCACTTATTTAGAGGCAAAAAAGCCGAAATTCTTCTAATTTTGGAGCAAAAATGAAGAAATTTTCCTCTTTTATGGCAAAAACTTATGCATTTCCTCTATTTTTGGGCAAAATGCAGAAATTCCCCGTATTTTGGAGCAAAATTACAGAAATTCCTTTAATTCTGGGGCAAAAAGGCAGAAATTCCCTATATGTTGGGGCAAAAAGACAGAAATTCTCGTTATTTTGTGGCAAAACTCAGAAATTCCCCTTATTTTGGGGCAGAATTCTAGAAATTTTTATTTATTTGGGGCAAAATTGCAGAAATTTCACTTATTTTGGGGCAAAATTGCAGAAATTTCACTTATTTCAGGGAAAAAAGGCAGAAATTTTCCTTATTTTGGGGCAAAAATGCAGAAATTCCCCTTATTTTGAGTTAAAAAGGCTGAAATTCCCTTTATTTGGGGGCAAAAAGGCAGAAATTTTCCTTATTTTGGGGCAAAAAAACAAAAATTCTCCTTATTTTGTGGCAAAAATGCAGAAATTTCTTTTACTTTGGGGCAAAATTGCAGAAATTTCACCTATTTCAGGGCATAATTCAAAAATTCCTTTTATTTTAGAGCAAAAAGTCAGAAATCCGTATATTTTTGGGTAAAAACGCAGAAATTTCACTTATTTTGAGGTAAAAAGGCGGAAATTCCTCTTATTTTGGGGCAAAAATTAAGAAATTTCCCTTTTTTTGTGGCAAAAGGTATACATTCCCCATACTTTCGGGATAAAAAGCAGAAATTCCCCGTATTTTGAAGCAAAATTGCAGAAATTCTCTCAATTTTCGTGCAAAAATGCAGAAATTCTCATTATTTTGGGGCAAAAAACAGAAAAATCTTCTTTTTCGGGAGCAAACAGTCAGAAATTCCCCTTATTTGGGGGCAAAATTGCAGAAATTTTCTTTATTTTGGGGCAAAATTGCAGAAATTCACCTTATTTTTGGGTAAAATTGCAGAAATTTCACATATTTCAGGGCAAAAAGGCAGAAATTTCCCTTATTTTGGGGCAAAATTACAGAAATTTCACTTATTTCAGTGTAATAAGTCAGAAATTCTTCTTATTTTGGGGCAAAAAAGACAGAAATTCCCTTTGTTTTGGAGGAAATAGACAGAAATTCCAATTATTTAGAGGCAAAAAAGCCGAAATTCTTCTTATTTTGGAGCAAAAATGACGAAATTTTCCTCTTTTATGGCAAAAACTTATGCATTTCCTCTATTTTCGGGCAAAATGCAGAAATTCCCCGTATTTTGGAGCAAAATTACAGAAATACCTTTAATTCTGGGGCAAAAAGGCAGAAATTCCCTACATGTTTGGGCAAAAAGACAGAAATTCTCCTTATTTTGTGGCAAAACTCAGAAATTCCCCTTATTTTGGGGCAGAATTCCAGAAATTTCCCTTATTTTGGGGCAAAATTGCAGAAATTTCACTTATTTTGGGGCAAAATTGCAGAAATTTCACTTATTTCAGGGAAAAAAGGCAGAAATTTTCCTTATTTTGGGGCAAAAATGCAGAAATTCCCCTTATTTCGAGTTAAAAGGGCTGAAATTCCCATTATTTTGGGGCAAAAAGGCAGAAATTTCCCTTATTTTGGGGCAAAAAAACAAAAATTCTCCTTATTTTGTGGCAAAAATGCAGAAATTTCTTTTACTTTGGGGCAAAATTGCAGAAATTTCAGCTATTTCAGGGCATAATTCAAAAATTCCTTTTATTTTGGGGCAAAAAGTCAGAAATCTGTTTATTTTTGGGTAAAAAGGCAGAAATTTCACTTATTTTGAGGGAAAAAGGCAGAAATTCCTCTTATTTTGGGGCAAAAGTTAAGAAATTTCCCTTTTTTGTGGCAAAAGGTATACATTCCTTTTACTTTCAGGATAAAAAGCAGAAATTCATCGTATTTTGAAGCAAAATTGCAGAAATTCTCTCAATTTCGTGCAAAAAGAAAGAAATTCTCCTTATTTTGGGGCAAAAAACAGAAAATTCTCCTTTTTTGGGAGCAAACAGTCAGAAATTTCCCTTATTTTGGGGCAAAATTGCAGAAATTTCCTTTACATTGGGGCAAAATTGCAGAAATTTTTTTTATTTTGGGGCAAAGTTGCAGAAATTTCACTTATTTCAGGGTAATAAGTCAGAAATTCCCCTTATTTTGGGGCAAAAAAGACAGAAATTCCTTTTGTTTGGGTGAAAAAAGACAGAAATTCCACTTATTTAGAGGCAAAAAGGCAGAAATTCCCTTTATTTTAAAGCAAAAATGAAGAAATTTCCCCTTTTTTAGCAAAAAGGTATGCATTCCTATTATTTTCGGGCAAAAAGGCAGAAATTCCCCGTATTTTAGAGCAAAATTGCAGAAATTCCCCTAATTGTTTGGCAAAAGGCAGAAATTCCCTTTATTTTGGAGCAAAAATGAAGAAGTTTCCCTTTTTATAGCAAAAAGGTATGCATTCCTATTATTTTCGGGCAAAAAGGCAGAAATTCCCTATATTTTAGAGCAAAATTGCAGAAATTCCCCTAATTGTGGGGCAAAAGGCAGAAATTCCCTTTATTTTGGAGCAAAAATGAAGAAATTTACCTTTTTATGGCAAAAATTTATGAATTCCCATTATTTTCGGGCAAAAAGGCAGAAATTCCCCGTATTTTAGAGCAAAATTGCAGAAATTCCCCTAATTTTGGGGCAAAAGGCAGAAATTCCCTTTATTTTGGGGCAAAAAACAAAAATTCCTCTTATTTTGGGGCAAAATTCCATAAATTTCCTTTATTTTTGGGGCAAAATTGCAGGAATTTACCTTATTTTGGGGCAAAATTGCAGAAATTTCTCTTATTTGGGGCAAAATTAAAGAAATTTAACTTATTTTCAGATAAAAAGGCTGAAATTTTATTTATTTTGGGATAAAAAGAGAGAAATAATCCTTATTTTGGGGCAAAATTGCAGAAATTTCCCTTATTATGGGGAAAAATTGCAGAAATTTCCCTTATTTTAGGGCAAAATTGCAGAAATTTCACATATTTCAGAGAAAAAAATCAAAAATTTTTCTTTTTTCGGGGCAAAAAGACAGAAATTCCCATTATTTTGGGGCAAAAAGGCAGAAATTCACCTTATTTTGGGGTAAAATTGCAGAAATTTCATATATTTCAGGGCAAAAAGGCAGAAATTTCCCTTATTTTGGGGCAAAATTTCAGAATTTTCACTTATTTCAGGGTAATAAGTCAGAAATTCCCCTTATTTTGGGGCAAAAGAGACAGAAATTCCCTTTGTTTTGGGGGAAAAAGACAGAAATTCCACTTATTTAGAGGCAAAAAGGCAGAAATTTCCCTTATTTTGGAGCAAAAATGAAAAAATTTCCCTTTTTATGGCAAAAAGGTATGCATTCCCATTATGTTCAGGCAAAAAGGTAGAAATTCCCCGTATTTTGGAGCAAAATTGCTGAAATTCCTCTAATTTTGGGGCAAAATGCAGAAATTCCCTTTATGCTGAGGCAAAAATCAGAAATTCCCCTTATTTTGAGGCAAAATTCCAGGAAATTCATTTATTTTGGGGCAAAATTGCAGGAATTTACCTTATTTGGGGGCAAAATTGTAGAAATTTCTCTTATTTGGTGCTAAATTGCAGAAATTTCACTTATTTTCAGGTAAAAAGGCTGAAATTTCCTTAATTTTGGGGCAAAAAGAATGAAATTCCTCTTCTTTTGGGGCAAAATTGCAGAAATTTCCCTTATTATGGGGAAAAATTGCAGAAATTTGACTTATTTCAGAGAAAAAAATCAAAAATTCTTCTTTTTTTTTGGGCAAACAGGCAGAAATCTCCATTATTTTTGGGCAAAAAGGCAGAAATTGACCTTATTTTGGGGTAAAATTACAGAAATTTCACATATTTCAGGGCAAAAAGGTAGAAATTTCCCTTATTTTGGGGCAAAATTGCAGAAATTTCACTTATTTCAGGGTAATAAGTCAGAAATTCCCCTTATTTTGGGGCAAAAAAGAGAGAAATTCTTTTTGTTTTAAGGGAAAAAGACAGAAATTCCACTTATTTAGAGTTAAAAATGCAGAAATTCCCGTTATTTTAGAGCAAAAATGAAGAAATTTCCCTTTTTATGGCAAAAAAAGTATGCATTCTCATTATTTCGGGCAAAAAGGCAGAAATTCCCCGTATTTCGGAGCAAAATGGCAGAAATTCCCCTTATTTTAGGGCAAAAGGCAGAAATTCCTTTTATTTTGGGGCAAAAATCAGAAAATCCCCTTATTTGGGGGCAAAATTCCAGAAATTTCCATTATTTGGGGTAAAATTGCAGAAATATCACTTATTTTCAGATAAAAAGGCTGAAATTTCCTTTATTTTGGGGCAAATAGGGAGAAATTCCTCTTATTTTGTGGCAAAATTGCAGAATTTTCCCTTATGGAGAAAAATTGCAGAAATTTCCCTTCTTTTAGGGCAAAATTGCAGAAATTTCACTTATTTCCGAGAAAAAAAGGAAAAATTTTTCTTATTTTGGGACAAAAAGGCAGAAATTCCCATTATTTTAGGGCAAAAAGGCAGAAATTCACTTTATTTTGGAGTAAAATTGCAGAAATTTCACATATTTTAGGGCAAAAAGGCAGAAATGTCCCTTATTTTGGGGCAAAATTGCAGAAATTTCACTTATTTCAGGGTAATAAGTCAGAAATCCCTCTTATTTTGGGGGAAAAAGGACAGAAATTCCCTTTGTTTTGGGGGAAAAAGACAGAAATTCCACTTATTTAGAGGAAAAAAAGCCGAAATTCTTCTTATTTTGGAACAAAAATGAAGAAATTTTCCTCTTTTATGCCAAAAACTTATGCATTTCCTCTATTTTCTGGCAAAATGCAGAAATTCCCCGTATTTTGGAGCAAAATTGCAGAAATTCCTCTAATTCTGGGGCAAAAAGGCAGAAATTCCCTATATGTTGGGGCAAAAAGACAGAAATTCTCCTTATTTTGGGGCAAAACTCAGAATTTCCCCTTATTTTGGGGCAAAATTGCAGAAATTTTTCTTTTTTGGTGCAAAATTGCAGAAATTTCACTTATTTTCAGGTAAAAAGGCTGAAATTTCCTTAATTTTGGGGCAAAAAGAATGAAATTCCTCTTCTTTTGAGGCAAAATTGAAGAAATTTCCCTTATTATGGGGAAAAATTGCAGAAATTGCACTTATTTCAGAGAAAAAAATCAAAAATTTTTCTTTTTTTGGGCAAAAAGGCAGAAATTTCCATTATTTTGGGGCAAAAAGGCAGAAATTGACCTTATTTTGGGGTAAAATTGCAGAAATTTCACATATTTCAGGGCAAAAAGGTAGAAATTTCCCTTTATTTTGGGGCAAAATTGCAGAAATTTCACTTATTTCAGGGTAATAAGTCAGAAATTCCCCTTATTTTTGGGCAAAAAAGACAGAAATTCCTTTTTTTTTGAGGAAAAAAGACAGAAATTCCACTTATTTAGAGTTAAAAATGCAGAAATTCCCGTTATTTTGGAGCAAAAATGAAGAAATTTCCCTTTTTATGGCAAAAAAGTATGCATTCTCATTATTTTCGGGCAAAAAGGCAGAAATTCCCCGTATTTTGGAGCAAAATTGCAGAAATTCCGCTTATTTTAGAGTAAAAGGCAGAAATTTCTTTTATTTTGGGGGAAAAAATCAGAAAATCCCCTTATTTTGGGGCAAAATTCGAGAAATTTCCATTATTTGGGGTAAAATTGCAGAAATTTCACTTATTTTCAGATAAAAAGGCTGAAATTTCCTTTATTTTGTGGCAAATAGGGAGAAATTCCTCTTATTTTGGGGCAAAATTGCAGAATTTTCCCTTATGGGGAAAAATTGCAGAAATTTCCCTTCTTTTAGGGCAAAATTGCAGAAATTTAACTTATTTCCGAGAAAGAAAGCAAAAATTTTTCTTATTTTGGAACAAAAAGGCAGAAATTCCCATTATTTTGGGGCAAAAAGGCAGAAATTCACTTTATTTTGGGGTAAAATTGCAGAAATTTCACATATTTTAGGGCAAAAAGGCAGAAATTTGCCTTATTTTGGGGCAAAATTGCAGAAATTTCACTTATTTCAGGGTAATAAGTCAGAAATTCCCCTTATTTTGGGGCAACAAAGACAGAAATTCCCTTTGTTTTGGGGGAAAAAGACAGAAATTCCACTTATTTAGAGGCAAAATGGAAGAAATTCCACTTATTTTGGAGTAAAAATGAAGAAATTTCCCTTTTTATGGCAACAAGTTATGCATTCCCCTTGTTTTCGGGCAAAAAGACAGAAATTCCCCGTATTTTGGAGAAAAATTGCAGAAATTCCCCTAATTGTGGGGCAAAAAGGCAGAAATTCCCTACATGTTGGGGCAAAAAGACAGAAATTCTCCTTATTTTGGGGCAAAAAGACAGAAATTCTCCTTATTTTGGGGCAAAACTCAGAAATTCCACTTATTTTGGGGAAAAATTCCAGAAATTTCCCTTATTTTGGGGCAAAATTGCAGAAATTTCCCTTATTTTGGGGCAAAATTACAGAAATTTCACTTATTTCAGAGAAAAAATGCAAAAATTTTCTTTATTTTGGGGCAAAAATGCAGAAATTCACCTTATTTTGGGGTAAAATTGCAGAAATTTCACATATTTCAGGGCAAAACAGCAGAAATTTACCTTATTTTGGGGCAAAATTGCAGAAATTTCACTTATTTTGAGGCAAAATTGCAGAAATTTCACTTATTTCATGGAAAAAAGGCAGAAATTTTCTTTATTTTGGGGCAAAAATGCAGAAATTCTTAATATTTTGTGGCAAAAATGCAGAAATTCCCCCCATTTTGAGGTAAAAAGGATGAAATTCTGCTTATTTGGGGGCAAAAAGGCAGAAATTTCCCTCATTTTGGGGCAAAAAGACAGAAATTCCCCTTTTTTGTGGCAAAAAGGCAGAAATTTCTTTTATTTTAGGGCAAAATTGCAAATATATCACTTATTTCACGGCATAAATCAAAAATTCCTTTTATTTTGGGGCAAAAAGACAGAAATTCCATTTATTTTTGGGTAAAAATGGAGAAATTTCACTTATTTTGAGGTAAAAATGCAGAAATTCCCCTTATTTTGTAGCAAAAATGAAGAAATTTCCCTTTTTATGGTAACAAGTTATGCATTCCCCTTATTTTCAGGCAAAAAGACAGAAATTTCCTGTATTTTGGAGCAAAATTGCAGAAATTCCTCTTATTGTGGGGCAAAAAGGCAGAAATTCTTCTTATTTAGGGGCAAAACTCAGAAATTTCACTTATTTTGGAGCAAAAATGAAGAAATGTTTCTTTTTTAAGGGCAAAAAGGTATGCATTCCCATTATTTTCAGGCAAAAAGGCAGAAATTCTCCGTATTTTGGAGCAAAATTGCAGAAATTCCCCTAATTTTGGGGCAAAAGGCAGAAATTCCCTGTATTTTGGGGCAAAAATAAGAAATTCCCCTTATTTTGGGGCAAAATTCTAGAAATTTCCTTTTTTTGGAAGGCAAAATTGCAGGAATTTACATTATATTGTGGCATAATTGCAGAAATTTCCCTTATTTGGGGCAAAATTGCAGAAATTTCACTTATTTTCAGGTAAAAAGGCTGAAATTTCCTTTATTTTGGGGCAAAAAGGATGAAATTCTCTTTATTTTGGGGCAAAATTGCAGACATTTCCCTTATTATGGGGAAAAATTGCAGATATTTATCTTATTTTAGGGCAAAATTGCAGAAATTTCACTTATTTCAGAGAAAAAAAGCAAAAATTTTTCTTATTTTGGGGCAATAAGGCAGAAATTCCCATTATTGTGGGGCAAAAATGCAGAAATTCACCTTTTTTTGAGGTAAAATTGAAGAAATTTCACATATTTCAGGGCATAAAGGCAGAGAATTCCCTAATTTGGGGGCAAAATTGCAAAAAATTTCACATATTTTAGGGTAATAAGTCAGAAAATCCCCTTATTTTGGGGCAAAAAGACAGAAATTCCCTTTGTTTTGGGAGAAAAAGACAGAAATTCCACTTATTTAGAGGCAAAAAGGCAGAAATTTCCTCTTATTTTGGAGCTCAAATGATGAAATTTCCCTTTTTTATGGCAAAAAGTTATGCATTCCCCTTATTTTCGGGCAAAAAGACAGAAATTTCCTGTATTTTGAGCAAAATTGCAGAAATTCCTATAATTGTGGGGCAAAAATGCAGAAATTCCCTATATGTTGGGGCAAAAAGAGAGAAATTCTCCTTATTTTGGGGCAAAACTCAGAAATTCCACTTATTTTGGGGCAAAATTCCAGAAATTTCCCTTATTTTGCGGCAAAATTGCAGAAATTTCCCTTATTTTGGGGCAAAATTGCAGAAATTTCACTTATTTCAGAGAAAAAATTCAAAAATTTTTCTTATTTTGGGGCAAAAAGGCAGAAATTACCATTATTTTATGGCAAAAAGGCAGAAATTCACCTTATTTTGGGGTAAAATTGCAGCAATTTCACATATTTCAGGGCAAAAAGGCAGAAATTTCCCTTATTTTGGGGCAAAATTGCAGAAATTTCACTTATTTCAAAGAAAAAAGGCAGAAATTTTCCTTATTTTGGGGCAAAAATGCAGAAATTCTTAATATTTTGTGGCAAAAATGCAGAAATTCCTTTTATTTTGAGGTTAAAATGCTGAAATTCCCCTTATTTGAGGGCAAAAGGCATAAATTTTCCTTATTTTGGGACAAAAAGACAGAAATTCCCCTTATTTTGTGGCAAAAAGACAGAAATTTCTTTTATTTTGGGGCAAAATTGCAGAAATATCACTTATTTCAGGGCATAACTCAAAAATTCCTTTTATTTTGGGGCAAAAATCAAAAAATTCCATTTATTTTTGGGTAAAAAGGAAGAAATTTTACTTATTTTTATGTTAAAAGGCAGAAATTCCTCTTATTCTGGGGCAAAAATGAAGAAATTTCCCTTTTTTGTGGCAAAAGGTATACATTCCCCTTATTTTCGGGATAAAAAGCAGAAATTCCCCGTATTTTGAAGCAAAATTGCAGAAATTCTCATAATTTTCGGGCAAAAAGGCAGAAATTCTCCTTATTTTGGGGCAAAAAGACAGAAAATCTCCTTTTTTCGGCAGCAAACAGTCAGAAATTCCTTTTATTTTGGGGCAAAACTGCAGAAATTTCCTTTACATTGGTGGAAAATTGCAGAAATTTCCTTTATTTTGGGGCCAAATTTCAGAAATTTCACTTATTTCAGGGATATGAGTTAGAAATCCCCTTTATTTTGGGGCAAAAAGACAGAAATTCTTTTTTTTTGGGCTAAAAAGACAGAAATTCCACTTATTTAGAGGCAAAAAGGCAGAAATTCCCATTATTTTGGGGCAAAAAGGCAGAAATTCACCTTATTTTGGGGTAAAATTGCAGAAATTTCACATATTTCAGAGCAAACAGTCAGAAATTTCCATTATTTTGGGGAAAATTGCAGAAATTTCACTTATTTCAGGGTAATAAGTCAGAAATTCCCCTTATTTTGGGGCAAAAATAACAGAAATTCCCTTTGTTTTGGGGGAAAATTGCAAAAATTCCACTTATTTAGAGGTAAAAAGGCAGAAATTCACCTTATTTTGGAGCAAAAATGAAGAAATTTCCTTTTTTTATGGCAAAAATTATGCATTCCCCTTATTTTCGGGTAAAAAGGCAGAAATTCCCCGTATTTTGGAGCAAAATTGCAGAAATTCCTTTAATTGTGGGGCAAAAGGGCAGAAATTCCCTATATGGTGGGGCAAAAAGACAGAAATTCCACTTATTTTGGGGCAAAACTCGAAATTCCACTTATTTTGGGGAAAAATTCCAGAAATTTCCCTTATTTTGGAGCAAAATTGAGAAATTTCACTTATTTTGCGGCAAAAGTGCAGAAATTTCACTTATTTCAGGGAAAAATAGCAGAAATTTTCCTTATTTTTGGGCAAAAATGCAGAAATTCTTAATATTTTTTGGCATAAATGCAGGAATTCCCTTTATTTTGAGGTAAAAAGGCTGAAATTTCTTTTATTTGGGGGCAAAAAGGCAGAAATTTCCCTTATTTTGGGGCAAAGAGACAAAAATTCCCCTAATTTTGTGGCAAAAAGGCAGAAATTTCTTTTATTTTGGGGCAAAATTGCAGAAATATCACTTTTTTCAGGGCATAACTCAAAAATTCCTTTTATTTTGGGGCAAAAAGACAGAAATTCCATTTATTTTTGGGTAAAAAGGAAGAAATTTCACTTATTTTTAGGTTAAAAGACAGAAATTCCTCTTATTCTGGGGCAAAAATGAAGAAATTTCCCTTTTTTGTGGCAAAAGGTATACTTTTCCCTTACTTTCGGGATAAAAAGCAGAAATTCCCCGTATTTTGAAGCAAAATTGCAGAAATTCTCATAATTTTCGGGCAAAAAGACAGAAATTCTCCTTATTTTGGGGCAAAAAGACAGAAAATCTCCTTTTTTCGGCAGCAAACAGTCAGAAATTCCCCTTATTTTGGGGCAAAATTGCAGAAATTTCCTTTAATTGGTGCAAAATTGCAAAAATTTCCTTTATTTTGGGGCAAAATTGCAGAAATTTCACTTATTTCAGGGTAATAAGTTAAAAATCCCCCTTATTTTGGGGCAAAAAAGACAGAAATTCCCTTTGTTTTGGGGGAAAAAGACAGAAATTCCACTTATTTAGAGGCAAAAAGGCAGAAATTCCCATTATTTTGGGGCAAAAAGGCAGAAATTCACCTTATTTTGGGGTAAAATTGCAGAAATTTCACATATTTCAGGGCAAAAAGGCAGAAATTTCCCTTATTTTGGGGCAAAATTGCAGAAATTTCACTTATTTCAGGGTAATAAGTCAGCAATTCCCCTTATTTTGGGAAAAAAATAACAGAAATTCCCTTTATTTTGGGGGAAAATTGCAGAAATTCCACTTATTTAGAGGCAAAAAGGCAGAAATTCCCCTTATTTTGGAGCAAAAATGAAGAAATTTCCCTTTATATGGCAAAAAGTTATGCATTCCCCTTATTTTCGGGCAAAAAGGCAGAAATTCCCCGTATTTTGGAGCAAAATTTCAGAAATTCCCCTAATTGTGGGTCAAAAGGGCAGAAATTCCCTATATAGTGGGGCAAAAAGACAGAAATTCTCCTTATTTTGGGGCAAAACTCAGAAATACCACTTATTTTGGGACAAAATTCCAGAAATTTCCCTTATTTTGGAGCAAAATTGCAGAAATTTCACTTATTTTGGGGCAAAAATTCAGAAATTCTTAATATTTTGTGGCAAAAATGCAGGTATTCCCTTTATTTTGAGGTAAAAAGGCTGAAATTTCTTTTATTAGGGGGCAAAAAGGCAGAAATTTCCCTTATTTTGTGGCAAAAAGGCAGAAATTTCTTTTATTTTGGAGCAAAATTGAAGAAATTTCACTTATTTCAGGGCATAATTCAAAAATTCCTTTTATTTTGAGGCAAAAAGACAGAAATTCCGTTTATTTTTGGGTCAAAAGGCAGAAATTTCACTTATTTTGAGGGAAAAAGGCAGAAATCTCTCTTATTTTGGGGCAAAAATGAAGAAATTTCCCTTTTATGTGGCAAAACGTATACATTCCCCTTACTTTTGGGATAAAAAGCAGAAATTCCCCGTATTTTGAAGCAAAATTGCAGAAATTCTCATAATTTTCGGGCAAAAAGGCAGAAATTCTTCTTATTTTGGGGCAAAAAGACAGAAAATCTTCTTTTTTCAGGAGCAAACAGTCAGAAATTCCCCTTATTTTGGGGCAAAATTGCATAAAATTCCTTTACATTGGGGCAAAATTGCAGAAATTTCTCTTATTTTGGGGCAAAATTGCAGAAATTTCACTTACTTCAGGTAATAAGTCAGAAATTCCCCTTATTTTGGGGCAAAAAAGACAGAAATTCCCTTTGTTTTGAAGGAAAAAGACAGAAATTCCACTTATTTAGAGGCAAAAAGGCAGAAATTCTCCGTATTTTGGAGCAAAATTGCAGAAATTTCCCTAATTGTGGGGCAAAAAGGCAGAAATTCCCTATATGGTGGGGCAATAAAACAGAAATTCTCATTATTTTGGGGCAAAAAGGCCGAAATTCACCTTATTTTGGGGTAAAATTGCAGAAATTTCACATATTTAAGGGCAAAAAGGCAAAAATTTCCCTTATTTTGGAGCAAAATTGCAGAAATTTCACTTATTTCAGGGAAAAAAGGCAGAAATTTTCCTTATTTTGTGGCAAAAATGCAGAAATTCCTTATATTTTGTGGCAAAAATGCAAAATTCCCCTTATTTTGTAGTAAAAAGGCTGAAATTCCCCTCATTTGTGGGCAAAAAGGCAGAAATTCACCTTATTTTGGGGCAAAATTGCAGATATTTCACTTATTTCAGAGTAATAAGTCAGAAATTCCCATTATTTGGGGTTAAAAAGTCAGAAATTCCCTTTGTTTTGGAGGAAAAACACAGAAATTCCACTCATTTAAGGCAAAAAAGCAGAAAATCCCCTTATTTTGGAGCAAAAATGAAGAAATTTCACTTTCTTATGGCAAAAAGGTATGCATTCCCCTTATTTTCGGGCAAACAGGCAGAAATTCCCCATATTTTGGAGCAAAATTGCAGAAATTCCCCTAATTTTGGGGCAAAAGGCAGAAATTCCCCTTATTTTGGGGCAAAATTCCAGAAATTTCCTTTATTTTGGGGCAATATTGCAGAAATTTACCTTATTTTGGTTCAAAATTGCAGAAATTTCCCTTATTTGGGGCAAAATTGCAGTAATTTTACTTATCTTCAGGTAAAAAGGCTGAAATTTCCTTTATTTTGGGGCAAAAAAGGAGAAATTCCTCTTATTTCGGGGCAAAATTGTAGAAATTTTCCTTATTATGGGGCAAAAAGGCAGAAATTCTGTAAATTATGTGACAAAAATACAGAAATTCTCCTTATTTTGAGGTAAAAAGGCTGAAATTCCCCTTATTTGGGGGCAAAAAGGCAGAAATTTCCCTTATTTTGGGACAAAATTGCAGAAATTTTACTTATTTCAGGGTAATATGTCAGAAATTCCCCTTATTTTTGGGCAAAAAAAACAGAAATTTCCTTTGTTTTGGGGGAAAAAGACAGAAATTCCACTTATTTAGAGGCAAAAAGGCAGAAATTCTCTTTATTTTGGGGCAAAAATGAAGAAATTTCCCTTTTATATGGCAAAAAGGTATGCATTCCCCTTATTTTCGGGGAAAAAGGCCGAAATTCACCATATTTTGGAACAAAATTGCAGAAATTCCCCTATTTGTGGGGCAAAAAGGCAGAAATTCCCTATATGTTGGGGCAAAAAGACAGCAATTCTCCTTATTTTGGGGCAAAACTCAGAATTTCCACTTATTTTAGGTAAAATTGCAGAAATTTCATTTATTTCATGGAAAAATGCAGAAATTTTTCTTATTTTGGGGCAAAAAGGCAGAAATTCCTAATATTTTGTGGCAAAAACACAGAAATTCCCCATATTTTCAGGTAAAAAGGCTGAAATTCCCCATAATTGGGGGCAAAAATGCAGAAATTTCCCTTATTTTGGGTAAAAATTGCAGAAATTTCACTTATTTCAGGGTAATAATTCAGAAATTCTCCTTATTTTGGGGCAAAAAAGACAGACATTCCCTTTGTTTTGGGGGAAAAAGAAATTCCACTTATTTAGAGGCAAAAAGGGAGAAATTCCCTTTATTTTGGAGCAAAAATGAAGAAATTTCACTTTTTTATGGCAAAATGTAAGCATTCCCCTTATTTTTGGTAAAAAAGGCAGAAATTCCCCGTATTTGGGAGCAAAATTGCAGAAATTCCCCTAATTTTGAGGCAAAAGGCAAAAATTCCCATTATTTTGGGGCAATATTCAGAAATTCCCCTTATTTTGGGGCAAAATTGCAGAATTTTCCCATATTAAGGGGAAAAATTGCAGAAATTTCCCTTATTTTATGGCAAAATTGCAGAAATTTCCCTTATTTCAGAGAAAAAAAGCAAATGTTTTTTCTTATTTTGGGGCAAAAAAACAGAAATTCGCATTATTTTGGGGCAAAAAGGCCGAAATTCACCTTATTTTGGGGTAAAATTGCAGAAATTTCACATATTTAAGGGCAAAAAGGCAAAAATTTCCCTTATTTTGGAGCAAAATTGCAGAAATTTCACTTATTTCAGGGAAATAAGTCAGAAATTTTCCTTATTTTGGGGAAAGAAAACAGAAATTCTCTTTGTTTTGGGAAAAAAGACAGAAATTCCACTTATTTAGAGGCAAAAAGGCAGAAATTCCCCTTATTTTGGAGCAAAAATGAAGAAATTTCCTTTTTCTATGGCAAAAAGTTATGCATTCCCCTTATTTTCAGGCAAAAAGGCAGAAATTCCCTGTATTTTGGAGCAAAATTGCAGAAATTTCCCTAATTGTTGGGCAAAAAGGCAGAAATTCTTCGTATTTTGGAGCAAAATTGCAGAAATTCCCCTAATTGTGGGGCAATAAGGTAGAAATTCTCTATATTTTGGGGCAAAAAGACAGAAATTCTCCTTATTTTGGGGCAAAATTCAGAAATTCCACTTATTTTGGGGCAAAATTGCAGAAATTTCACTTATTTCAGGGAAAAAAGGCAGAAATTTTCATTATTTTGGGGCAAAAATGCAGAAATTCCTTATATTTTGTGGCAAAAATGAAAAATTCCCCTTATTTTGTAGTAAAAACGCTGAAATTCCCCTCATTTGAGGGCAAAAAGGCAGAAATTCACCTTATTTTGGGGCAAAATTGCAGAAATTTCACTTATTTCAGAGTAATAAGTCAGAAATTCCCATTATTTGGGGGCAAAAAAGTCAGAAATTCCTTTTGTTTTGGGGGAAAAAGACAGAAATTCCACTTATTTAGAGGCAAAAAGGCAGAAATTCCCCTTATTTTGGAGCAAAAATGAAGAAATTTCACTTTTTTATGGCAAAAAGTTATGCATTCCCCTTATTTTCGGGCAAACAGGCAGAAATTCCCCATATTTTGGAGCAAAATTGCAGAAATTCCCCTAATTTTGGGGCAAAAGGCAGAAATTCCCTTTATTTTGGGGTAAAAATCAGAAATTCCCCTTATTTTGGGGCAAAATTCCAGAAATTTCCTTTATTTTGGGGCAAAATTGCAGAAATTTCCTTTATTTGGGGCAAAATTGCAGTATATTTACTTATCTTCAGGTAAAAAGGCTGAAATTTCCTTTATTTTGGGGCAAAAAAGGAGAAATTCCTCTTATTGGGGCAAAATTGTAGAAATTTTGCTGATTATGGGGCAAAAAGGCAGAAATTCTGTAAATTTCGTGGCAAAAATGCAGAAATTCCCCTTATTTTGAGGTAAAAAGGCTGAAATTCCCCTTATTTGGGGGAAAAAAAGGCAGAAATTTCCCTTATTTTGGGACAAAATTGCAGAAATTTTACTTATTTCAGGGTAATATGTCAGAAATTCCCCTTATTTTGGGGCAAAAAAGACAGAAATTCCCTTTGTTTTGGGGGAAAAAGACAGAAATTCCACTTATTTAGAGGCAAAAAGGCAGAAATTCTCCTTATTTTTTGGCAAAAATGAAGAAATTTCCCTTTTATATGGCAAAAAGGTATGCATTCCCTTATTTTAGGGGAAAAAGGCCGAAATTCACCATATTTTGGAACAAAATTGCAGAAATTCCCCTATTTGTCGGGCAAAAAGGCAGAAATTCCCTATATGTTGGGGCAAAAAGACAGAAATTCTCCTTATTTTGTGGCAAAACTCAGAAATTCCACTTATTTTAGTTAAAATTGCAGGAATTTCATTTATTTCAGGGAAAAATGCAGAAATTTTCCTTATTTTGGGGCAAAAAGGCAGAAATTCCTAATATTTTGTGGCAAAAACGCAGAAATTCTCCTTATTTTCAGGTAAAAAGGCTGAAATTCCCCTTATTTGGGGGCAAAAAGGCAGAAATTTCTCTTATTTTGGGTCAAAATTGCAGAAATTTCACTTATTTCAGGGTAATAATTCAGAAATTCTCTTTATTTTGGGGCCAAAAAGACAGAAATTCCTTTTGTTTGGGGGAAAAAAGACAGAAATTCCACTTATTTAGAGGCAAAAAGGCAGAAATTCCCCTTATTTTGGAGCAAAAATGAAGAAATTTCACTTTTTTATGGCAAAATGTAAGCATTCCCCTTATTTTCGGTCAAAAAGGCAGAAATTCCTTGTATTTGGGAGCAAAATTGCAGAAATTCCCCTAATTTTGGGGCAAAAGGCAAAAATTCCCTTTATTTTGGAGCAAAAATCAGAAATTCCCCTTATTTTGGGGCAAAATTTCAGAAATTTCCTTTATTTTGGGGCTAAATTTCAGAAATTTCCCTTATTTGGGGCAAAATTGCAGAAATTTCACTTATTTTAAGGTAAAAAAAACTTGATATTTAATTTATTTTGGGGCAAAAATGGAAAAATTCCTCTTATTTGGGGCAAAATTGCAGTAATTTTCCTTATTTTGGGGCAAAAAAGCAGAAATTCTGTATATTTTGTGGCAAAAAGGCAGAAATTTCCCTTATTTAGAAGTAATAAGGTTGAAATTCCCTTTATTTGGGGGCAAAAAGGATGAAATTCCCCTTATTTGGGGGCAAAAAGGCAGAAATTTGACTTATTTTGGGGCATAATTGCAGAAATTTCACTTATTTCAGGGAAAAAAGGCAGAAATTTTCCTTATTTTGGGGCAAAAAGCAGAAATTCCTAATATTTTGTGGAAAAAATGCACTAATTCCCCATATTTTGAGGTAAAAAGGCTGGAATTTTCCTTATTTGGGGGCAAAAATGCAGAAATTTCCTTATGTTTGGGCAAAATTGCAGAAATTTCACTTATTTCAGGGAAAAAAGGCAGATATTTTCTTTATTTTGAGGCAAAAAGACAGAAGTTTTCTTTGTTTTGGGAAAAAAAGACAGAAATTCCACTTATTTAGAGGCAAAAAGGAAGAAATTCCCATTATTTTGGAGCAAAAATGAAGAAATTTCACTTTTTTTATGGCAAAAATGTATGCATTCCCCTTATTTTCAGGCAAAAAGAAAGAAATTCCCCGTATTTTGGAGCAAAATTGCAGAAATTCCCATAATTTTGGGGCAAAAGGCAGAAAATCCTTTTATTTTGGGGTAAAAATCAGAAATTCCCCTTATTTTGGGGCAAAATTCCAGGAATTTCTTTTATTTTGGGGCAAAATTGCAGAAATTTACCTTATTTTGGGCAAAATAGCAGTAATTTCACTTATATTCAGGAAAAAAGGCTGAAATTGCCTTTTTTGGGGGCAAAAAAGGAGAAATTCCCCTTATTTTGGGCAAAATTGCAAAAATTTTCCTTATGATAGGGCAAAAAGGCAGAAATTCCGTAAATTTTGTGGCAAAAATGCAGAAATTCCCCTTATTTTGAGGTAAAAAGGCTGAAATTCCCCTTATTTGGGGGCAAAAAGGCAGAAATTTTCCTTATTTTGGGACAAAATTGCAGAAATCTTACTTATTTCAGGGTAATAAGTCAGAAATTCCCCTTATTTTGGGGCAAAAAAATGAAATCCCTAATTTTTGGTGAAAATTGAAGAAATTTCACTTATTTCGGGACAAAAAGCCAGAAATTCCAATTAATTTCAGGCAAAAAGGCAGAAATGACCCGTATTTTGGAGCAAAATTGCAGAAATTCCCATAATATTGGTGCAAAAATGCAGAAATTCCCTTTATTATGAGGAAAAAAGGGGGAAATTCTCCATATTTTGGTGCAAAAATCAGTAATTTCCCTTATTTTGAGGTAAAATTCTCAAATTCCCCAAATTTTAGGGCAAAAGGCAAAAATTTCCCTTATATTGGGGCAAATTTGCAGAAATTTCACTTATTTAGGGGTAATAAGTCAGAAATTTTCCTTATTTTGAGGCAAAAAAGAAAGAAATTCCCTTTGTTTTGGGGGAAAAACAGAAATTCCACTTATTTAGAGGCAAAAAGGCAAAAGTTCCCCTTATTTTGGAGCAAAAATGAAGAAATTTCCCTTTTTTATGGCAAAAAGGTATGCATTCTTTTTATTTTCGGGCAAAAAGGCAGAAATTCCCCAAATTTTGGGGCAAAAGGCAGAAATTCCACTTATTTTGGGGCAAAATTGCAGAAATTTCCTTTATTTTGAGGCAAAATTGCAGAAATTTCACTTATTTTGGGGCAAAATTGCAGAAATTTCACTTATTTCAAGGAAAAAAGGCAGAAATTTTCCTTATTTTGGGGCAAAAATTCAGAAATTCCTAATATTTTGTGCCAAAATTTAGAAATTCCCATTATTTTGAGGTAAAAATTCTGAAATTCCCCTTATTTGGGGGCAAGAAGGCAGAAATTTCCCTTATATTGGGGCAAAATTTCAGAAATTTCACTTATTTCAGGGTAATAAGTCAGAAATTTTCCTTATATTGGGGCAAAAAAAAACAGAATTTCCTTTTGTTTTGGTTGAAAAAGAAAGAAATTCCACTTATTTAGAGGCAAAAAGCAGAAATTCCCTTTATTTTGGAGCAAAAATGAAGAAATTTAACTTTTTTATGGCTAAAAGGTATGCATTCTTCTTATTTTCGGGCAAAAAGGCAGAAATTCCCCATATTTTGGGGCAAACGGCAGAAATTCCCTTTATTTTGGGGCAAAAGGCAGAAATTCTTCTTATTTTGAGGTAAAATGCAGAAATTCCCCTTATTTAGAGGTAAAATGCAGAAAATCATTTTGGGGAAAAAAGGCAGATATTCCCTTTTTTTGACGGCAAAAATACAGAAATTCTTTTTATTTCGGGGCAAAAATCAGAAATTTCCCTTATTTTGGGGCAAAATTTTAGAAATTGCTTTTATTTTGGTACAGAATTTCAGAAATTTTTTTTATTTTGTGGCAAAAAGGCAGAAATTTGCCATAATTTGTTGCAAAAGGGCTGAAATTCCCCGTATTTTGAGGTAAAATGCTGAAATTCCAAATATTTTGGGGTTAAAAGGCAGAAATTCCCCTCATTTTGTTGCAAAAAGGCACAAATTTCCCTTATTTTCGGGCAAATTGCAGAAATTTCATTTATTTCAGGGCAAAAAGTCAGAAATTAATTTTATTTGGGGGCAAAAAGCAGAAATTTCTTTTATTTTGGGACATAATTGAAGAAAATTTCCTTATTTTGGAACAAAAATTCAGAAATTTCCCATATTTTGGGCAAAAGGCAGAAATTCCCATTATTTTGGGGTAAAAAGTCTGAAATTCCCATTATTTTGGGGCAAAAAGGCAGAAATTTCTTTTACTTTGTGGCAAAAAGGCAGAAATTCCCATTAATTGGGGCAGAAAAGCAAAAATTTTCTTTATTTGGGGGCCACAAGGCAGAAATTTCTCATATTTTGTGGCAAAAAGGCAGAAATTCCCCTAATTTGAAGGTAAAATGATGAAATTCCCCTTATTTTGGCAAAAAGGCAATAATTCCCCTTATTTTGGGGCAAAATTGCAGAAATTTCACTTATTTCAGGGCAAAAAGTCAGAAATTTGCTTTAATTTGAGGCAAAAAGCAGAAATTCTCCTAATTTTGGGGCCAAAAACAGAAATTTCCCTTATTTTGGGGTAAAATTGCGAAAATTTCAAATATTTCAGGGCAAAAAGGCAGAAATTCCACTTTATTTCGGGCAATAAGGCAAAAATTCCCCGTATTTGGGAGCAAAATTTCAGAAATTCCCCTTATATTTGTGCAAAAATGCAGAAATTCCCTTTATTTTGGTGCAATAAGGCAAAAATTCCCCGTATTTTGAAGCAAAATTGCACATATTCCCCTAATTTTGAGGGAAAATGCAGAAATTCACATTATTTTGGGGCAAAAAGACAGAAATTCTCTTTATTTTGGGGGCAAAATTCCAGAAATTTCCTTTATTTTGGGGCAAAATTGCAGAAATCTCCCTAATTTGGGGTCAAAATTACAGCAATTTCACTTATTTCAGGGAAAAAACGCAGAAATTTCTCTCATTTTGGGGCAAAACAGCAGAAATTACTTTTATTTTGGTACAAAATTGCAGAAAATTTTTTTATTTTGGGGCAAAAATACAGAAATTCCCCATATTTTAGGGCAAAAAGGAGAGATTCCCCTTATTATTAGGTAAAAAGGCTGAAATTCCTTTTATTTTGGGGCAGAAAGACAGAAATTCCCCTTATTTTGTGGCAAAAAAGCAGAAATTTCCCTTATTTTGAGGCAAAATTGGAGAAATTTTATTAATTTCAGGGCAAAATTCAAAAATTCCTTTTATTTTGGGGCAAAAATACAGAAATTCCGTATATTTTTGAGTAAAAAGGCAGAAATTTCACTTATTTTGACGTAAAAAGACAGAAATTCCTCTTATTTTGGGGCAAAAATACAGAAATTCCCCTTATTTTGTGGCACAAAGGCAGAAATTTTTTTTTATTTTAGGGCAAAATTGCAGAAATTTCACTAATTTCAGGGCATAATTCAAAAATTTCTTTTATTTTGGAGAAAAAAGACAGAAATTCAGTTTATTTTCGGGTAAAAAGGCAGAAAATTCACTTATTTTGAGGTAAAAAGGCAGAAATTCCTCTTATTTTGGGGCAAAAATGAAGAAATTTCCCTTTTTTTGTGGCAAAAGGTATACATTACCCTTATTTTTAGGAAAAAATGCAGAAATTCTTCGTATTTTGGAGCAAAATTGAAGAAATTCCCCTAGTTGTGGGGTTAAAAGGCAGAAATTCTCTGTTTGTTGGGGCAAAAAGACAGAAATTCTCCTTATTTTGCGGCAAAACTCAGAAATTCCACTTATTTTGGGGCAAAATTCCAGAAATTTCACTTATTTTGGGGCAAAATTGCAGAAATTTCACTTATTTCAGGGAAAAAAGGCAGAAATTTTCCTTATTTTGTAGCAAAAATGCAGAAATTCCTAATATTTTGTGGCAAAAATGCAGAAATTCCATTTATTTTGAGGTAAAAAGGCTGAAATTCCCTTTATTTGGGGGCAAAAAGGCAGAAATTTCCCTTACTTTGGGGCAAAAAGACAGAAATTCCCCTTTTTTGTGGCAAAAATGAAGAAATTTCTTTTTTTTAGGGCAAAATTGCAGAAATTTCACAAATTTCAGGGCATAATTCAAAAATTCCTTTTATTTTGGGGCAAAAAGACAGAAATTCCGTTTATTTTGGGGTAAAAAGGCAGAAATTTCACTTACTTTGAGGTTAAAAGGAAGAAATTCCTCTTATTTTGGGGCAAAAATAAAGAAATTTCCTTTTTTTGTGGCAAAAGGTATACATTTCCCTTATTTTCGGGAAAAAAAGCAGAAATTCCCCGTATTTTGGAGCAAAATTGCAGAAATTTCTTTAATTGTGGGGCAAAAAGGCAGAAATTTCCTATATGTGGGGGCAATAAGACAGAAATTCTCCTTATTTTAGGGCAAAACTCAGAAATTCCACTTGTTTGGGGGCAAAATTCAAGAAATTTCTCTTATTTTGGGGCAAAATTGCAGAAATTTCACTTATTTTGGGGCAAAATTGCAGAAATTTTACTTATTTCAAAAAAGAAAGGCTGAAATTTTCCTTATTTTGGAGCAAAAATGCAGAAATTCCTAATATTTTGTGGCAAAAATGCAAAAATTCCCCTTATTTTGAGGTAAAAAGGCTCAAATTCCCCTTATTTGGAGTCAAAAAGCAGAAATTTCCCTTATTTTGGGGCAAAAATGCAGAAATTCTCCTTATTTTGGGGCAAAATTGCAGAAATTTCAATTATTTTGGAGAAAAATTTTTGAAATTTAACTTATTTCAGGGCAAAAAGTCGGAAATTCCCCTTATTTGGGGGCAAAAAGACAGAAATTCCATTTATTTTTGAAAAAAAGTCAGAAATTACACTTATTTTGTGTCAAAAGGCGGAAAATCCCCTTATTTTGGGATAAAAATGAAGCAATTTCCATTTTTATGGCAAAAAGGTATACATTTTCTTTATTTACGGGCAAAAAGGCAGGAATTCTCCATATTTTGGAGAAAAATTGCAGAAATTCCCCTAATTTTTGGGCAAAAAGGCAGAAATTCCCCTTATTTTGGGGTAAAACTGCAGAAATTTCACTTATTTCGCGGAAAAAATGGCAGAAATTCCCCTTATTTTCTGCGAAAAAGGCAGAAAATCCCCGTATTTTGGAGCAAAATTTCAGAAATTCACCTTATTTTGGGTAAAACATGCAGTAATTTTCTTTGTTTTGGGGCAAAAAGGCAGAAATTCTCCTTATTTTAGGGCAAAAGGCAGAAATTCCCCTTATTTTAGGGCAAAATTGCAGAAATTTCCCTTATTTGGGGACAAAAAACAGAAATTTCCATTATTTTGGGGCAAAATTGCAAAAAATTCCTTTATTATGGGGAAAAATTGCAGAAATTTCTTTTATTTTAAGGCAAAATTGCAGAAATTTCACATATTTCAGAGAAAAAAAGCAAAAATTTTTCATATTTTGGGGCAAAAAGGCAGAAATTCCCATTATTTTTCGGCAAAAAGGTAGAAATTCACCTTATTTTGGGGTAAAATTGCAGACATTTCACATATTTCAGGGCAAAAAGGCAGAAATTCCCGTTACTTGAGGGCATAAAGGCAGAAATTCCTTTTATTTTGGGATAAAATTGCAGAAATTTTCCTTGTTTTGGGGCAAAAAGGCAGAAAATTCCCTTAATTTAGGGCAAAAAGGCAGAAATTCCCTGTATTTTAAAGCAAAATTGCAGAAATTATCTAAATATTGGAGCAAAAATGCAGAAATTCCCTTTATTTGGGGCACATCGGCAGAAGTTCCCCTTATGTTCGGTAAAAGAGGCAGAAATTCCCTGTATTTTGAAGCAAAGTTACAGAAACTCCCCTAATTTTGGGGCAAAAAGGCAGAAATTTCCCTTTTTGGGGGGCAAAAATACAGAAATTCTCTTTATTTCGGGGCAAAAATCTGAAATTTCCCTTATTTTGGGGCAAAATTTTAGAAATTTCTTTTATTCTGGTACAGAATTGCAGAAATTTTTCTTATTTTGTGGCAAAAAGGCAGAAATTCCCCATATTTTGGTGCAAAAAGGCTGAAATTCCCCTTTTTTTGAGGTAAAATGCTGAAATTCCCCATATTTTGGGGTTAAAAGGCAGAAATTCCCCTCATTTTGTGGCAAAAAGGCACAAATTTCCCTTATTTTCGGGCAAAATTGCAGAAATTTCATTTATTTCAGGGCAAAAAGTCAGAAATTACTTTTATTTTGGGGCAAAAAGCAGAAATGCTTTTATTATGGTACAAAATTGAAGAAATTTTCATTATTTTGGAACAAAAAGTCAGAAATTCCCCATATTTTGGGCAAAAGGCAGAAATTCCCCTTATTTTGGGGTAAAAAGGCTGAAATTCCAGTTATTTTGGGGCAAAAAGGCAGACATTCCCTTTACTTTGTGGCAAAAAGGCAGAAATTCCCATTAATTGGAGCAGAAAAGCAAAAATTTTCCTTATTTGAGGGCAATAAGACAGAAATTCCCCATATTTTGTGGCAAAAAGGCAGAAATTCCCCTTATTTGAAGGTAAAATGCTGAAATTCCCCTTATTTTGGCAAAAAGGCAGAAATTCCCCTTATTTTGGGGCAAAATTGCAGAAATTTCACTTATTTCAGGGCAAAAAGTCAGAAATTTGCCTTAATTTGGCGCAAAAAGCAGAAATTCTCCTAATTTTGAAGCCAAAAACAGAAATTCTTCTTATTTTGGGGTAAAATTGTGGAAATTTCAAATATTTCAGGGCAAAAAGGCAGAAATTCCACTTTATTTCGGGCAATAAGGCAAAAATTCCCCGTATTTGGGAGCAAAATTTCAGAAATTCCCCTTATATTGGTGCAAAAATGCAGAAATTCCCTTTATTTTGGTGCAATAAGGCAAAAAATCCCCGTATTTTGAAGCCAAATTGCACATATTCCCCTAATTTTGAGGGAAAATGCAGAAATTCACATTATTTTGGGGCAAAAAGACAGAAATTCTCATTATTTCAGGGCAAAAAGTCAAAAATTCCCCTTATTTTGGGGCAAAATTCCAGAAATTTCCTTTATTTTGGGGCAAAATTGCAGAAATCTCCCTAATTTTGGGGCAAAATTACAGAAATTTCACTTATTTCAGGGAAAAAACGCAGAAATTTCTTTTATTTTGGGGCAAAAAGGCAGAAATTACTTTTATTTTGGTACAAAATTGCAGAAATTTTTTTTTTATTTTGGGGCAAAAATACAGAAATTTCCCATATTTTAGGGCAAAAAGGAGAGATTCCCCTTATTATTAGGTAAAAAGGCTGAAATTCCTTTTATTTTGGGGCAAAAAGACAGAAATTCCCCTTATTTTGTGGCAAAAAAGCAGAAATTTCCCTTATTTTGAGGCAAAATTGGAGAAATTTCATTTATTTCAGGGCAAAATTCAAAAATTCTTTTTATTTTGGGGCAAAAATACAGAAATTCCATATATTTTTGAGTAAAAAGGAAGAAATTTCACTTATTTTGACGTAAAAATGCAGAAATTCCTCTTATTTTGAGGCAAAAATGAAGAAATTTCCCTTTTTTGTGGCAAAAGGTAAACATTCCCCTTATTTTCGGGCAAAAAAGCAGAAATTCCCTGTATTTTGGAGCAAAATTGCAGAAATTCCCCTAATTGTGGGGCAAAAAGGCAGAAATTCCCTATATGTTTGGGCAAAAAGACAGAAATTCTCCTTTTTTTGGGGCAAAACTCCGAAATTTCACTTATTTTGGGGCAAAATTCCCGAAATTTTTCTTATTTTGAGATAAAATTGCAGAAATTTCAATTTTTTTGGGCCAAAATTGCAGAAATTTCACATATTTCAGGGAAAAAAGGCAGAAATTTTTCTTATTTTGGGGCAAAAAGGCAGAAATTCCTTATATTTTGTGGCAAAAATGCAGAAATTCCCCTTCTTTTGAGGTAAAAAGGCAGAAATTTCCCTTATTTTGGGGCAAAAAAACAGAAATTCCCCTTATTTTGGGGCAAAATTACGGAAATTTCAATTATTTTGGGGAAAAATTTTTGAAATTTAACTTATTTCAGGGCAAAAATTTGGAAATTCCCCTTATTTTGGGGCAAAAAGCCAGAAATTCCATTTATTTTTGGAAAAAAGTCACAAATTGCAGTTATTTTGAGTCAAAAAAGGCGGAAAATCCCCTTTATTGGGGTAAAAATGAAGAAATTTCCCTTTTTATGGCAAAAAGGTATACATTCCCTTTATTTTCGGGCAAAAAGGCAGAAATTCCCCTTATTTTGGAGCAAAATTGCAGAAATTCCCCTAATTTGGGGGCAAAAAGGCAGAAATTCCCCTTATTTTGGGGTAAAACTGCAGAAATTTCAATTACTTTGCGGCAAAAATGGCAGAAATTCCCCTTATTTTCTGCGAAAAATGCAGAATATCCCCGTATTTTGGAGCAAAATTGCAGAAATTCACCTTATTTTGGCGTAAAACATGCAGTAATTTTCTTTGTTTTGGGGCAAAAAGGCAGAAATTCTCCTTATTTTAGGGCAAAAGGCAGAAATTCCCCTTATTTTAGGGCAAAATTGCAGAAATTTCCCTTATTTGGGGACAAAAAACAGAAATTTCCTTTATTTTGGGGCAAAATTGCAAAAAATTCCTTTATTATGGGGAAAAATTGCAGAAATTTCTTTTATTTTAAGGCAAAATTGCAGAAATTTTACATATTTCAGAGAAAAAAAAGCAAAATTTTTTCATATTTTGGGGCAAAAAGGCAGAAATTCCCATTATTTTTGGGCAAAAAGGTAGAAATTCACCTTATTTTGGGGTAAAATTGCAGACATTTCACATATTTCAGGGCAAAAAGGCAGAAATTCCCATTATTTGAGGGCATAAAGGCAGAAATTCCTGTTATCTTGGGATAAAATTGCAGAAATTTCCCTTGTTTGGGGGCAAAAAGGCAGAAAATCCCCTTAATTTTGGGCAAAAAGGCAGAAATTCCCTGTATTTTAAAGCAAAATTGCAGAAATTCCCTAAATATTGGAGCAAAAATGCAGAAATTCCCTGTATTTGGGGCACATCGGCAGAAGTTCCCCTTATTTTCGGGAAAAGAGGCAGAAATTCCCTGTATTTTGAAGCAAAGTTGCAGAAACTCCCCTAATTTTGGGGCAAAAAGGCAGAAATTCCCCTTTTTTGGGGGCAAAACTACAGAAATTCTCCTTATTTCGGGGCAAAAATCTAAAATTATCCTTATTTTGGGGCAAAATTTTAGAAATTTCTTATATTTTGATACAGAATTGCAGAAATTTTTCCTATTTTGTGGCAAAAAGGCAGAAATTCCCAATATTTTGGTGCAAAAAGGCAGAAATTCCCCTTATTTTGAGGTAAAATGCTGAAATTCCCCATATTTTGGGGTTAAAAGGCAGAAATTCCCCTCATTTTGGGGCAAAAAGGCACAAATTTCCCTTATTTTCGGGCAAAATTGCAGAAATTTCATTTATTTCAGGGCAAAAAGTCAGAAATTACTTTTATTTTGGGGCAAAAAGCAGAAATTTCTTGTATTTTGGTACAAAATTGAAGAAATTTTCCTTATTTTGGAACAAAAAGTCAGAAATTCCCCATATTTTGGGCAAAAGGCTGAAATTCCCCTCATTTTGTGATAGAAAGGCTGAAATTACCGTTATTTTGGGGCAAAAAGGCAGAAATTCCCTTTACTTTGTGGCAAAAAGGCAGAAATTCCCATTAATTGGGGAAGAAAAGCAAAAATTTTCTTTATTTGGGGGCAATAAGGCAGAAATTCCCCATATTTTGTGGCAAAAAGGCAGAAATTCCCCTTATTTGAAGGTAAAATGCTGAAATTCCCCTTATTTTGGCAAAAAGGCAGAAATTCCCCTTATTTTGGGGCAAAATTGCAGAAATTTCACTTATTTCAGGGCAAAAAGTCAGAAATTTGCTTTAATTTGGGGCAAAAAGCAGAAATTCTCCTAATTTTGGGGCCAAAAACAGAAATTCCCCTTATTTTGGGGTAAAATTGCGGAAATTTGAAATATTTCAGGGCAAAAAGGCAGAAATTCCACTTTATTTCGGGCAATAAGGCAAAAATTCCCCGTATTTTGGAGCAAAATTTAAGAAATTTCCTTTATATTGGTGCAAAAATACAGAAATTCCTTTTATTTTGGTGCAATAAGGCAAAAATTCCCCGTATTTTAAAGCCAAATTGCACATATTCCCCTAATTTTGAGGGAAAATGCAGAAATTCACATTATTTTGGGGCAAAAAGACAGAAATTCTCCTTATTTCAGGGCGAAAAGTCAAAAATTCCCCTTATTTTGGGGCAAAATTTCAGAAATTTCCTTTATTTTGGGGCAAAATTGCAGAAATCTCCCTAATTTTGGGGCAAAATTACAGAAATTTCACTTATTTCAGGGAAAAAACGCAGAAATTTCTCTTATTTTGGGGCAAAAATACAGAAATTCCCCATATTTTAGGGCAAAAAAGAGAGATTCCCCTTATTATTAGGTAAAAAGGCTGAAATTCCTTTTATTTTGGGGCAAAAAGACAAAAATTCCCCTTATTTTATGGCAAAAAAGCAGAAATTTCCCTTATTTTGAGGCAAAATTGGAGAAATTTCATTTATTTCTGGGCAAAATTCAAAAATTCCTTTTATTTTGGGGCAAAAATACAGAAATTCCGTATATTTTTGAGTAAAAAGGCAGAAATTTCACATATTTTGACGTAAAAAGACAGAAATTCCTATTATTTTGGGGCAAAAATGAAGAAATTTCACTTTTTTGTGGCAAAAGGTAAACATTCTCCTTATTTTTGGGCAAAAAAGCAGAAATTCCCTGTATTTTGGAGCAAAATTGCAGAAATTCCCCTAATTGTGGGGCAAAAAGGCAGAAATTCCCTATATGTTGGGGCAAAAAGACAGAAATTCTCCTTATTTTGGGGCAAAACTCAGAAATTCCACTTATTTTGGGGCAAAATTCCAGAAATTTCTTTTATTTTGGGAAAAAATTGCAGAAATTTCAATTTTTTTGGGCCAAAATTGCAGAAATTTCACTTATTTCAGGGAAGAAAGGCAGAAATTTTTCTTATTTTGGGGCAAAAAGGCAGAAATTCCTTATATTTTGTGGCAAAAAATGCAGAAATTCCCCTTCTTTTGAGGTAAAAAGGCAGAAATTTCCCTTATTTTGGGGCAAAAATACAGAAATTTCCCTAATTTTGGGGCAAAATTGCAGAAATTTCAATTATTTTGGGGAAAAATTTTTGAAATTTAACTTATTTCAGGGCAAAAAGTCGAAAATTCCCCTTTATTTTGGGGCAAAAAGCCAGAAATTCCATTTATTTTTGGAAAAAAGTCAGAAATTGCACTTATTTTGAGTCAAAAAGGCGGAAAATCCCCTTATTTTGGGGTAAAAATGAAGAAATTTCCCTTTTTTATAGCAAAAAGGTATACATTCCCTTTATTTTCGGGCAAAAAGGCAGAAATTCCCCGTATTTTGGAGCAAAATTGCAGAAATTCCCCTAATTTTGAGGCAAAAACGCAGAACTTCCCCTTATTTTGGGGTAAAACTGCAGAAATTTCACTTATCTCGCGGCAAAATGGTAGAAAATCCTTTTATTTTCGGCAAAAAAAGCAGAAAATCCCCATAATTTGGAGCAAAATTGCAGAAATTCACCTAATTTTAAGGTAAAACATGCTGTAATTTTCTTTATTTTGGGGCAAAGAGGCAGAAATTCCCCTTATTTTGGGGCAAAAAGCAGAAATTCCCCTTATTTTAGTGCAAAATTTCAGAAATTTCCCTTATTTGGGGACAAAAAAACAGAAATTCCCTTTATTTTGGGGCAAAATTGTAGAAAATTCCTTTATTATGGGGAAAAATTGCAGAAATTTCTTTTATTTTAAGGCAAAATTGCAGAAATTTCACTTATTTCAGAGAAAAAAAGCAAAAATTTTTCTTATTTTAGGGCAAAATGCAGAAATTCCCATTATTTTGGGGCAAAAAGGTAGAAATTCACCTTATTTTGGGGTAAAATTGCAGACATTTCACATATTTCAGGGCAAAAAGGCAGAAATTCCCCTTATTTAGGGGCAAAAAGGCAGAAATTCCCCTTATTTTGGGATAAAATTGCAGAAATTTCCCTTGTTTGGGGGCAAAAAGGCAGAAAATCCCTTTAATTTCGGGCAAAAAGGCAGAAATTCCCCGTATTTTAGAGCAAAATTGCAGAAATTCCTATAATATTGGGGCAAAAATGCAGAAATTCCCTTTATTTGGGGCAAATCGGCAGAAGTTTCCCTTATTTTCGGGAAAAGAGGCAGAAATTCCCTGTATTTCGAAGCAAAATTGCAGAAATTTCCCTAATTTTGGGGCAAAAAGGCAAAATTTCCCTTTATTTTGGGGCAAAAATACAGAAATTCTCGTTATTTCGGGGCAAAAATCAGAAATTTCCTTTATTTTGGGGAAAAATTTTAGAAATTTCTTTTATTTTGGTACAGAATTGCAGAAATTTTTCTTATTTTGTGGCAAAAAGGCAGAAATTTTCCATATTTTGGTGCAAAAAGGCTGAAATTCCCCTTTTTTTCAGGTAAAATGCTTATATTCCCCATATTTTGGGGCAAAAAGGCAGAAATTCCCCTCATTTTGGGGCAAAAAGGCACAAATTTCCCTTATTTTCGGGCCAAATTGCAGAAATTTCATTTATTTCAGGGCAAAAAGTCAGAAATTACTTTTATTTTTGGGTAAAAAGCAGAAATTTCATTTATTTTGGTACAAAATTGAAGAAATTTTCCTTATTTTGGAACAAAAAGTCAGAAATTCCACATATTTTGGGCAAAAGGCAGAAATTCCCTTTATTTTGGGGTAAAAAGCCTTAAATTCCCGTTATTTTGGGGCAAAAAGGCAGAAATTCCCTATACTTTGTGGCAAAAAGGCAGAAATTTCCGTTAATTGGGGCAGAAAAGCAAACATTTTTTTTATTTGGGAGCAATATGGCAGAAATTCCCCATATTTTGTGGCAAAAGTCAAAAATTTTCCTTATTTTGGGGCAAAAAGACAGAAATTCCCCTTATTTTGGGGCAAAAAAGCAGAAATTTCCATTATTTTGAGGCAAAATTGGAGAAATTTCATTTACTTCAGGGCAAAATTCAAAAATTCTTTTTATTTTGGGGCAAAATTACAGAAATTCCATATATTTTTGAGTAAAAAGGCAGAAATTTCACTTATTTTGACGTAAAAAGGCAGAAATTCCTCTTATTTTGGGGAAAAATGAAGAAATTGCCCTTTTTTGTGGCAAAAGGTAAACATTCCCCTTATTTTCGGGCAAAAAAGCAGAAATTCCCAGTATTTTGGAGCAAAATTGCAGAAATTCCCCTAATTGTGGGGCAAAAAGGCAGAAATTTCCTATATGTTGGGGCAAAAAGACAGAAATTCTCCTTATTTTGGGGCAAAACTCAGAAATTCCACTTATTTTGGGGCAAAATTCCAGAAATTTCTCTTATTTTGGGACAAAATTGCAGAAATTTCAATTTTTTTGGGCCAAAATTGCAGAAATTTTACTTATTTCAGGGAAAAAAGGCAGAAATTTTTCTTATTTTGGGGCAAAAAGGCAGAAATTCCTTATATTTTGTGGCAAAAATGCAGAAATTCCCCTTCTTTTGAGGTAAAGAGGCAGAAATTTCCCTTATTTTGGGGCAAAAATACAGAAATTCCCCTTATTTTGGGGCAAAATTGCAGAAATTTCAATTATTTTGGGGAAAAATTTTTGAAATTTAACTTATTTCAGGGCAAAAAGTCGGAAATTCCCCTTATTTTGGGGCAAAAAGACAGAAATTCCATTTATTTTTGGAAAAATGTCAGACATTGCACTTATTTTGAGTCAAAAAGTCAGAAAATCCCCTTATTTTGGGGTAAAAATGAAGAAATTTCCCTTTTTTTAGCAAAAGGTATACATTCCCTTTATTTTCGGGCAAAAAGGCAGAAATTCCCCTTATTTTGGAGCAAAATTGCAGAAATTCCCCTAATTTTGGGGCAAAAAGGCAGAAATTCCCCTTATTTTGGGGTAAAACTGCAGAAATTTCACTTATTTCGTGGCAAAATGGCAGAAATTCCGCTTATTTTCTGCGAAAAAGGCAGAAAATCCCCATATTTTGGAGCAAAATTGCAGAAATTCACCTAATTTTGGCGTAAAACATGCAGTAATTTTCTTTGTTTTGGGGCAAAAAGGCAGAAATTCTCCTTATTTTGGGGCAAAAGGCAGAAATTTTCATTATTTTAGGGCAAAATTGCAGAAATTTCCCTTATTTGGGACAAAAAACAGAAATTCTCCTTATTTTGGGGCAAAAGGCAGAAATTTTCATTATTTTAGGGCAAAATTGCAGAAATTTCTTTTATTTTAAGGCAAAATTGCAGAAATTTCACATATTTCAAAGAAAAAAAGCAAAAATTTTTCATATTTTGGGGCAAAAAGGCAGAAATTGCCATTATTTTGGGGCAAAAAGGTAGAAATTCACCTTATTTTGGGGTAAAATTGCAGACATTTCACATATTTCAGGGCAAAAAGGCAGAAATTCCCGTTATTTGAGGGCATAAAGGCAGAAATTCCTTTTATTTTGGGATAAAATTGCAGAACTTTCCCTTGTTTGGGGGCAAAAAGGCAGAAAATCCCATTAATTTTGGGCAAAAAGGCAGAAATTCCCCGTATTTTAAAGCAAAATTGCAGAAATACCCTAAATATTGGGGCAAAAATGCAGAAATTTCCTTTATTTGGGGCAAATCGGCAGAAGTTCCCCTTATTTTCGGGAAAAGAGGCAGAAATTCCCTGTATTTTGAAGCAAAATTGCAGAAACTCCCCTAATTTTAGGGCAAAAAGGCAGAAATTCCCTTTTTTGGGGGGCAAAAATACAGAAATTCTCCTTATTTCGGGGCAAAAATCAGAAATTTCCTTTATTTTGGGGCAAAATTTTAGAAATTTCTTTTATTTTAGTACAGAATTGCAGAAATTTTTCTTATTTTGTGGCAAAAAGGCAGAAATTCCCCATATTTTGGTGCAAAAAGGCTGAAATTCCCCTTATTTTGAGGTTAAATGCTGAAATTCTCCATATTTTGTGGTTAAAAGGCAGAAATTCCCCTCATTTTGGGGCAAAAAGGCACAAATATCCCTTATTTTCAGGCCAAATTGCCGAAATTTCATTTATTTCAGGGCAAAAATTCAGAAATTACTTTTATTTTGGGGCAAAAATCAGAAATTTCTTTTATTTTGGTACAAAATTGAAGAAATTTTCCTTATTTTGGAACAAAAAGTCAGAAATTCCCCATATTTTGGGCAAAAGGCAGAAATTCCCTTTATTTTGGGGTAAAAAGCCTTAAATTCCCGTTATTTTGGGGCAAAAAGGCAGAAATTCCCTTTACTTTGTGGCAAAAAGGCAGAAATTCCCATTAATTGAAGCAGAAAAGCTAAAATTTTCCTTATTTGGGGGCAATAAGGCAGAAATTCCCCATATTTTGTGGCAAAAAGGCAGAAATTCCCCTTATTTGAAGGTAAAATGCTGAAATTCCCCTTATTTTGGCAAAAAGGCAGAAATTCCCCTTATTTTGGGGCAAAATTGCAGAAATTTCACTTATTTCAGGGCAAAAAGTCAGAAATTTGCCTTAATTTGGGGCAAAAAGCAGAAATTCTCCTAATTTTGGGGCCAAAAACAGAAATTCCCCTTATTTTGGGGTAAAATTGCAGAAAATTCAAATATTTCAGGGCAAAAAGGCAGAAATTCCACTTTATTTCGGGCAATAAGGCAAAAATTCCCTGTATTTTGTAGCAAAATTTCAGAAATTCCCGTTATATTTGTGCAAAAATGCTGAAATTCCTTTTTTTTTTTGGTGCAATAAGGCAAAAATTCCTCGTATTTTGAAGCAAAATTGCACATATTCCCTTAATTTTGAGGGAAAATGCAGAAATTCACATTATTTTGGGGCAAAAAGACAGAAATTCTCCTTATTTCAGGGCAAAAAGTCAGAAATTTTCCTTATTTTGAGGCAAAATTCCAGAAATTTCCTTTATTTTGGGGCAAAATTGCAGAAATCTTCCTTATTTTGTGGCAAAATTACAGAAATTTCAATTATTTCAGGGAAAAAACGCAGAAATTTCTCTTATTTTGGGGCAAAAAGGCAGAAATTACTTTTATTTTGGTACAAAATTGCAGAAAATTTTTTTATTTTGGGGCAAAAATACAGAAATTCCCCATATTTTAGGGCAAAAAGGAGAGATTCCCCTTATTATTAGGTAAAAAGGCTGAAATTCCTTTTATTTTGGGGCAAAAACACAGAAATTCCCCTTATTTTGTGGCAAAAAGGCAGAAATTTCCCTTATTTTGAGGCAAATTTGGAGAAATTTCACTTATTTCAGGGCAAAATTCAAAAATTGCATTTATTTTGGGGCAAAAATACAGAAATTCTGTATATTTTTGAATAAAAAGGCAGAAATTTCACTTAGTTTGAGGGAAAAAAGCAGAAATTCCTCTTATTTAGGGGCAAAAATGAAGAAATTTCTCATTTTTGTGGCAAAAGGTAAACATTATCTTTATTTTCGGGCAAAAAAGCAGAAATTCCCTGTATTTTGGAGCAAAATTGCAGATATTCCCCTAATTGTGGGGCAAAAAGGCAGAAATTCTCTTTATTTTGGGGCAAAACTCAGAAATTCCACTTATTTTGGGGCAAAATTCCAGAAATTTCTCTTATTTTGGGACAAAATTGCAGAAATTTCAATTTTTTTGGGCCAAAATTGCAAAAATTTCACTTATTTCAGGGAAAAAAGGCAGAAGTTTTTCTTATTTTGGGGTAAAAAGGCAAAAATTACTAATATTTTGTGGCAAAAATGCAAAATTCCCCTTATTTTCAGGTAAAAAGGCTGAAATTCCCATTATTTTGTGGCAAAAAGGCAGAAATTTCTTTTATTTTAGGGCAAAATTGCAAAAATTTCACTAATTTCAGGACATAATTCAAGAATTCCTTTTATTTTGGGGCAAAAAGACAGAAATTCTGTTTATTTTTGGATAAAAAGGCAGAAATTTCACTTACTTTGTGGTAAAAAAGTGAGAAATTCCTCTTATTTTGGGGCAAAAATGAAGAAATTTCCCTTTTTTGTGGCAAAAGGTATACATTCCCCTTATTCTCCGGCAAAAAAGCAGAAATTCCCCGTATTTTGGAGCAAAACTGCAGAAATTCCCCTAATTGTGGGGCAAAAAGACAGAAATTCTCCTTATTTTGGGGCAAATCTCAGAAATTCCACTTATTTTGGGGCAAAATTCCAGAAATTTCCCTTATTTTGGGCAAAATAGCAGAAATTTCACTTATTTTGGGGCAAAATTGCAGAAATTTCACTTATTTCAGGGAAAAAGGCAGAAATTTTCCTTATTTTGGGGCAAAAAGGCAGAAATTCTTAATATTTTGTGGCAAAAATGCAGAAATTCCCCTTATTTTGAGGTATAAAGGCTGAAATTCCCCTTATTTGGGGGCAAAAAGCAGAAATTCCCCTTATTTTGTGGCAAAAAGGCAGAAATTTCTTTTATTTTGGGGCAAAATTGCAGAAATTTCACTTATTTCAGGGCATAATTTAAAAATTCCTTTTATTTTGGGGCAAAAAGACAGAAATTCCGTTTATTTTTGGGTAAAAAGGCAGAAATTTCACTTATTTTGAGGTAAAAAGGCAGAAATTCCTCTTATTTTAGGGCAAAAATGAAGAAATTCCTTTTTTTTGTGGGAAAAGGTATACATTCCTCTTACTTTCAGGATTAAAAGCAGAAATTCCCCGTATTTTGAAGCAAAATTGCAGAAATTCTCATAATTTTCGGGCAAAAAGGCAGAAATTCTCCTTATTTTGGGGCAAAAAGACAGAAAATCTCCTTCTTTCGGGAGCAAACAGTCAGAAATTTCCCTTATTTTGGGGCAAAATTGCAGAAATTTCGTTTACATTGGGGCAAAATTGCAGAAATTTCCCTTATTTTGGGGCAAAATTGCAGAAATTTCACTTATTTCAGGGTAATAAGTCAGAAATTCCCCTTATTTTGGGGCAAAAAAGACAGAAATTCCCTATGTTTTGGGGGAAAAAATACAGAAATTTTACTTATTTAGAGGCAAAAAGGCAGAAATTTTCCTTATTTTGAGGCAAAATTCCAGAAATTTTCTTTATTTTGGGGCAAAATTGCAGAAATCTTCCTTATTTTGTGGCAAAATTACAGAAATTTCAATTATTTCAGGGAAAAAACGCAGAAATTTCTCTTATTTTGGGGCAAAAAGGCAGAAATTACTTTTATTTTGGTACAAAATTGCAGAAAATTTTTTTATTTTGGGGCAAAAATACAGAAATTCCCCATATTTTAGGGCAAAAAGGAGAGATTCCCCTTATTATTAGGTAAAAAGGCTGAAATTCCTTTTATTTTGGGGCAAAAACACAGAAATTCCCCTTATTTTGTGGCAAAAAGGCAGAAATTTCCCTTATTTTGAGGCAAATTTGGAGAAATTTCACTTATTTCAGGGCAAAATTCAAAAATTGCATTTATTTTGGGGCAAAAATACAGAAATTCTGTATATTTTTGAATAAAAAGGCAGAAATTTCACTTAGTTTGAGGGAAAAAAGCAGAAATTCCTCTTATTTAGGGGCAAAAATGAAGAAATTTCTCATTTTTGTGGCAAAAGGTAAACATTATCTTTATTTTCGGGCAAAAAAGCAGAAAATCCCTGTATTTTGGAGCAAAATTGCAGATATTCCCCTAATTGTGGGGCAAAAAGGCAGAAATTCTCTTTATTTTGGGGCAAAACTCAGAAATTCCACTTATTTTGGGGCAAAATTCCAGAAATTTCTCTTATTTTGGGACAAAATTGCAGAAATTTCAATTTTTTTGGGCCAAAATTGCAAAAATTTCACTTATTTCAGGGAAAAAAGGCAGAAGTTTTTCTTATTTTGGGGTAAAAAGGCAAAAATTACTAATATTTTGTGGCAAAAATGCAAAATTCCCCTTATTTTCAGGTAAAAAGGCTGAAATTCCCATTATTTTGTGGCAAAAAGGCAGAAATTTCTTTTATTTTAGGGCAAAATTGCAAAAATTTCACTAATTTCAGGACATAATTCAAGAATTCCTTTTATTTTGGGACAAAAAGACAGAAATTCTGTTTATTTTTGGATAAAAAGGCAGAAATTTCACTTACTTTGTGGTAAAAAAGTGAGAAATTCCTCTTATTTTGGGGCAAAAATGAAGAAATTTCCCTTTTTTGTGGCAAAAGGTATACATTCCCCTTATTCTCCGGCAAAAAAGCAGAAATTCCCCGTATTTTGGAGCAAAACTGCAGAAATTCCCCTAATTGTGGGGCAAAAAGACAGAAATTCTCCTTATTTTGGGGCAAATCTCAGAAATTCCACTTATTTTGGGGCAAAATTCCAGAAATTTCCCTTATTTTGGGCAAAATAGCAGAAATTTCACTTATTTTGGGGCAAAATTGCAGAAATTTCACTTATTTCAGGGAAAAAGGCAGAAATTTTCCTTATTTTGGGGCAAAAAGGCAGAAATTCTTAATATTTTGTGGCAAAAATGCAGAAATTCCCCTTATTTTGAGGTATAAAGGCTGAAATTCCCCTTATTTGGGGGCAAAAAGCAGAAATTCCCCTTATTTTGTGGCAAAAAGGCAGAAATTTCTTTTATTTTGGGGCAAAATTGCAGAAATTTCACTTATTTCAGGGCATAATTTAAAAATTCCTTTTATTTTGGGGCAAAAAGACAGAAATTCCGTTTATTTTTGGGTAAAAAGGCAGAAATTTCACTTATTTTGAGGTAAAAAGGCAGAAATTCCTCTTATTTTAGGGCAAAAATGAAGAAATTCCTTTTTTTTGTGGGAAAAGGTATACATTCCTCTTACTTTCAGGATAAAAAGCAGAAATTCCCCGTATTTTGAAGCAAAATTGCAGAAATTCTCATAATTTTCGGGCAAAAAGGCAGAAATTCTCCTTATTTTGGGGCAAAAAGACAGAAAATCTCCTTCTTTCGGGAGCAAACAGTCAGAAATTTCCCTTATTTTGGGGCAAAATTGCAGAAATTTCGTTTACATTGGGGCAAAATTGCAGAAATTTCCCTTATTTTGGGGCAAAATTGCAGAAATTTCACTTATTTCAGGGTAATAAGTCAGAAATTCCCCTTATTTTGGGGCAAAAAAGACAGAAATTCCCTATGTTTTGGGGGAAAAAATACAGAAATTTTACTTATTTAGAGGCAAAAAGGCAGAAATTTTCCTTATTTTGGAGCAAAAATGAAGAAATTTCCCTTTATATGGCAAAAAGGTATGCATTCCCATTATTTTCGGGCAAAAAGGCAATAATTCCCCGTATTTTGGAGCAAAATTGCAGAAATTCCCCTAATTCTGGGGCAAAAGGCAGAAATTCCCTTTATTTTAGGGCAAAATCAGAAATTCCCCTTATTTTGGGGCAAAATTCCAGAAATTTTTTTTATTTTGAAGCAAAATTGCAGGAATTTACCATATTTTGGGGCAAAATTGCAGAAATTTCTCATATTTGAGGCAAAATTGCCGAAATTTCACTTATTTTCAGGTAAAAAGTCAGAAATTTTCTTTATTTTGGGGCAAAAAGTGAGAAAATCCTCTTATTTTGGGGCAAAATTCCAGAAATTTCCCTTATTATGGGGAAAAATGGCAGAAATTTCCCTTATTTTAGGGCAAAATTGCAGAAATTTCACTTATTTCAGAGAAAAAAAACAAAAATTTTTCCTATTTTGGGGCAAAAAGGCAGAAATTCACCTTATTTTGGGGTAAAATTGCAGAAATTTCACATATTTCAGGACAAAAAGGCAGAAATTTCCCTTATTTTGGGGCAAAATTGCAGAAATTTCACTTATTTCAGGAAAAAAAGGCAGAAATTTTTATTATTTGGGGGCAAAAAGACAGAAATTTCGGTTATTTTGTGGCAAAAATGCAGAAATTTCTTTTATTTTGGGGCAAATTTGCAGAAATTTTACTTATTTCAGGGCATAATTCAAAAATTCTTTTTATTTTTGGGCAAAAAGACAGAAATTCCGTTTATTTTGGGGTAAAAAGGAAGAAATTTCACTTATTTTGAGGTAGAAAGGCAGAAATTCCTTTTATTTTGAGGCAAAAATGAAGAAATTTCTCTTTTTTGTTGCAAAAGGGATACATTCCCCTTACTTTCGGGATAAAAAGCAGAAATTCCCGGTATTTTGGAGCAAAATTGCAGAAATTCTGCCTATTTCGGGCAAAAATACAGAAAATCTCCTTTTTCAGGAGCAAACAGTCAGAAATTCCCCATATTGTGGGGCAAAATTGCAGAAAATTTTTTTTTTTACATTGGGGAAATTGCAGAAATTTCCCTTATTTTAAGGCAAAATTGCAGAAATTTCACTTATTTCAGGTTAATAAGTCAGAAATTCCTCTTATATTGGGGCAAAATTGCAAAAATTTCTTTTACATTGGGGCAAAATTGCAGAAATTTCTCTTATATTCTGTCAAAATTGCAGATATTTAACTTATTTCAGGGTAATAAGTCAGAAATTCCCCTTATTTTGGGGCAATAAAGACAGAAATTCCCTTTGTTTTGGGGGAAAATACAGAAATTTACTTATTTAGTGGCAAAAATGCAGAAATTCCCCTTATTTTGAAGCAAAAATGAAGAAATTTCCCTTTTTATGGCAAAAAGGTATACATTCCCATTATTTTCAGGCAATAAGGCAGAAATTCCCCATATTTTGGAGCAAAATTGCAGAAATTCCCTTAATTTTTGGGCAAAAAGCAGAAATTCCCTTTATGTTAGGGCAAAAATCAGAAATTCCCCTTATTTTGGGGCAAAATTCCAGAAATTTCCTTTATTTTGGGGCAAAATTGCAGAAATTCACCTTATTTTGGGCTAAAATTGCAGAAATTTCACATATTTCAGGGCAGAAAGGCAGAAATTTCCCTTATTTTGGGGCAAAATTGCAGAAATTTCACTTATTTCAGTGTATTAAGTCAGAAATTCCCCTTATTTTGGGGCAAAAAAGACAGAAATTCCCTTTGTTTTGGGGGAAATAGACAGAAATTCCACTTATTTAGAGGCAAAAAAGCCGAAATTTTTCTTATTTTGGAGCAAAAATGAAGAAATTTTCCTCTTTTATGGCAAAAACTTATGCATTTCCTCTATTTTCGGGCAAAATGCAGAAATTCCCCGTATTTTGGAGCAAAATTACAGAAATACCTTTAATTCTGGGGCAAAAAGGCAGAAATTCCCTATATGTTTGGGCAAAAAGACAGAAATTCTCCTTATTTTGTGGCAAAACTCAGAAATTCCCCTTATTTTGGGGCAGAATTCCAGAAATTTCCCTTATTTTGGGGCAAAATTGCAGAAATTTCACTTATTTTGGGGCAAAATTGCAGAAATTTCACTTATTTCAGGGAAAAAAGGCAGAAATTTTCCTTATTTTGCGGCAAAAATGCAGAAATTCCCCTTATTTTGAGTTAAAAATGCTGAAATTCCCTTTATTTGGAGGCAAAAAGGCAGAAATTTCCCTTATTTTGGGGCAAAAAGACAGAAATTCCCCTTATTTTGTGGCAAAAACCCAGAAATTTCTTTTATTTTAGGGCAAAATTGCAAAAATTTCACTAATTTCAGGACATAATTCAAAAATTCCTTTTATTTTGGGTTAAAAAGACAGAAATTCCGTTTATTTTTGGTAAAAAGACAGAAATTTCACTTACTTTGTTGTAAAAAGTTAGAAATTCCTCTTATTTTGGGGCAAAAATGAAGAAATTTCCCTTTTTTGTGGCAAAAGGTATACATTCCCCTTATTCTCCGGCAAAAATCAGAAATTCCCCGTATTTTGGAGCAAAACTGCAGAAATTCCCCTAATTGTGGGGCAAAAAGGCAGAAATTCCCTATATGTTGGGGCAAAAAGACAGAAATTCTCCTTATTTTGGAACAAAACTCAGAAATTCCACTTATTTTGGGGCAAAATTCCAGAAATTTCCCTTATTTTGGGCAAAATAGCAGAAATTTCACTTATTTTGGGGCACAATTGCAGAAATTTCACTTATTTCAGGGAAAAAGGCAGAAATTTTCCTTATTTTGGGGCAAAAAGGCAGAAATTCTTAATATTTTGTGGCAAAAATGCAGAAATTCCCCTTATTTTGAGGTATAAAGGCTGAAATTCCCCTTATTTGGGGGCAAAAAGGCAGAAATTCCCCTTATTTTGTGGCAAAAAGGCAGAAATTTCTTTTATTTTGGGGGCAAAATTGCAGAAGTTTCACTTATTTCAGGGCATAATTCAAAAATTCCTTTTATTTTTGGGCAAAAAGACAGAAATTCCATTTATTTTTGGGTATAAAGGCAGAAATTTCACTTATTTTGAGGTAAAAAGGCAGAAATTCCTCATATTTTAGGGCAAAAATGAAGAAATTCCATTTTTTTGTGGGAAAAGGTATACATTCCTCTTACTTTCGGGATAAAAAGCAGAAATTCCTCGTATTTTGAAGCAAAATTGCAGAAATTCTCATAATTTTCGGGCAAAAAGGCAGAAATTCTCCTTATTTTGGGGCAAAAAGAAAGATAATCTCCTTTTTTCGGGAGCAAACAGTCAGAAATTTTCCTTATTTTGGGGCAAAATTGCAGAAATTTCCTTTACATTGGGGCAAAATTTCAGAAATTTCCCTTATTTTGGTGCAAAATTGCAGAAATTTCACTTATTTCAGGGTAATAAGTCAGAAATTCCCCTTATTTTGGGGCAAAAAAGACAGAAATTCCCTTTGTTTTGGGGGAAAAATACAGAAATTTTACTTATTTAGAGGCAAAAAGGCAGAAATTTTCCTTATTTTGGAGCAAAAATGAAGAAATTTCCCTTTATATGGCAAAAAGGTATGCATTCCCATTATTTTCGGGCAAAAAGGCACTAATTCCCCGAATTTTGGAGCAAAATTGCAGAAATTCCCCCAATTTTGGGGCAAAAGGCAGAAATTCTCTTTATTTTGGGGCAAAATCAGAAATCCCCCTTATTTTGGGGCAAAATTCCACAAATTTCCTTTATTTTGAAGCAAAATTGCAGGAATTTACCATATTTTGGGGCAAAATTGCAGAGATTTCTCTTATTTGGGGCAAAATTGCAGAAATTTCACTTATTTTCAGGTAAAAAGTCTGCAATTTTCTTTATTTTGGGGCAAAAAGTGAGAAAATCCTCTTATTTTGGGGCAATATTCCAGATATTTCCCTTATTATGGGGAAAAATGGCAGAAATTTCCCTTATTTTAGGGCGAAATTGCAGAAATTTCACTTATTTCAGAGAAAAAAAACAAAAATTTTTCTTATTTTGGGGCAAAAAGGCAGAAATTCACCTTATTTTGGGGTTAAATTGCAGAAATTTCACATATTTCAGGACAAAAAGGCAGAAATTTCCCTTATTTTGGGGCAAAATTGCAGAAATTTCACTTATTTTAGGGAAAAAAGGCAGAAATTTTTTTTATTTGGGGGCAAAAAGAAAGAAATTTCGCTTATTTTGTGGCAAAAATGCAGAAATTTCTTTTATTTTGGGGTAAATTTGCAGAAATTTTACTTATTTCAGGGCATAATTCAAAAATTCTTTTTATTTTGGGGCAAAAAGACAGAAATTCCGTTTATTTTGGGGTAAAAAGGCAGAAATTTCACTTATTTTGAGGTAAAAAGGCAGAAATTCCTTTTTTTGAGGCAAAAATGAAGAAATTTCTCTTTTTTGTTGCAAAAGGTATACATTCCCCTTACTTTCGGGATAAAAAGGAGAAATTCCCCGTATTTTGGAGCAAAATTGCAGAAATTCTGCTTATTTTGGGGCAAAAATACAGAAAATCTCCTTTTTCAGGAGCAAACAGTCAGAAATTCCCCATATTGTGGGGCAAAATTGCAGAAATTTTTTTTTTACATTGGGGAAATTGCAGAAATTTCCCTTATTTTAAGGCAAAATTGCAGAAATTTCACTTATTTCAGGTTAATAAGTCAGAAATTCCTCTTATATTGGGGCAAAATTGCAAAAATTTCTTTTACATTGGGGCAAAATTGCAGAAATTTCTCTTATTTTCTGTCAAAATTTCAGATATTTCACTTATTTCAGGGTAATAAGTCAGAAATTCCCATTATTTTGGGGCAAAAAAGACAGAAATTCCCTTTGTTTTGGGGGAAATAGACAGAAATTCCACTTATTTAGAGGCAAAAAAGCCGAAATTCTTCTAATTTTGGAGCAAAAATGAAGAAATTTTCCTCTTTTATGGCAAAAACTTATGCATTTCCTCTATTTTTGGGCAAAATGCAGAAATTCCCCGTATTTTGGAGCAAAATTACAGAAATTCCTTTAATTCTGGGGCAAAAAGGCAGAAATTCCCTATATGTTGGGGCAAAAAGACAGAAATTCTCGTTATTTTGTGGCAAAACTCAGAAATTCCCCTTATTTTGGGGCAGAATTCCAGAAATTTTTATTTATTTGGGGCAAAATTGCAGAAATTTCACTTATTTTGGGGCAAAATTGCAGAAATTTCACTTATTTCAGGGAAAAAAGGCAGAAATTTTCCTTATTTTGGGGCAAAAATGCAGAAATTCCCCTTATTTTGAGTTAAAAAGGCTGAAATTCCCTTTATTTGGGGGCAAAAAGGCAGAAATTTTCCTTATTTTGGGGCAAAAAAACAAAAATTCTCCTTATTTTGTGGCAAAAATGCAGAAATTTCTTTTACTTTGGGGCAAAATTGCAGAAATTTCACCTATTTCAGGGCATAATTCAAAAATTCCTTTTATTTTAGAGCAAAAAGTCAGAAATCCGTATATTTTTGGGTAAAAACGCAGAAATTTCACTTATTTTGAGGTAAAAAGGCGGAAATTCCTCTTATTTTGGGGCAAAAATTAAGAAATTTCCCTTTTTTTGTGGCAAAAGGTATACATTCCCCATACTTTCGGGATAAAAAGCAGAAATTCCCCGTATTTTGAAGCAAAATTGCAGAAATTCTCTCAATTTTCGTGCAAAAATGCAGAAATTCTCATTATTTTGGGGCAAAAAACAGAAAAATCTTCTTTTTCGGGAGCAAACAGTCAGAAATTCCCCTTATTTGGGGGCAAAATTGCAGAAATTTTCTTTATTTTGGGGCAAAATTGCAGAAATTCACCTTATTTTTGGGTAAAATTGCAGAAATTTCACATATTTCAGGGCAAAAAGGCAGAAATTTTCCTTATTTTGGGGCAAAATTACAGAAATTTCACTTATTTCAGTGTAATAAGTCAGAAATTCTTCTTATTTTGGGGCAAAAAAGACAGAAATTCCCTTTGTTTTGGAGGAAATAGACAGAAATTCCACTTATTTAGAGGCAAAAAAGCCGAAATTCTTCTTATTTTGGAGCAAAAATGACGAAATTTTCCTCTTTTATGGCAAAAACTTATGCATTTCCTCTATTTTCGGGCAAAATGCAGAAATTCCCCGTATTTTGGAGCAAAATTACAGAAATACCTTTAATTCTGGGGCAAAAAGGCAGAAATTCCCTACATGTTTGGGCAAAAAGACAGAAATTCTCCTTATTTTGTGGCAAAACTCAGAAATTCCCCTTATTTTGGGGCAGAATTCCAGAAATTTCCCTTATTTTGGGGCAAAATTGCAGAAATTTCACTTATTTTGGGGCAAAATTGCAGAAATTTCACTTATTTCAGGGAAAAAAGGCAGAAATTTTCCTTATTTTGGGGCAAAAATGCAGAAATTCCCCTTATTTCGAGTTAAAAGGGCTGAAATTCCCATTATTTTGGGGCAAAAAGGCAGAAATTTCCCTTATTTTGGGGCAAAAAAACAAAAATTCTCCTTATTTTGTGGCAAAAATGCAGAAATTTCTTTTACTTTGGGGCAAAATTGCAGAAATTTCAGCTATTTCAGGGCATAATTCAAAAATTCCTTTTATTTTGGGGCAAAAAGTCAGAAATCTGTTTATTTTTGGGTAAAAAGGCAGAAATTTCACTTATTTTGAGGGAAAAAGGCAGAAATTCCTCTTATTTTGGGGCAAAAGTTAAGAAATTTCCCTTTTTTGTGGCAAAAGGTATACATTCCTTTTACTTTCAGGATAAAAAGCAGAAATTCATCGTATTTTGAAGCAAAATTGCAGAAATTCTCTCAATTTCGTGCAAAAAGAAAGAAATTCTCCTTATTTTGGGGCAAAAAACAGAAAATTCTCCTTTTTCGGGAGCAAACAGTCAGAAATTTCCCTTATTTTGGGGCAAAATTGCAGAAATTTCCTTTACATTGGGGCAAAATTGCAGAAATTTTTTTTATTTTGGGGCAAAGTTGCAGAAATTTCACTTATTTCAGGGTAATAAGTCAGAAATTCCCCTTATTTTGGGGCAAAAAAGACAGAAATTCCTTTTGTTTGGGTGAAAAAAGACAGAAATTCCACTTATTTAGAGGCAAAAAGGCAGAAATTCCCTTTATTTTAAAGCAAAAATGAAGAAATTTCCCCTTTTTTAGCAAAAAGGTATGCATTCCTATTATTTTCGGGCAAAAAGGCAGAAATTCCCCGTATTTTAGAGCAAAATTGCAGAAATTCCCCTAATTGTTTGGCAAAAGGCAGAAATTCCCTTTATTTTGGAGCAAAAATGAAGAAGTTTCCCTTTTTATAGCAAAAAGGTATGCATTCCTATTATTTTCGGGCAAAAAGGCAGAAATTCCCTATATTTTAGAGCAAAATTGCAGAAATTCCCCTAATTGTGGGGCAAAAGGCAGAAATTCCCTTTATTTTGGAGCAAAAATGAAGAAATTTACCTTTTTATGGCAAAAATTTATGAATTCCCATTATTTTCGGGCAAAAAGGCAGAAATTCCCCGTATTTTAGAGCAAAATTGCAGAAATTCCCCTAATTTTGGGGCAAAAGGCAGAAATTCCCTTTATTTTGGGGCAAAAAACAAAAATTCCTCTTATTTTGGGGCAAAATTCCATAAATTTCCTTTATTTTTGGGGCAAAATTGCAGGAATTTACCTTATTTTGGGGCAAAATTGCAGAAATTTCTCTTATTTGGGGCAAAATTAAAGAAATTTAACTTATTTTCAGATAAAAAGGCTGAAATTTTATTTATTTTGGGATAAAAAGAGAGAAATAATCCTTATTTTGGGGCAAAATTGCAGAAATTTCCCTTATTATGGGGAAAAATTGCAGAAATTTCCCTTATTTTAGGGCAAAATTGCAGAAATTTCACATATTTCAGAGAAAAAAATCAAAAATTTTTCTTTTTTCGGGGCAAAAAGACAGAAATTCCCATTATTTTGGGGCAAAAAGGCAGAAATTCACCTTATTTTGGGGTAAAATTGCAGAAATTTCATATATTTCAGGGCAAAAAGGCAGAAATTTCCCTTATTTTGGGGCAAAATTTCAGAATTTTCACTTATTTCAGGGTAATAAGTCAGAAATTCCCCTTATTTTGGGGCAAAAGAGACAGAAATTCCCTTTGTTTTGGGGGAAAAAGACAGAAATTCCACTTATTTAGAGGCAAAAAGGCAGAAATTTCCCTTATTTTGGAGCAAAAATGAAAAAATTTCCCTTTTTATGGCAAAAAGGTATGCATTCCCATTATGTTCAGGCAAAAAGGTAGAAATTCCCCGTATTTTGGAGCAAAATTGCTGAAATTCCTCTAATTTTGGGGCAAAATGCAGAAATTCCCTTTATGCTGAGGCAAAAATCAGAAATTCCCCTTATTTTGAGGCAAAATTCCAGGAAATTCATTTATTTTGGGGCAAAATTGCAGGAATTTACCTTATTTGGGGGCAAAATTGTAGAAATTTCTCTTATTTGGTGCTAAATTGCAGAAATTTCACTTATTTTCAGGTAAAAAGGCTGAAATTTCCTTAATTTTGGGGCAAAAAGAATGAAATTCCTCTTCTTTTGGGGCAAAATTGCAGAAATTTCCCTTATTATGGGGAAAAATTGCAGAAATTTGACTTATTTCAGAGAAAAAAATCAAAAATTCTTCTTTTTTTTTGGGCAAACAGGCAGAAATCTCCATTATTTTTGGGCAAAAAGGCAGAAATTGACCTTATTTTGGGGTAAAATTACAGAAATTTCACATATTTCAGGGCAAAAAGGTAGAAATTTCCCTTATTTTGGGGCAAAATTGCAGAAATTTCACTTATTTCAGGGTAATAAGTCAGAAATTCCCCTTATTTTGGGGCAAAAAAGAGAGAAATTCTTTTTGTTTTAAGGGAAAAAGACAGAAATTCCACTTATTTAGAGTTAAAAATGCAGAAATTCCCGTTATTTTAGAGCAAAAATGAAGAAATTTCCCTTTTTATGGCAAAAAAAGTATGCATTCTCATTATTTCGGGCAAAAAGGCAGAAATTCCCCGTATTTCGGAGCAAAATGGCAGAAATTCCCCTTATTTTAGGGCAAAAGGCAGAAATTCCTTTTATTTTGGGGCAAAAATCAGAAAATCCCCTTATTTGGGGGCAAAATTCCAGAAATTTCCATTATTTGGGGTAAAATTGCAGAAATATCACTTATTTTCAGATAAAAAGGCTGAAATTTCCTTTATTTTGGGGCAAATAGGGAGAAATTCCTCTTATTTTGTGGCAAAATTGCAGAATTTTCCCTTATGGAGAAAAATTGCAGAAATTTCCCTTCTTTTAGGGCAAAATTGCAGAAATTTCACTTATTTCCGAGAAAAAAAGCAAAAATTTTTCTTATTTTGGGACAAAAAGGCAGAAATTCCCATTATTTTAGGGCAAAAAGGCAGAAATTCACTTTATTTTGGAGTAAAATTGCAGAAATTTCACATATTTTAGGGCAAAAAGGCAGAAATGTCCCTTATTTTGGGGCAAAATTGCAGAAATTTCACTTATTTCAGGGTAATAAGTCAGAAATCCCTCTTATTTTGGGGGAAAAAGGACAGAAATTCCCTTTGTTTTGGGGGAAAAAGACAGAAATTCCACTTATTTAGAGGAAAAAAAGCCGAAATTCTTCTTATTTTGGAACAAAAATGAAGAAATTTTCCTCTTTTATGCCAAAAACTTATGCATTTCCTCTATTTTCTGGCAAAATGCAGAAATTCCCCGTATTTTGGAGCAAAATTGCAGAAATTCCTCTAATTCTGGGGCAAAAAGGCAGAAATTCCCTATATGTTGGGGCAAAAAGACAGAAATTCTCCTTATTTTGGGGCAAAACTCAGAATTTCCCCTTATTTTGGGGCAAAATTGCAGAAATTTTTCTTTTTTGGTGCAAAATTGCAGAAATTTCACTTATTTTCAGGTAAAAAGGCTGAAATTTCCTTAATTTTGGGGCAAAAAGAATGAAATTCCTCTTCTTTTGAGGCAAAATTGAAGAAATTTCCCTTATTATGGGGAAAAATTGCAGAAATTTCACTTATTTCAGAGAAAAAAATCAAAAATTTTTCTTTTTTTGGGCAAAAAGGCAGAAATTTCCATTATTTTGGGGCAAAAAGGCAGAAATTGACCTTATTTTGGGGTAAAATTGCAGAAATTTCACATATTTCAGGGCAAAAAGGTAGAAATTTCCCTTTATTTTGGGGCAAAATTGCAGAAATTTCACTTATTTCAGGGTAATAAGTCAGAAATTCCCCTTATTTTTGGGCAAAAAAGACAGAAATTCCTTTTTTTTTGAGGAAAAAAGACAGAAATTCCACTTATTTAGAGTTAAAAATGCAGAAATTCCCGTTATTTTGGAGCAAAAATGAAGAAATTTCCCTTTTTATGGCAAAAAAGTATGCATTCTCATTATTTTCGGGCAAAAAGGCAGAAATTCCCCGTATTTTGGAGCAAAATTGCAGAAATTCCGCTTATTTTAGAGTAAAAGGCAGAAATTTCTTTTATTTTGGGGGAAAAAATCAGAAAATCCCCTTATTTTGGGGCAAAATTCCAGAAATTTCCATTATTTGGGGTAAAATTGCAGAAATTTCACTTATTTTCAGATAAAAAGGCTGAAATTTCCTTTATTTTGTGGCAAATAGGGAGAAATTCCTCTTATTTTGGGGCAAAATTGCAGAATTTTCCCTTATGGGGAAAAATTGCAGAAATTTCCCTTCTTTTAGGGCAAAATTGCAGAAATTTAACTTATTTCCGAGAAAGAAAGCAAAAATTTTTCTTATTTTGGAACAAAAAGGCAGAAATTCCCATTATTTTGGGGCAAAAAGGCAGAAATTCACTTTATTTTGGGGTAAAATTGCAGAAATTTCACATATTTTAGGGCAAAAAGGCAGAAATTTGCCTTATTTTGGGGCAAAATTGCAGAAATTTCACTTATTTCAGGGTAATAAGTCAGAAATTCCCCTTATTTTGGGGCAACAAAGACAGAAATTCCCTTTGTTTTGGGGGAAAAAGACAGAAATTCCACTTATTTAGAGGCAAAATGGAAGAAATTCCACTTATTTTGGAGTAAAAATGAAGAAATTTCCCTTTTTATGGCAACAAGTTATGCATTCCCCTTGTTTTCGGGCAAAAAGACAGAAATTCCCCGTATTTTGGAGAAAAATTGCAGAAATTCCCCTAATTGTGGGGCAAAAAGGCAGAAATTCCCTACATGTTGGGGCAAAAAGACAGAAATTCTCCTTATTTTGGGGCAAAAAGACAGAAATTCTCCTTATTTTGGGGCAAAACTCAGAAATTCCACTTATTTTGGGGAAAAATTCCAGAAATTTCCCTTATTTTGGGGCAAAATTGCAGAAATTTCCCTTATTTTGGGGCAAAATTACAGAAATTTCACTTATTTCAGAGAAAAAATGCAAAAATTTTCTTTATTTTGGGGCAAAAATGCAGAAATTCACCTTATTTTGGGGTAAAATTGCAGAAATTTCACATATTTCAGGGCAAAACAGCAGAAATTTACCTTATTTTGGGGCAAAATTGCAGAAATTTCACTTATTTTGAGGCAAAATTGCAGAAATTTCACTTATTTCATGGAAAAAAGGCAGAAATTTTCTTTATTTTGGGGCAAAAATGCAGAAATTCTTAATATTTTGTGGCAAAAATGCAGAAATTCCCCCCATTTTGAGGTAAAAAGGATGAAATTCTGCTTATTTGGGGGCAAAAAGGCAGAAATTTCCCTCATTTTGGGGCAAAAAGACAGAAATTCCCCTTTTTTGTGGCAAAAAGGCAGAAATTTCTTTTATTTTAGGGCAAAATTGCAAATATATCACTTATTTCACGGCATAAATCAAAAATTCCTTTTATTTTGGGGCAAAAAGACAGAAATTCCATTTATTTTTGGGTAAAAATGGAGAAATTTCACTTATTTTGAGGTAAAAATGCAGAAATTCCCCTTATTTTGTAGCAAAAATGAAGAAATTTCCCTTTTTATGGTAACAAGTTATGCATTCCCCTTATTTTCAGGCAAAAAGACAGAAATTTCCTGTATTTTGGAGCAAAATTGCAGAAATTCCTCTTATTGTGGGGCAAAAAGGCAGAAATTCTTCTTATTTAGGGGCAAAACTCAGAAATTTCACTTATTTTGGAGCAAAAATGAAGAAATGTTTCTTTTTTAAGGGCAAAAAGGTATGCATTCCCATTATTTTCAGGCAAAAAGGCAGAAATTCTCCGTATTTTGGAGCAAAATTGCAGAAATTCCCCTAATTTTGGGGCAAAAGGCAGAAATTCCCTGTATTTTGGGGCAAAAATAAGAAATTCCCCTTATTTTGGGGCAAAATTCTAGAAATTTCCTTTTTTTGGAAGGCAAAATTGCAGGAATTTACATTATATTGTGGCATAATTGCAGAAATTTCCCTTATTTGGGGCAAAATTGCAGAAATTTCACTTATTTTCAGGTAAAAAGGCTGAAATTTCCTTTATTTTGGGGCAAAAAGGATGAAATTCTCTTTATTTTGGGGCAAAATTGCAGACATTTCCCTTATTATGGGGAAAAATTGCAGATATTTATCTTATTTTAGGGCAAAATTGCAGAAATTTCACTTATTTCAGAGAAAAAAAGCAAAAATTTTTCTTATTTTGGGGCAATAAGGCAGAAATTCCCATTATTGTGGGGCAAAAATGCAGAAATTCACCTTTTTTTGAGGTAAAATTGAAGAAATTTCACATATTTCAGGGCATAAAGGCAGAGAATTCCCTAATTTGGGGGCAAAATTGCAAAAAATTTCACATATTTTAGGGTAATAAGTCAGAAAATCCCCTTATTTTGGGGCAAAAAGACAGAAATTCCCTTTGTTTTGGGAGAAAAAGACAGAAATTCCACTTATTTAGAGGCAAAAAGGCAGAAATTTCCTCTTATTTTGGAGCTCAAATGATGAAATTTCCCTTTTTTATGGCAAAAAGTTATGCATTCCCCTTATTTTCGGGCAAAAAGACAGAAATTTCCTGTATTTTGAGCAAAATTGCAGAAATTCCTATAATTGTGGGGCAAAAATGCAGAAATTCCCTATATGTTGGGGCAAAAAGAGAGAAATTCTCCTTATTTTGGGGCAAAACTCAGAAATTCCACTTATTTTGGGGCAAAATTCCAGAAATTTCCCTTATTTTGCGGCAAAATTGCAGAAATTTCCCTTATTTTGGGGCAAAATTGCAGAAATTTCACTTATTTCAGAGAAAAAATTCAAAAATTTTTCTTATTTTGGGGCAAAAAGGCAGAAATTACCATTATTTTATGGCAAAAAGGCAGAAATTCACCTTATTTTGGGGTAAAATTGCAGCAATTTCACATATTTCAGGGCAAAAAGGCAGAAATTTCCCTTATTTTGGGGCAAAATTGCAGAAATTTCACTTATTTCAAAGAAAAAAGGCAGAAATTTTCCTTATTTTGGGGCAAAAATGCAGAAATTCTTAATATTTTGTGGCAAAAATGCAGAAATTCCTTTTATTTTGAGGTAAAAAGGCTGAAATTCCCGTTATTTGAGGGCAAAAGGCATAAATTTTCCTTATTTTGGGACAAAAAGACAGAAATTCCCCTTATTTTGTGGCAAAAAGACAGAAATTTCTTTTATTTTGGGGCAAAATTGCAGAAATATCACTTATTTCAGGGCATAACTCAAAAATTCCTTTTATTTTGGGGCAAAAATCAAAAAATTCCATTTATTTTTGGGTAAAAAGGAAGAAATTTTACTTATTTTTATGTTAAAAGGCAGAAATTCCTCTTATTCTGGGGCAAAAATGAAGAAATTTCCCTTTTTTGTGGCAAAAGGTATACATTCCCCTTATTTTCGGGATAAAAAGCAGAAATTCCCCGTATTTTGAAGCAAAATTGCAGAAATTCTCATAATTTTCGGGCAAAAAGGCAGAAATTCTCCTTATTTTGGGGCAAAAAGACAGAAAATCTCCTTTTTTCGGCAGCAAACAGTCAGAAATTCCTTTTATTTTGGGGCAAAACTGCAGAAATTTCCTTTACATTGGTGGAAAATTGCAGAAATTTCCTTTATTTTGGGGCCAAATTTCAGAAATTTCACTTATTTCAGGGATATGAGTTAGAAATCCCCTTTATTTTGGGGCAAAAAGACAGAAATTCTTTTTTTTTGGGCTAAAAAGACAGAAATTCCACTTATTTAGAGGCAAAAAGGCAGAAATTCCCATTATTTTGGGGCAAAAAGGCAGAAATTCACCTTATTTTGGGGTAAAATTGCAGAAATTTCACATATTTCAGAGCAAACAGTCAGAAATTTCCATTATTTTGGGGAAAATTGCAGAAATTTCACTTATTTCAGGGTAATAAGTCAGAAATTCCCCTTATTTTGGGGCAAAAATAACAGAAATTCCCTTTGTTTTGGGGGAAAATTGCAAAAATTCCACTTATTTAGAGGTAAAAAGGCAGAAATTCACCTTATTTTGGAGCAAAAATGAAGAAATTTCCTTTTTTTATGGCAAAAATTATGCATTCCCCTTATTTTCGGGTAAAAAGGCAGAAATTCCCCGTATTTTGGAGCAAAATTGCAGAAATTCCTTTAATTGTGGGGCAAAAGGGCAGAAATTCCCTATATGGTGGGGCAAAAAGACAGAAATTCCACTTATTTTGGGGCAAAACTCGAAATTCCACTTATTTTGGGGAAAAATTCCAGAAATTTCCCTTATTTTGGAGCAAAATTGAGAAATTTCACTTATTTTGCGGCAAAAGTGCAGAAATTTCACTTATTTCAGGGAAAAATAGCAGAAATTTTCCTTATTTTTGGGCAAAAATGCAGAAATTCTTAATATTTTTTGGCATAAATGCAGGAATTCCCTTTATTTTGAGGTAAAAAGGCTGAAATTTCTTTTATTTGGGGGCAAAAAGGCAGAAATTTCCCTTATTTTGGGGCAAAGAGACAAAAATTCCCCTAATTTTGTGGCAAAAAGGCAGAAATTTCTTTTATTTTGGGGCAAAATTGCAGAAATATCACTTTTTTCAGGGCATAACTCAAAAATTCCTTTTATTTTGGGGCAAAAAGACAGAAATTCCATTTATTTTTGGGTAAAAAGGAAGAAATTTCACTTATTTTTAGGTTAAAAGACAGAAATTCCTCTTATTCTGGGGCAAAAATGAAGAAATTTCCCTTTTTTGTGGCAAAAGGTATACTTTTCCCTTACTTTCGGGATAAAAAGCAGAAATTCCCCGTATTTTGAAGCAAAATTGCAGAAATTCTCATAATTTTCGGGCAAAAAGACAGAAATTCTCCTTATTTTGGGGCAAAAAGACAGAAAATCTCCTTTTTTCGGCAGCAAACAGTCAGAAATTCCCCTTATTTTGGGGCAAAATTGCAGAAATTTCCTTTAATTGGTGCAAAATTGCAAAAATTTCCTTTATTTTGGGGCAAAATTGCAGAAATTTCACTTATTTCAGGGTAATAAGTTAAAAATCCCCCTTATTTTGGGGCAAAAAAGACAGAAATTCCCTTTGTTTTGGGGGAAAAAGACAGAAATTCCACTTATTTAGAGGCAAAAAGGCAGAAATTCCCATTATTTTGGGGCAAAAAGGCAGAAATTCACCTTATTTTGGGGTAAAATTGCAGAAATTTCACATATTTCAGGGCAAAAAGGCAGAAATTTCCCTTATTTTGGGGCAAAATTGCAGAAATTTCACTTATTTCAGGGTAATAAGTCAGCAATTCCCCTTATTTTGGGAAAAAAATAACAGAAATTCCCTTTATTTTGGGGGAAAATTGCAGAAATTCCACTTATTTAGAGGCAAAAAGGCAGAAATTCCCCTTATTTTGGAGCAAAAATGAAGAAATTTCCCTTTATATGGCAAAAAGTTATGCATTCCCCTTATTTTCGGGCAAAAAGGCAGAAATTCCCCGTATTTTGGAGCAAAATTTCAGAAATTCCCCTAATTGTGGGTCAAAAGGGCAGAAATTCCCTATATAGTGGGGCAAAAAGACAGAAATTCTCCTTATTTTGGGGCAAAACTCAGAAATACCACTTATTTTGGGACAAAATTCCAGAAATTTCCCTTATTTTGGAGCAAAATTGCAGAAATTTCACTTATTTTGGGGCAAAAATTCAGAAATTCTTAATATTTTGTGGCAAAAATGCAGGAATTCCCTTTATTTTGAGGTAAAAAGGCTGAAATTTCTTTTATTAGGGGGCAAAAAGGCAGAAATTTCCCTTATTTTGTGGCAAAAAGGCAGAAATTTCTTTTATTTTGGAGCAAAATTGAAGAAATTTCACTTATTTCAGGGCATAATTCAAAAATTCCTTTTATTTTGAGGCAAAAAGACAGAAATTCCGTTTATTTTTGGGTCAAAAGGCAGAAATTTCACTTATTTTGAGGGAAAAAGGCAGAAATCTCTCTTATTTTGGGGCAAAAATGAAGAAATTTCCCTTTTATGTGGCAAAACGTATACATTCCCCTTACTTTTGGGATAAAAAGCAGAAATTCCCCGTATTTTGAAGCAAAATTGCAGAAATTCTCATAATTTTCGGGCAAAAAGGCAGAAATTCTTCTTATTTTGGGGCAAAAAGACAGAAAATCTTCTTTTTTCAGGAGCAAACAGTCAGAAATTCCCCTTATTTTGGGGCAAAATTGCATAAAATTCCTTTACATTGGGGCAAAATTGCAGAAATTTCTCTTATTTTGGGGCAAAATTGCAGAAATTTCACTTACTTCAGGTAATAAGTCAGAAATTCCCCTTATTTTGGGGCAAAAAAGACAGAAATTCCCTTTGTTTTGAAGGAAAAAGACAGAAATTCCACTTATTTAGAGGCAAAAAGGCAGAAATTCTCCGTATTTTGGAGCAAAATTGCAGAAATTTCCCTAATTGTGGGGCAAAAAGGCAGAAATTCCCTATATGGTGGGGCAATAAAACAGAAATTCTCATTATTTTGGGGCAAAAAGGCCGAAATTCACCTTATTTTGGGGTAAAATTGCAGAAATTTCACATATTTAAGGGCAAAAAGGCAAAAATTTCCCTTATTTTGGAGCAAAATTGCAGAAATTTCACTTATTTCAGGGAAAAAAGGCAGAAATTTTCCTTATTTTGTGGCAAAAATGCAGAAATTCCTTATATTTTGTGGCAAAAATGCAAAATTCCCCTTATTTTGTAGTAAAAAGGCTGAAATTCCCCTCATTTGTGGGCAAAAAGGCAGAAATTCACCTTATTTTGGGGCAAAATTGCAGATATTTCACTTATTTCAGAGTAATAAGTCAGAAATTCCCATTATTTGGGGTAAAAAAGTCAGAAATTCCCTTTGTTTTGGAGGAAAAAGACAGAAATTCCACTCATTTAAGGCAAAAAAGCAGAAAATCCCCTTATTTTGGAGCAAAAATGAAGAAATTTCACTTTCTTATGGCAAAAAGGTATGCATTCCCCTTATTTTCGGGCAAACAGGCAGAAATTCCCCATATTTTGGAGCAAAATTGCAGAAATTCCCCTAATTTTGGGGCAAAAGGCAGAAATTCCCCTTATTTTGGGGCAAAATTCCAGAAATTTCCTTTATTTTGGGGCAATATTGCAGAAATTTACCTTATTTTGGTTCAAAATTGCAGAAATTTCCCTTATTTGGGGCAAAATTGCAGTAATTTTACTTATCTTCAGGTAAAAAGGCTGAAATTTCCTTTATTTTGGGGCAAAAAAGGAGAAATTCCTCTTATTTCGGGGCAAAATTGTAGAAATTTTCCTTATTATGGGGCAAAAAGGCAGAAATTCTGTAAATTATGTGACAAAAATACAGAAATTCTCCTTATTTTGAGGTAAAAAGGCTGAAATTCCCCTTATTTGGGGGCAAAAAGGCAGAAATTTCCCTTATTTTGGGACAAAATTGCAGAAATTTTACTTATTTCAGGGTAATATGTCAGAAATTCCCCTTATTTTTGGGCAAAAAAAACAGAAATTTCCTTTGTTTTGGGGGAAAAAGACAGAAATTCCACTTATTTAGAGGCAAAAAGGCAGAAATTCTCTTTATTTTGGGGCAAAAATGAAGAAATTTCCCTTTTATATGGCAAAAAGGTATGCATTCCCCTTATTTTCGGGGAAAAAGGCCGAAATTCACCGTATTTTGGAACAAAATTGCAGAAATTCCCCTATTTGTGGGGCAAAAAGGCAGAAATTCCCTATATGTTGGGGCAAAAAGACAGCAATTCTCCTTATTTTGGGGCAAAACTCAGAATTTCCACTTATTTTAGGTAAAATTGCAGAAATTTCATTTATTTCAGGGAAAAATGCAGAAATTTTTCTTATTTTGGGGCAAAAAGGCAGAAATTCCTAATATTTTGTGGCAAAAACACAGAAATTCCCCATATTTTCAGGTAAAAAGGCTGAAATTCCCCATAATTGGGGGCAAAAATGCAGAAATTTCCCTTATTTTGGGTAAAAATTGCAGAAATTTCACTTATTTCAGGGTAATAATTCAGAAATTCTCCTTATTTTGGGGCAAAAAAGACAGACATTCCCTTTGTTTTGGGGGAAAAAGAAATTCCACTTATTTAGAGGCAAAAAGGGAGAAATTCCCTTTATTTTGGAGCAAAAATGAAGAAATTTCACTTTTTTATGGCAAAATGTAAGCATTCCCCTTATTTTTGGTAAAAAAGGCAGAAATTCCCCGTATTTGGGAGCAAAATTGCAGAAATTCCCCTAATTTTGAGGCAAAAGGCAAAAATTCCCATTATTTTGGGGCAATATTCAGAAATTCCCCTTATTTTGGGGCAAAATTGCAGAATTTTCCCATATTAAGGGGAAAAATTGCAGAAATTTCCCTTATTTTATGGCAAAATTGCAGAAATTTCCCTTATTTCAGAGAAAAAAAGCAAATGTTTTTTCTTATTTTGGGGCAAAAAAACAGAAATTCGCATTATTTTGGGGCAAAAAGGCCGAAATTCACCTTATTTTGGGGTAAAATTGCAGAAATTTCACATATTTAAGGGCAAAAAGGCAAAAATTTCCCTTATTTTGGAGCAAAATTGCAGAAATTTCACTTATTTCAGGGAAATAAGTCAGAAATTTTCCTTATTTTGGGGAAAGAAAACAGAAATTCTCTTTGTTTTGGGAAAAAAGACAGAAATTCCACTTATTTAGAGGCAAAAAGGCAGAAATTCCCCTTATTTTGGAGCAAAAATGAAGAAATTTCCTTTTTCTATGGCAAAAAGGTATGCATTCCCCTTATTTTCAGGCAAAAAGGCAGAAATTCCCTGTATTTTGGAGCAAAATTGCAGAAATTTCCCTAATTGTTGGGCAAAAAGGCAGAAATTCTTCGTATTTTGGAGCAAAATTGCAGAAATTCCCCTAATTGTGGGGCAATAAGGTAGAAATTCTCTATATTTTGGGGCAAAAAGACAGAAATTCTCCTTATTTTGGGGCAAAATTCAGAAATTCCACTTATTTTGGGGCAAAATTGCAGAAATTTCACTTATTTCAGGGAAAAAAGGCAGAAATTTTCATTATTTTGGGGCAAAAATGCAGAAATTCCTTATATTTTGTGGCAAAAATGAAAAATTCCCCTTATTTTGTAGTAAAAACGCTGAAATTCCCCTCATTTGAGGGCAAAAAGGCAGAAATTCACCTTATTTTGGGGCAAAATTGCAGAAATTTCACTTATTTCAGAGTAATAAGTCAGAAATTCCCATTATTTGGGGGCAAAAAAGTCAGAAATTCCTTTTGTTTTGGGGGAAAAAGACAGAAATTCCACTTATTTAGAGGCAAAAAGGCAGAAATTCCCCTTATTTTGGAGCAAAAATGAAGAAATTTCACTTTTTTATGGCAAAAAGTTATGCATTCCCCTTATTTTCGGGCAAACAGGCAGAAATTCCCCATATTTTGGAGCAAAATTGCAGAAATTCCCCTAATTTTGGGGCAAAAGGCAGAAATTCCCTTTATTTTGGGGTAAAAATCAGAAATTCCCCTTATTTTGGGGCAAAATTCCAGAAATTTCCTTTATTTTGGGGCAAAATTGCAGAAATTTCCTTTATTTGGGGCAAAATTGCAGTATATTTACTTATCTTCAGGTAAAAAGGCTGAAATTTCCTTTATTTTGGGGCAAAAAAGGAGAAATTCCTCTTATTGGGGCAAAATTGTAGAAATTTTGCTGATTATGGGGCAAAAAGGCAGAAATTCTGTAAATTTCGTGGCAAAAATGCAGAAATTCCCCTTATTTTGAGGTAAAAAGGCTGAAATTCCCCTTATTTGGGGGAAAAAAAGGCAGAAATTTCCCTTATTTTGGGACAAAATTGCAGAAATTTTACTTATTTCAGGGTAATATGTCAGAAATTCCCCTTATTTTGGGGCAAAAAAGACAGAAATTCCCTTTGTTTTGGGGGAAAAAGACAGAAATTCCACTTATTTAGAGGCAAAAAGGCAGAAATTCTCCTTATTTTTTGGCAAAAATGAAGAAATTTCCCTTTTATATGGCAAAAAGGTATGCATTCCCCTTATTTTCGGGGAAAAAGGCCGAAATTCACCATATTTTGGAACAAAATTGCAGAAATTCCCCTATTTGTCGGGCAAAAAGGCAGAAATTCCCTATATGTTGGGGCAAAAAGACAGAAATTCTCCTTATTTTGTGGCAAAACTCAGAAATTCCACTTATTTTAGTTAAAATTGCAGGAATTTCATTTATTTCAGGGAAAAATGCAGAAATTTTCCTTATTTTGGGGCAAAAAGGCAGAAATTCCTAATATTTTGTGGCAAAAACGCAGAAATTCTCCTTATTTTCAGGTAAAAAGGCTGAAATTCCCCTTATTTGGGGGCAAAAAGGCAGAAATTTCTCTTATTTTGGGTCAAAATTGCAGAAATTTCACTTATTTCAGGGTAATAATTCAGAAATTCTCTTTATTTTGGGGCCAAAAAGACAGAAATTCCTTTTGTTTGGGGGAAAAAAGACAGAAATTCCACTTATTTAGAGGCAAAAAGGCAGAAATTCCCCTTATTTTGGAGCAAAAATGAAGAAATTTCACTTTTTTATGGCAAAATGTAAGCATTCCCCTTATTTTCGGTCAAAAAGGCAGAAATTCCTTGTATTTGGGAGCAAAATTGCAGAAATTCCCCTAATTTTGGGGCAAAAGGCAAAAATTCCCTTTATTTTGGAGCAAAAATCAGAAATTCCCCTTATTTTGGGGCAAAATTTCAGAAATTTCCTTTATTTTGGGGCTAAATTTCAGAAATTTCCCTTATTTGGGGCAAAATTGCAGAAATTTCACTTATTTTAAGGTAAAAAAAACTTGATATTTAATTTATTTTGGGGCAAAAATGGAAAAATTCCTCTTATTTGGGGCAAAATTGCAGTAATTTTCCTTATTTTGGGGCAAAAAAGCAGAAATTCTGTATATTTTGTGGCAAAAAGGCAGAAATTTCCCTTATTTAGAAGTAATAAGGTTGAAATTCCCTTTATTTGGGGGCAAAAAGGATGAAATTCCCCTTATTTGGGGGCAAAAAGGCAGAAATTTGACTTATTTTGGGGCATAATTGCAGAAATTTCACTTATTTCAGGGAAAAAAGGCAGAAATTTTCCTTATTTTGGGGCAAAAAGCAGAAATTCCTAATATTTTGTGGAAAAAATGCACTAATTCCCCATATTTTGAGGTAAAAAGGCTGGAATTTTCCTTATTTGGGGGCAAAAATGCAGAAATTTCCTTATGTTTGGGCAAAATTGCAGAAATTTCACTTATTTCAGGGAAAAAAGGCAGATATTTTCTTTATTTTGAGGCAAAAAGACAGAAGTTTTCTTTGTTTTGGGAAAAAAAGACAGAAATTCCACTTATTTAGAGGCAAAAAGGAAGAAATTCCCATTATTTTGGAGCAAAAATGAAGAAATTTCACTTTTTTTATGGCAAAAATGTATGCATTCCCCTTATTTTCAGGCAAAAAGAAAGAAATTCCCCGTATTTTGGAGCAAAATTGCAGAAATTCCCATAATTTTGGGGCAAAAGGCAGAAAATCCTTTTATTTTGGGGTAAAAATCAGAAATTCCCCTTATTTTGGGGCAAAATTCCAGGAATTTCTTTTATTTTGGGGCAAAATTGCAGAAATTTACCTTATTTTGGGCAAAATAGCAGTAATTTCACTTATATTCAGGAAAAAAGGCTGAAATTGCCTTTTTTGGGGGCAAAAAAGGAGAAATTCCCCTTATTTTGGGCAAAATTGCAAAAATTTTCCTTATGATAGGGCAAAAAGGCAGAAATTTCGTAAATTTTGTGGCAAAAATGCAGAAATTCCCCTTATTTTGAGGTAAAAAGGCTGAAATTCCCCTTATTTGGGGGCAAAAAGGCAGAAATTTTCCTTATTTTGGGACAAAATTGCAGAAATCTTACTTATTTCAGGGTAATAAGTCAGAAATTCCCCTTATTTTGGGGCAAAAAAATGAAATCCCTAATTTTTGGTGAAAATTGAAGAAATTTCACTTATTTCGGGACAAAAAGCCAGAAATTCCAATTAATTTCAGGCAAAAAGGCAGAAATGACCCGTATTTTGGAGCAAAATTGCAGAAATTCCCATAATATTGGTGCAAAAATGCAGAAATTCCCTTTATTATGAGGAAAAAAGGGGGAAATTCTCCATATTTTGGTGCAAAAATCAGTAATTTCCCTTATTTTGAGGTAAAATTCTCAAATTCCCCAAATTTTAGGGCAAAAGGCAAAAATTTCCCTTATATTGGGGCAAATTTGCAGAAATTTCACTTATTTAGGGGTAATAAGTCAGAAATTTTCCTTATTTTGAGGCAAAAAAGAAAGAAATTCCCTTTGTTTTGGGGGAAAAACAGAAATTCCACTTATTTAGAGGCAAAAAGGCAAAAGTTCCCCTTATTTTGGAGCAAAAATGAAGAAATTTCCCTTTTTTATGGCAAAAAGGTATGCATTCTTTTTATTTTCGGCCAAAAAGGCAGAAATTCCCCAAATTTTGGGGCAAAAGGCAGAAATTCCACTTATTTTGGGGCAAAATTGCAGAAATTTCCTTTATTTTGAGGCAAAATTGCAGAAATTTCACTTATTTTGGGGCAAAATTGCAGAAATTTCACTTATTTCAAGGAAAAAAGGCAGAAATTTTCCTTATTTTGGGGCAAAAATTCAGAAATTCCTAATATTTTGTGCCAAAATTTAGAAATTCCCATTATTTTGAGGTAAAAATTCTGAAATTCCCCTTATTTGGGGGCAAGAAGGCAGAAATTTCCCTTATATTGGGGCAAAATTTCAGAAATTTCACTTATTTCAGGGTAATAAGTCAGAAATTTTCCTTATATTGGGGCAAAAAAAACAGAATTTCCTTTTGTTTTGGTTGAAAAAGAAAGAAATTCCACTTATTTAGAGGCAAAAAGCAGAAATTCCCTTTATTTTGGAGCAAAAATGAAGAAATTTAACTTTTTTATGGCTAAAAGGTATGCATTCTTCTTATTTTCGGGCAAAAAGGCAGAAATTCCCCATATTTTGGGGCAAACGGCAGAAATTCCCTTTATTTTGGGGCAAAAGGCAGAAATTCTTCTTATTTTGAGGTAAAATGCAGAAATTCCCCTTATTTAGAGGTAAAATGCAGAAAATCATTTTGGGGAAAAAAGGCAGATATTCCCTTTTTTTGACGGCAAAAATACAGAAATTCTTTTTATTTCGGGGCAAAAATCAGAAATTTCCCTTATTTTGGGGCAAAATTTTAGAAATTGCTTTTATTTTGGTACAGAATTTCAGAAATTTTTTTTATTTTGTGGCAAAAAGGCAGAAATTTGCCATAATTTGTTGCAAAAGGGCTGAAATTCCCCGTATTTTGAGGTAAAATGCTGAAATTCCAAATATTTTGGGGTTAAAAGGCAGAAATTCCCCTCATTTTGTTGCAAAAAGGCACAAATTTCCCTTATTTTCGGGCAAATTGCAGAAATTTCATTTATTTCAGGGCAAAAAGTCAGAAATTAATTTTATTTGGGGGCAAAAAGCAGAAATTTCTTTTATTTTGGGACATAATTGAAGAAAATTTCCTTATTTTGGAACAAAAATTCAGAAATTTCCCATATTTTGGGCAAAAGGCAGAAATTCCCATTATTTTGGGGTAAAAAGTCTGAAATTCCCATTATTTTGGGGCAAAAAGGCAGAAATTTCTTTTACTTTGTGGCAAAAAGGCAGAAATTCCCATTAATTGGGGCAGAAAAGCAAAAATTTTCTTTATTTGGGGGCCACAAGGCAGAAATTTCTCATATTTTGTGGCAAAAAGGCAGAAATTCCCCTAATTTGAAGGTAAAATGATGAAATTCCCCTTATTTTGGCAAAAAGGCAATAATTCCCCTTATTTTGGGGCAAAATTGCAGAAATTTCACTTATTTCAGGGCAAAAAGTCAGAAATTTGCTTTAATTTGAGGCAAAAAGCAGAAATTCTCCTAATTTTGGGGCCAAAAACAGAAATTTCCCTTATTTTGGGGTAAAATTGCGAAAATTTCAAATATTTCAGGGCAAAAAGGCAGAAATTCCACTTTATTTCGGGCAATAAGGCAAAAATTCCCCGTATTTGGGAGCAAAATTTCAGAAATTCCCCTTATATTTGTGCAAAAATGCAGAAATTCCCTTTATTTTGGTGCAATAAGGCAAAAATTCCCCGTATTTTGAAGCAAAATTGCACATATTCCCCTAATTTTGAGGGAAAATGCAGAAATTCACATTATTTTGGGGCAAAAAGACAGAAATTCTCTTTATTTTGGGGGCAAAATTCCAGAAATTTCCTTTATTTTGGGGCAAAATTGCAGAAATCTCCCTAATTTGGGGTCAAAATTACAGCAATTTCACTTATTTCAGGGAAAAAACGCAGAAATTTCTCTCATTTTGGGGCAAAACAGCAGAAATTACTTTTATTTTGGTACAAAATTGCAGAAAATTTTTTTATTTTGGGGCAAAAATACAGAAATTCCCCATATTTTAGGGCAAAAAGGAGAGATTCCCCTTATTATTAGGTAAAAAGGCTGAAATTCCTTTTATTTTGGGGCAGAAAGACAGAAATTCCCCTTATTTTGTGGCAAAAAAGCAGAAATTTCCCTTATTTTGAGGCAAAATTGGAGAAATTTTATTAATTTCAGGGCAAAATTCAAAAATTCCTTTTATTTTGGGGCAAAAATACAGAAATTCCGTATATTTTTGAGTAAAAAGGCAGAAATTTCACTTATTTTGACGTAAAAAGACAGAAATTCCTCTTATTTTGGGGCAAAAATACAGAAATTCCCCTTATTTTGTGGCACAAAGGCAGAAATTTTTTTTTATTTTAGGGCAAAATTGCAGAAATTTCACTAATTTCAGGGCATAATTCAAAAATTTATTTTATTTTGGAGAAAAAAGACAGAAATTCAGTTTATTTTCGGGTAAAAAGGCAGAAAATTCACTTATTTTGAGGTAAAAAGGCAGAAATTCCTCTTATTTTGGGGCAAAAATGAAGAAATTTCCCTTTTTTTGTGGCAAAAGGTATACATTACCCTTATTTTTAGGAAAAAATGCAGAAATTCTTCGTATTTTGGAGCAAAATTGAAGAAATTCCCCTAGTTGTGGGGTTAAAAGGCAGAAATTCTCTGTTTGTTGGGGCAAAAAGACAGAAATTCTCCTTATTTTGCGGCAAAACTCAGAAATTCCACTTATTTTGGGGCAAAATTCCAGAAATTTCACTTATTTTGGGGCAAAATTGCAGAAATTTCACTTATTTCAGGGAAAAAAGGCAGAAATTTTCCTTATTTTGTAGCAAAAATGCAGAAATTCCTAATATTTTGTGGCAAAAATGCAGAAATTCCATTTATTTTGGGGTAAAAAGGCTGAAATTCCCTTTATTTGGGGGCAAAAAGGCAGAAATTTCCCTTACTTTGGGGCAAAAAGACAGAAATTCCCCTTTTTTGTGGCAAAAATGAAGAAATTTCTTTTTTTTAGGGCAAAATTGCAGAAATTTCACAAATTTCAGGGCATAATTCAAAAATTCCTTTTATTTTGGGGCAAAAAGACAGAAATTCCGTTTATTTTGGGGTAAAAAGGCAGAAATTTCACTTACTTTGAGGTTAAAAGGAAGAAATTCCTCTTATTTTGGGGCAAAAATAAAGAAATTTCCTTTTTTTGTGGCAAAAGGTATACATTTCCCTTATTTTCGGGAAAAAAAGCAGAAATTCCCCGTATTTTGGAGCAAAATTGCAGAAATTTCTTTAATTGTGGGGCAAAAAGGCAGAAATTTCCTATATGTGGGGGCAATAAGACAGAAATTCTCCTTATTTTAGGGCAAAACTCAGAAATTCCACTTGTTTGGGGGCAAAATTCAAGAAATTTCTCTTATTTTGGGGCAAAATTGCAGAAATTTCACTTATTTTGGGGCAAAATTGCAGAAATTTTACTTATTTCAAAAAAGAAAGGCTGAAATTTTCCTTATTTTGGAGCAAAAATGCAGAAATTCCTAATATTTTGTGGCAAAAATGCAAAAATTCCCCTTATTTTGAGGTAAAAAGGCTCAAATTCCCCTTATTTGGAGGCAAAAAGCAGAAATTTCCCTTATTTTGGGGCAAAAATGCAGAAATTCTCCTTATTTTGGGGCAAAATTGCAGAAATTTCAATTATTTTGGAGAAAAATTTTTGAAATTTAACTTATTTCAGGGCAAAAAGTCGGAAATTCCCCTTATTTGGGGGCAAAAAGACAGAAATTCCATTTATTTTTGAAAAAAAGTCAGAAATTACACTTATTTTGTGTCAAAAGGCGGAAAATCCCCTTATTTTGGGATAAAAATGAAGAAATTTCCATTTTTATGGCAAAAAGGTATACATTTTCTTTATTTACGGGCAAAAAGGCAGGAATTCTCCATATTTTGGAGAAAAATTGCAGAAATTCCCCTAATTTTTGGGCAAAAAGGCAGAAATTCCCCTTATTTTGGGGTAAAACTGCAGAAATTTCACTTATTTCGCGGAAAAAATGGCAGAAATTCCCCTTATTTTCTGCGAAAAAGGCAGAAAATCCCCGTATTTTGGAGCAAAATTTCAGAAATTCACCTTATTTTGGGTAAAACATGCAGTAATTTTCTTTGTTTTGGGGCAAAAAGGCAGAAATTCTCCTTATTTTAGGGCAAAAGGCAGAAATTCCCCTTATTTTAGGGCAAAATTGCAGAAATTTCCCTTATTTGGGGACAAAAAACAGAAATTTCCATTATTTTGGGGCAAAATTGCAAAAAATTCCTTTATTATGGGGAAAAATTGCAGAAATTTCTTTTATTTTAAGGCAAAATTGCAGAAATTTCACATATTTCAGAGAAAAAAAGCAAAAATTTTTCATATTTTGGGGCAAAAAGGCAGAAATTCCCATTATTTTTCGGCAAAAAGGTAGAAATTCACCTTATTTTGGGGTAAAATTGCAGACATTTCACATATTTCAGGGCAAAAAGGCAGAAATTCCCGTTACTTGAGGGCATAAAGGCAGAAATTCCTTTTATTTTGGGATAAAATTGCAGAAATTTTCCTTGTTTTGGGGCAAAAAGGCAGAAAATTCCCTTAATTTAGGGCAAAAAGGCAGAAATTCCCTGTATTTTAAAGCAAAATTGCAGAAATTATCTAAATATTGGAGCAAAAATGCAGAAATTCCCTTTATTTGGGGCACATCGGCAGAAGTTCCCCTTATGTTCGGTAAAAGAGGCAGAAATTCCCTGTATTTTGAAGCAAAGTTACAGAAACTCCCCTAATTTTGGGGCAAAAAGGCAGAAATTTCCCTTTTTGGGGGGCAAAAATACAGAAATTCTCTTTATTTCGGGGCAAAAATCTGAAATTTCCCTTATTTTGGGGCAAAATTTTAGAAATTTCTTTTATTCTGGTACAGAATTGCAGAAATTTTTCTTATTTTGTGGCAAAAAGGCAGAAATTCCCCATATTTTGGTGCAAAAAGGCTGAAATTCCCCTTTTTTTGAGGTAAAATGCTGAAATTCCCCATATTTTGGGGTTAAAAGGCAGAAATTCCCCTCATTTTGTGGCAAAAAGGCACAAATTTCCCTTATTTTCGGGCAAAATTGCAGAAATTTCATTTATTTCAGGGCAAAAAGTCAGAAATTACTTTTATTTTGGGGCAAAAAGCAGAAATGCTTTTATTATGGTACAAAATTGAAGAAATTTTCATTATTTTGGAACAAAAAGTCAGAAATTCCCCATATTTTGGGCAAAAGGCAGAAATTCCCCTTATTTTGGGGTAAAAAGGCTGAAATTCCAGTTATTTTGGGGCAAAAAGGCAGACATTCCCTTTACTTTGTGGCAAAAAGGCAGAAATTCCCATTAATTGGAGCAGAAAAGCAAAAATTTTCCTTATTTGAGGGCAATAAGACAGAAATTCCCCATATTTTGTGGCAAAAAGGCAGAAATTCCCCTTATTTGAAGGTAAAATGCTGAAATTCCCCTTATTTTGGCAAAAAGGCAGAAATTCCCCTTATTTTGGGGCAAAATTGCAGAAATTTCACTTATTTCAGGGCAAAAAGTCAGAAATTTGCCTTAATTTGGCGCAAAAAGCAGAAATTCTCCTAATTTTGAAGCCAAAAACAGAAATTCTTCTTATTTTGGGGTAAAATTGTGGAAATTTCAAATATTTCAGGGCAAAAAGGCAGAAATTCCACTTTATTTCGGGCAATAAGGCAAAAATTCCCCGTATTTGGGAGCAAAATTTCAGAAATTCCCCTTATATTGGTGCAAAAATGCAGAAATTCCCTTTATTTTGGTGCAATAAGGCAAAAAATCCCCGTATTTTGAAGCCAAATTGCACATATTCCCCTAATTTTGAGGGAAAATGCAGAAATTCACATTATTTTGGGGCAAAAAGACAGAAATTCTCATTATTTCAGGGCAAAAAGTCAAAAATTCCCCTTATTTTGGGGCAAAATTCCAGAAATTTCCTTTATTTTGGGGCAAAATTGCAGAAATCTCCCTAATTTTGGGGCAAAATTACAGAAATTTCACTTATTTCAGGGAAAAAACGCAGAAATTTCTTTTATTTTGGGGCAAAAAGGCAGAAATTACTTTTATTTTGGTACAAAATTGCAGAAATTTTTTTTTTATTTTGGGGCAAAAATACAGAAATTTCCCATATTTTAGGGCAAAAAGGAGAGATTCCCCTTATTATTAGGTAAAAAGGCTGAAATTCCTTTTATTTTGGGGCAAAAAGACAGAAATTCCCCTTATTTTGTGGCAAAAAAGCAGAAATTTCCCTTATTTTGTGGCAAAATTGGAGAAATTTCATTTATTTCAGGGCAAAATTCAAAAATTCTTTTTATTTTGGGGCAAAAATACAGAAATTCCATATATTTTTGAGTAAAAAGGAAGAAATTTCACTTATTTTGACGTAAAAATGCAGAAATTCCTCTTATTTTGGGGCAAAAATGAAGAAATTTCCCTTTTTTGTGGCAAAAGGTAAACATTCCCCTTATTTTCGGGCAAAAAAGCAGAAATTCCCTGTATTTTGGAGCAAAATTGCAGAAATTCCCCTAATTGTGGGGCAAAAAGGCAGAAATTCCCTATATGTTTGGGCAAAAAGACAGAAATTCTCCTTTTTTTGGGGCAAAACTCCGAAATTTCACTTATTTTGGGGCAAAATTCCCGAAATTTTTCTTATTTTGAGATAAAATTGCAGAAATTTCAATTTTTTTGGGCCAAAATTGCAGAAATTTCACTTATTTCAGGGAAAAAAGGCAGAAATTTTTCTTATTTTGGGGCAAAAAGGCAGAAATTCCTTATATTTTGTGGCAAAAATGCAGAAATTCCCCTTCTTTTGAGGTAAAAAGGCAGAAATTTCCCTTATTTTGGGGCAAAAAAACAGAAATTCCCCTTATTTTGGGGCAAAATTACGGAAATTTCAATTATTTTGGGGAAAAATTTTTGAAATTTAACTTATTTCAGGGCAAAAATTTGGAAATTCCCCTTATTTTGGGGCAAAAAGACAGAAATTCCATTTATTTTTGGAAAAAAGTCACAAATTGCAGTTATTTTGAGTCAAAAAAGGCGGAAAATCCCCTTTATTGGGGTAAAAATGAAGAAATTTCCCTTTTTATGGCAAAAAGGTATACATTCCCTTTATTTTCGGGCAAAAAGGCAGAAATTCCCCTTATTTTGGAGCAAAATTGCAGAAATTCCCCTAATTTGGGGGCAAAAAGGCAGAAATTCCCCTTATTTTGGGGTAAAACTGCAGAAATTTCAATTACTTTGCGGCAAAAATGGCAGAAATTCCCCTTATTTTCTGCGAAAAATGCAGAATATCCCCGTATTTTGGAGCAAAATTGCAGAAATTCACCTTATTTTGGCGTAAAACATGCAGTAATTTTCTTTGTTTTGGGGCAAAAAGGCAGAAATTCTCCTTATTTTAGGGCAAAAGGCAGAAATTCCCCTTATTTTAGGGCAAAATTGCAGAAATTTCCCTTATTTGGGGACAAAAAACAGAAATTTCCTTTATTTTGGGGCAAAATTGCAAAAAATTCCTTTATTATGGGGAAAAATTGCAGAAATTTCTTTTATTTTAAGGCAAAATTGCAGAAATTTTACATATTTCAGAGAAAAAAAAGCAAAATTTTTTCATATTTTGGGGCAAAAAGGCAGAAATTCCCATTATTTTTGGGCAAAAAGGTAGAAATTCACCTTATTTTGGGGTAAAATTGCAGACATTTCACATATTTCAGGGCAAAAAGGCAGAAATTCCCATTATTTGAGGGCATAAAGGCAGAAATTCCTGTTATCTTGGGATAAAATTGCAGAAATTTCCCTTGTTTGGGGGCAAAAAGGCAGAAAATCCCCTTAATTTTGGGCAAAAAGGCAGAAATTCCCTGTATTTTAAAGCAAAATTGCAGAAATTCCCTAAATATTGGAGCAAAAATGCAGAAATTCCCTGTATTTGGGGCACATCGGCAGAAGTTCCCCTTATTTTCGGGAAAAGAGGCAGAAATTCCCTGTATTTTGAAGCAAAGTTGCAGAAACTCCCCTAATTTTGGGGCAAAAAGGCAGAAATTCCCCTTTTTTGGGGGCAAAACTACAGAAATTCTCCTTATTTCGGGGCAAAAATCTAAAATTATCCTTATTTTGGGGCAAAATTTTAGAAATTTCTTATATTTTGATACAGAATTGCAGAAATTTTTCCTATTTTGTGGCAAAAAGGCAGAAATTCCCAATATTTTGGTGCAAAAAGGCAGAAATTCCCCTTATTTTGAGGTAAAATGCTGAAATTCCCCATATTTTGGGGTTAAAAGGCAGAAATTCCCCTCATTTTGGGGCAAAAAGGCACAAATTTCCCTTATTTTCGGGCAAAATTGCAGAAATTTCATTTATTTCAGGGCAAAAAGTCAGAAATTACTTTTATTTTGGGGCAAAAAGCAGAAATTTCTTGTATTTTGGTACAAAATTGAAGAAATTTTCCTTATTTTGGAACAAAAAGTCAGAAATTCCCCATATTTTGGGCAAAAGGCTGAAATTCCCCTCATTTTGTGATAGAAAGGCTGAAATTACCGTTATTTTGGGGCAAAAAGGCAGAAATTCCCTTTACTTTGTGGCAAAAAGGCAGAAATTCCCATTAATTGGGGAAGAAAAGCAAAAATTTTCTTTATTTGGGGGCAATAAGGCAGAAATTCCCCATATTTTGTGGCAAAAAGGCAGAAATTCCCCTTATTTGAAGGTAAAATGCTGAAATTCCCCTTATTTTGGCAAAAAGGCAGAAATTCCCCTTATTTTGGGGCAAAATTGCAGAAATTTCACTTATTTCAGGGCAAAAAGTCAGAAATTTGCTTTAATTTGGGGCAAAAAGCAGAAATTCTCCTAATTTTGGGGCCAAAAACAGAAATTCCCCTTATTTTGGGGTAAAATTGCGGAAATTTGAAATATTTCAGGGCAAAAAGGCAGAAATTCCACTTTATTTCGGGCAATAAGGCAAAAATTCCCCGTATTTTGGAGCAAAATTTAAGAAATTTCCTTTATATTGGTGCAAAAATACAGAAATTCCTTTTATTTTGGTGCAATAAGGCAAAAATTCCCCGTATTTTAAAGCCAAATTGCACATATTCCCCTAATTTTGAGGGAAAATGCAGAAATTCACATTATTTTGGGGCAAAAAGACAGAAATTCTCCTTATTTCAGGGCGAAAAGTCAAAAATTCCCCTTATTTTGGGGCAAAATTTCAGAAATTTCCTTTATTTTGGGGCAAAATTGCAGAAATCTCCCTAATTTTGGGGCAAAATTACAGAAATTTCACTTATTTCAGGGAAAAAACGCAGAAATTTCTCTTATTTTGGGGCAAAAATACAGAAATTCCCCATATTTTAGGGCAAAAAAGAGAGATTCCCCTTATTATTAGGTAAAAAGGCTGAAATTCCTTTTATTTTGGGGCAAAAAGACAAAAATTCCCCTTATTTTATGGCAAAAAAGCAGAAATTTCCCTTATTTTGAGGCAAAATTGGAGAAATTTCATTTATTTCTGGGCAAAATTCAAAAATTCCTTTTATTTTGGGGCAAAAATACAGAAATTCCGTATATTTTTGAGTAAAAAGGCAGAAATTTCACATATTTTGACGTAAAAAGACAGAAATTCCTATTATTTTGGGGCAAAAATGAAGAAATTTCACTTTTTTGTGGCAAAAGGTAAACATTCTCCTTATTTTTGGGCAAAAAAGCAGAAATTCCCTGTATTTTGGAGCAAAATTGCAGAAATTCCCCTAATTGTGGGGCAAAAAGGCAGAAATTCCCTATATGTTGGGGCAAAAAGACAGAAATTCTCCTTATTTTGGGGCAAAACTCAGAAATTCCACTTATTTTGGGGCAAAATTCCAGAAATTTCTTTTATTTTGGGAAAAAATTGCAGAAATTTCAATTTTTTTGGGCCAAAATTGCAGAAATTTCACTTATTTCAGGGAAGAAAGGCAGAAATTTTTCTTATTTTGGGGCAAAAAGGCAGAAATTCCTTATATTTTGTGGCAAAAAATGCAGAAATTCCCCTTCTTTTGAGGTAAAAAGGCAGAAATTTCCCTTATTTTGGGGCAAAAATACAGAAATTTCCCTAATTTTGGGGCAAAATTGCAGAAATTTCAATTATTTTGGGGAAAAATTTTTGAAATTTAACTTATTTCAGGGCAAAAAGTCGAAAATTCCCCTTTATTTTGGGGCAAAAAGCCAGAAATTCCATTTATTTTTGGAAAAAAGTCAGAAATTGCACTTATTTTGAGTCAAAAAGGCGGAAAATCCCCTTATTTTGGGGTAAAAATGAAGAAATTTCCCTTTTTTATAGCAAAAAGGTATACATTCCCTTTATTTTCGGGCAAAAAGGCAGAAATTCCCCGTATTTTGGAGCAAAATTGCAGAAATTCCCCTAATTTTGAGGCAAAAACGCAGAACTTCCCCTTATTTTGGGGTAAAACTGCAGAAATTTCACTTATCTCGCGGCAAAATGGTAGAAAATCCTTTTATTTTCGGCAAAAAAAGCAGAAAATCCCCATAATTTGGAGCAAAATTGCAGAAATTCACCTAATTTTAAGGTAAAACATGCTGTAATTTTCTTTATTTTGGGGCAAAGAGGCAGAAATTCCCCTTATTTTGGGGCAAAAAGCAGAAATTCCCCTTATTTTAGTGCAAAATTTCAGAAATTTCCCTTATTTGGGGACAAAAAAACAGAAATTCCCTTTATTTTGGGGCAAAATTGTAGAAAATTCCTTTATTATGGGGAAAAATTGCAGAAATTTCTTTTATTTTAAGGCAAAATTGCAGAAATTTCACTTATTTCAGAGAAAAAAAGCAAAAATTTTTCTTATTTTAGGGCAAAATGCAGAAATTCCCATTATTTTGGGGCAAAAAGGTAGAAATTCACCTTATTTTGGGGTAAAATTGCAGACATTTCACATATTTCAGGGCAAAAAGGCAGAAATTCCCCTTATTTAGGGGCAAAAAGGCAGAAATTCCCCTTATTTTGGGATAAAATTGCAGAAATTTCCCTTGTTTGGGGGCAAAAAGGCAGAAAATCCCTTTAATTTCGGGCAAAAAGGCAGAAATTCCCCGTATTTTAGAGCAAAATTGCAGAAATTCCTATAATATTGGGGCAAAAATGCAGAAATTCCCTTTATTTGGGGCAAATCGGCAGAAGTTTCCCTTATTTTCGGGAAAAGAGGCAGAAATTCCCTGTATTTCGAAGCAAAATTGCAGAAATTTCCCTAATTTTGGGGCAAAAAGGCAAAATTTCCCTTTATTTTGGGGCAAAAATACAGAAATTCTCGTTATTTCGGGGCAAAAATCAGAAATTTCCTTTATTTTGGGGAAAAATTTTAGAAATTTCTTTTATTTTGGTACAGAATTGCAGAAATTTTTCTTATTTTGTGGCAAAAAGGCAGAAATTTTCCATATTTTGGTGCAAAAAGGCTGAAATTCCCCTTTTTTTCAGGTAAAATGCTTATATTCCCCATATTTTGGGGCAAAAAGGCAGAAATTCCCCTCATTTTGGGGCAAAAAGGCACAAATTTCCCTTATTTTCGGGCCAAATTGCAGAAATTTCATTTATTTCAGGGCAAAAAGTCAGAAATTACTTTTATTTTTGGGTAAAAAGCAGAAATTTCATTTATTTTGGTACAAAATTGAAGAAATTTTCCTTATTTTGGAACAAAAAGTCAGAAATTCCACATATTTTGGGCAAAAGGCAGAAATTCCCTTTATTTTGGGGTAAAAAGCCTTAAATTCCCGTTATTTTGGGGCAAAAAGGCAGAAATTCCCTATACTTTGTGGCAAAAAGGCAGAAATTTCCGTTAATTGGGGCAGAAAAGCAAACATTTTTTTTATTTGGGAGCAATATGGCAGAAATTCCCCATATTTTGTGGCAAAAGTCAAAAATTTTCCTTATTTTGGGGCAAAAAGACAGAAATTCCCCTTATTTTGGGGCAAAAAAGCAGAAATTTCCATTATTTTGAGGCAAAATTGGAGAAATTTCATTTACTTCAGGGCAAAATTCAAAAATTCTTTTTATTTTGGGGCAAAATTACAGAAATTCCATATATTTTTGAGTAAAAAGGCAGAAATTTCACTTATTTTGACGTAAAAAGGCAGAAATTCCTCTTATTTTGGGGAAAAATGAAGAAATTGCCCTTTTTTGTGGCAAAAGGTAAACATTCCCCTTATTTTCGGGCAAAAAAGCAGAAATTCCCAGTATTTTGGAGCAAAATTGCAGAAATTCCCCTAATTGTGGGGCAAAAAGGCAGAAATTTCCTATATGTTGGGGCAAAAAGACAGAAATTCTCCTTATTTTGGGGCAAAACTCAGAAATTCCACTTATTTTGGGGCAAAATTCCAGAAATTTCTCTTATTTTGGGACAAAATTGCAGAAATTTCAATTTTTTTGGGCCAAAATTGCAGAAATTTTACTTATTTCAGGGAAAAAAGGCAGAAATTTTTCTTATTTTGGGGCAAAAAGGCAGAAATTCCTTATATTTTGTGGCAAAAATGCAGAAATTCCCCTTCTTTTGAGGTAAAGAGGCAGAAATTTCCCTTATTTTGGGGCAAAAATACAGAAATTCCCCTTATTTTGGGGCAAAATTGCAGAAATTTCAATTATTTTGGGGAAAAATTTTTGAAATTTAACTTATTTCAGGGCAAAAAGTCGGAAATTCCCCTTATTTTGGGGCAAAAAGACAGAAATTCCATTTATTTTTGGAAAAATGTCAGACATTGCACTTATTTTGAGTCAAAAAGTCAGAAAATCCCCTTATTTTGGGGTAAAAATGAAGAAATTTCCCTTTTTTTAGCAAAAGGTATACATTCCCTTTATTTTCGGGCAAAAAGGCAGAAATTCCCCTTATTTTGGAGCAAAATTGCAGAAATTCCCCTAATTTTGGGGCAAAAAGGCAGAAATTCCCCTTATTTTGGGGTAAAACTGCAGAAATTTCACTTATTTCGTGGCAAAATGGCAGAAATTCCGCTTATTTTCTGCGAAAAAGGCAGAAAATCCCCATATTTTGGAGCAAAATTGCAGAAATTCACCTAATTTTGGCGTAAAACATGCAGTAATTTTCTTTGTTTTGGGGCAAAAAGGCAGAAATTCTCCTTATTTTGGGGCAAAAGGCAGAAATTTTCATTATTTTAGGGCAAAATTGCAGAAATTTCCCTTATTTGGGACAAAAAACAGAAATTCCCTTTATTTTGGGGCAAAATTGCAAAAAATTCCTTTATTATGGAGAAAAATTGCAGAAATTTCTTTTATTTTAAGGCAAAATTGCAGAAATTTCACATATTTCAAAGAAAAAAAGCAAAAATTTTTCATATTTTGGGGCAAAAAGGCAGAAATTGCCATTATTTTGGGGCAAAAAGGTAGAAATTCACCTTATTTTGGGGTAAAATTGCAGACATTTCACATATTTCAGGGCAAAAAGGCAGAAATTCCCGTTATTTGAGGGCATAAAGGCAGAAATTCCTTTTATTTTGGGATAAAATTGCAGAACTTTCCCTTGTTTGGGGGCAAAAAGGCAGAAAATCCCATTAATTTTGGGCAAAAAGGCAGAAATTCCCCGTATTTTAAAGCAAAATTGCAGAAATACCCTAAATATTGGGGCAAAAATGCAGAAATTTCCTTTATTTGGGGCAAATCGGCAGAAGTTCCCCTTATTTTCGGGAAAAGAGGCAGAAATTCCCTGTATTTTGAAGCAAAATTGCAGAAACTCCCCTAATTTTAGGGCAAAAAGGCAGAAATTCCCTTTTTTGGGGGGCAAAAATACAGAAATTCTCCTTATTTCGGGGCAAAAATCAGAAATTTCCTTTATTTTGGGGCAAAATTTTAGAAATTTCTTTTATTTTAGTACAGAATTGCAGAAATTTTTCTTATTTTGTGGCAAAAAGGCAGAAATTCCCCATATTTTGGTGCAAAAAGGCTGAAATTCCCCTTATTTTGAGGTTAAATGCTGAAATTCTCCATATTTTGTGGTTAAAAGGCAGAAATTCCCCTCATTTTGGGGCAAAAAGGCACAAATATCCCTTATTTTCAGGCCAAATTGCCGAAATTTCATTTATTTCAGGGCAAAAATTCAGAAATTACTTTTATTTTGGGGCAAAAATCAGAAATTTCTTTTATTTTGGTACAAAATTGAAGAAATTTTCCTTATTTTGGAACAAAAAGTCAGAAATTCCCCATATTTTGGGCAAAAGGCAGAAATTCCCTTTATTTTGGGGTAAAAAGCCTTAAATTCCCGTTATTTTGGGGCAAAAAGGCAGAAATTCCCTTTACTTTGTGGCAAAAAGGCAGAAATTCCCATTAATTGAAGCAGAAAAGCTAAAATTTTCCTTATTTGGGGGCAATAAGGCAGAAATTCCCCATATTTTGTGGCAAAAAGGCAGAAATTCCCCTTATTTGAAGGTAAAATGCTGAAATTCCCCTTATTTTGGCAAAAAGGCAGAAATTCCCCTTATTTTGGGGCAAAATTGCAGAAATTTCACTTATTTCAGGGCAAAAAGTCAGAAATTTGCCTTAATTTGGGGCAAAAAGCAGAAATTCTCCTAATTTTGGGGCCAAAAACAGAAATTCCCCTTATTTTGGGGTAAAATTGCAGAAAATTCAAATATTTCAGGGCAAAAAGGCAGAAATTCCACTTTATTTCGGGCAATAAGGCAAAAATTCCCTGTATTTTGGAGCAAAATTTCAGAAATTCCCGTTATATTTGTGCAAAAATGCTGAAATTCCTTTTTTTTTTTGGTGCAATAAGGCAAAAATTCCTTGTATTTTGAAGCAAAATTGCACATATTCCCTTAATTTTGAGGGAAAATGCAGAAATTCACATTATTTTGGGGCAAAAAGACAGAAATTCTCCTTATTTCAGGGCAAAAAGTCAGAAATTTTCCTTATTTTGAGGCAAAATTCCAGAAATTTCCTTTATTTTGGGGCAAAATTGCAGAAATCTTCCTTATTTTGTGGCAAAATTACAGAAATTTCAATTATTTCAGGGAAAAAACGCAGAAATTTCTCTTATTTTGGGGCAAAAAGGCAGAAATTACTTTTATTTTGGTACAAAATTGCAGAAAATTTTTTTATTTTGGGGCAAAAATACAGAAATTCCCCATATTTTAGGGCAAAAAGGAGAGATTCCCCTTATTATTAGGTAAAAAGGCTGAAATTCCTTTTATTTTGGGGCAAAAACACAGAAATTCCCCTTATTTTGTGGCAAAAAGGCAGAAATTTCCCTTATTTTGAGGCAAATTTGGAGAAATTTCACTTATTTCAGGGCAAAATTCAAAAATTGCATTTATTTTGGGGCAAAAATACAGAAATTCTGTATATTTTTGAATAAAAAGGCAGAAATTTCACTTAGTTTGAGGGAAAAAAGCAGAAATTCCTCTTATTTAGGGGCAAAAATGAAGAAATTTCTCATTTTTGTGGCAAAAGGTAAACATTATCTTTATTTTCGGGCAAAAAAGCAGAAATTCCCTGTATTTTGGAGCAAAATTGCAGATATTCCCCTAATTGTGGGGCAAAAAGGCAGAAATTCTCTTTATTTTGGGGCAAAACTCAGAAATTCCACTTATTTTGGGGCAAAATTCCAGAAATTTCTCTTATTTTGGGACAAAATTGCAGAAATTTCAATTTTTTTGGGCCAAAATTGCAAAAATTTCACTTATTTCAGGGAAAAAAGGCAGAAGTTTTTCTTATTTTGGGGTAAAAAGGCAAAAATTACTAATATTTTGTGGCAAAAATGCAAAATTCCCCTTATTTTCAGGTAAAAAGGCTGAAATTCCCATTATTTTGTGGCAAAAAGGCAGAAATTTCTTTTATTTTAGGGCAAAATTGCAAAAATTTCACTAATTTCAGGACATAATTCAAGAATTCCTTTTATTTTGGGGCAAAAAGACAGAAATTCTGTTTATTTTTGGATAAAAAGGCAGAAATTTCACTTACTTTGTGGTAAAAAAGTGAGAAATTCCTCTTATTTTGGGGCAAAAATGAAGAAATTTCCCTTTTTTGTGGCAAAAGGTATACATTCCCCTTATTCTCCGGCAAAAAAGCAGAAATTCCCCGTATTTTGGAGCAAAACTGCAGAAATTCCCCTAATTGTGGGGCAAAAAGACAGAAATTCTCCTTATTTTGGGGCAAATCTCAGAAATTCCACTTATTTTGGGGCAAAATTCCAGAAATTTCCCTTATTTTGGGCAAAATAGCAGAAATTTCACTTATTTTGGGGCAAAATTGCAGAAATTTCACTTATTTCAGGGAAAAAGGCAGAAATTTTCCTTATTTTGGGGCAAAAAGGCAGAAATTCTTAATATTTTGTGGCAAAAATGCAGAAATTCCCCTTATTTTGAGGTATAAAGGCTGAAATTCCCCTTATTTGGGGGCAAAAAGCAGAAATTCCCCTTATTTTGTGGCAAAAAGGCAGAAATTTCTTTTATTTTGGGGCAAAATTGCAGAAATTTCACTTATTTCAGGGCATAATTTAAAAATTCCTTTTATTTTGGGGCAAAAAGACAGAAATTCCGTTTATTTTTGGGTAAAAAGGCAGAAATTTCACTTATTTTGAGGTAAAAAGGCAGAAATTCCTCTTATTTTAGGGCAAAAATGAAGAAATTCCTTTTTTTTGTGGGAAAAGGTATACATTCCTCTTACTTTCAGGATTAAAAGCAGAAATTCCCCGTATTTTGAAGCAAAATTGCAGAAATTCTCATAATTTTCGGGCAAAAAGGCAGAAATTCTCCTTATTTTGGGGCAAAAAGACAGAAAATCTCCTTCTTTCGGGAGCAAACAGTCAGAAATTTCCCTTATTTTGGGGCAAAATTGCAGAAATTTCGTTTACATTGGGGCAAAATTGCAGAAATTTCCCTTATTTTGGGGCAAAATTGCAGAAATTTCACTTATTTCAGGGTAATAAGTCAGAAATTCCCCTTATTTTGGGGCAAAAAAGACAGAAATTCCCTATGTTTTGGGGGAAAAAATACAGAAATTTTACTTATTTAGAGGCAAAAAGGCAGAAATTTTCCTTATTTTGAGGCAAAATTCCAGAAATTTTCTTTATTTTGGGGCAAAATTGCAGAAATCTTCCTTATTTTGTGGCAAAATTACAGAAATTTCAATTATTTCAGGGAAAAAACGCAGAAATTTCTCTTATTTTGGGGCAAAAAGGCAGAAATTACTTTTATTTTGGTACAAAATTGCAGAAAATTTTTTTATTTTGGGGCAAAAATACAGAAATTCCCCATATTTTAGGGCAAAAAGGAGAGATTCCCCTTATTATTAGGTAAAAAGGCTGAAATTCCTTTTATTTTGGGGCAAAAACACAGAAATTCCCCTTATTTTGTGGCAAAAAGGCAGAAATTTCCCTTATTTTGAGGCAAATTTGGAGAAATTTCACTTATTTCAGGGCAAAATTCAAAAATTGCATTTATTTTGGGGCAAAAATACAGAAATTCTGTATATTTTTGAATAAAAAGGCAGAAATTTCACTTAGTTTGAGGGAAAAAAGCAGAAATTCCTCTTATTTAGGGGCAAAAATGAAGAAATTTCTCATTTTTGTGGCAAAAGGTAAACATTATCTTTATTTTCGGGCAAAAAAGCAGAAATTCCCTGTATTTTGGAGCAAAATTGCAGATATTCCCCTAATTGTGGTGCAAAAAGGCAGAAATTCTCTTTATTTTGGGGCAAAACTCAGAAATTCCACTTATTTTGGGGCAAAATTCCAGAAATTTCTCTTATTTTGGGACAAAATTGCAGAAATTTCAATTTTTTTGGGCCAAAATTGCAAAAATTTCACTTATTTCAGGGAAAAAAGGCAGAAGTTTTTCTTATTTTGGGGTAAAAAGGCAAAAATTACTAATATTTTGTGGCAAAAATGCAAAATTCCCCTTATTTTCAGGTAAAAAGGCTGAAATTCCCATTATTTTGTGGCAAAAAGGCAGAAATTTCTTTTATTTTAGGGCAAAATTGCAAAAATTTCACTAATTTCAGGACATAATTCAAGAATTCCTTTTATTTTGGGGCAAAAAGACAGAAATTCTGTTTATTTTTGGATAAAAAGGCAGAAATTTCACTTACTTTGTGGTAAAAAAGTGAGAAATTCCTCTTATTTTGGGGCAAAAATGAAGAAATTTCCCTTTTTTGTGGCAAAAGGTATACATTCCCCTTATTCTCCGGCAAAAAAGCAGAAATTCCCCGTATTTTGGAGCAAAACTGCAGAAATTCCCCTAATTGTGGGGCAAAAAGACAGAAATTCTCCTTATTTTGGGGCAAATCTCAGAAATTCCACTTATTTTGGGGCAAAATTCCAGAAATTTCCCTTATTTTGGGCAAAATAGCAGAAATTTCACTTATTTTGGGGCAAAATTGCAGAAATTTCACTTATTTCAGGGAAAAAGGCAGAAATTTTCCTTATTTTGGGGCAAAAAGGCAGAAATTCTTAATATTTTGTGGCAAAAATGCAGAAATTCCCCTTATTTTGAGGTATAAAGGCTGAAATTCCCCTTATTTGGGGGCAAAAAGCAGAAATTCCCCTTATTTTGTGGCAAAAAGGCAGAAATTTCTTTTATTTTGGGGCAAAATTGCAGAAATTTCACTTATTTCAGGGCATAATTTAAAAATTCCTTTTATTTTGGGGCAAAAAGACAGAAATTCCGTTTATTTTTGGGTAAAAAGGCAGAAATTTCACTTATTTTGAGGTAAAAAGGCAGAAATTCCTCTTATTTTAGGGCAAAAATGAAGAAATTCCTTTTTTTTGTGGGAAAAGGTATACATTCCTCTTACTTTCAGGATTAAAAGCAGAAATTCCCCGTATTTTGAAGCAAAATTGCAGAAATTCTCATAATTTTCGGGCAAAAAGGCAGAAATTCTCCTTATTTTGGGGCAAAAAGACAGAAAATCTCCTTCTTTCGGGAGCAAACAGTCAGAAATTTCCCTTATTTTGGGGCAAAATTGCAGAAATTTCGTTTACATTGGGGCAAAATTGCAGAAATTTCCCTTATTTTGGGGCAAAATTGCAGAAATTTCACTTATTTCAGGGTAATAAGTCAGAAATTCCCCTTATTTTGGGGCAAAAAAGACAGAAATTCCCTATGTTTTGGGGGAAAAAATACAGAAATTTTACTTATTTAGAGGCAAAAAGGCAGAAATTTTCCTTATTTTGAGGCAAAATTCCAGAAATTTTCTTTATTTTGGGGCAAAATTGCAGAAATCTTCCTTATTTTGTGGCAAAATTACAGAAATTTCAATTATTTCAGGGAAAAAACGCAGAAATTTCTCTTATTTTGGGGCAAAAAGGCAGAAATTACTTTTATTTTGGTACAAAATTGCAGAAAATTTTTTTATTTTGGGGCAAAAATACAGAAATTCCCCATATTTTAGGGCAAAAAGGAGAGATTCCCCTTATTATTAGGTAAAAAGGCTGAAATTCCTTTTATTTTGGGGCAAAAACACAGAAATTCCCCTTATTTTGTGGCAAAAAGGCAGAAATTTCCCTTATTTTGAGGCAAATTTGGAGAAATTTCACTTATTTCAGGGCAAAATTCAAAAATTGCATTTATTTTGGGGCAAAAATACAGAAATTCTGTATATTTTTGAATAAAAAGGCAGAAATTTCACTTAGTTTGAGGGAAAAAAGCAGAAATTCCTCTTATTTAGGGGCAAAAATGAAGAAATTTCTCATTTTTGTGGCAAAAGGTAAACATTATCTTTATTTTCGGGCAAAAAAGCAGAAATTCCCTGTATTTTGGAGCAAAATTGCAGATATTCCCCTAATTGTGGGGCAAAAAGGCAGAAATTCTCTTTATTTTGGGGCAAAACTCAGAAATTCCACTTATTTTGGGGCAAAATTCCAGAAATTTCTCTTATTTTGGGACAAAATTGCAGAAATTTCAATTTTTTTGGGCCAAAATTGCAAAAATTTCACTTATTTCAGGGAAAAAAGGCAGAAGTTTTTCTTATTTTGGGGTAAAAAGGCAAAAATTACTAATATTTTGTGGCAAAAATGCAAAATTCCCCTTATTTTCAGGTAAAAAGGCTGAAATTCCCATTATTTTGTGGCAAAAAGGCAGAAATTTCTTTTATTTTAGGGCAAAATTGCAAAAATTTCACTAATTTCAGGACATAATTCAAGAATTCCTTTTATTTTGGGGCAAAAAGACAGAAATTCTGTTTATTTTTGGATAAAAAGGCAGAAATTTCACTTACTTTGTGGTAAAAAAGTGAGAAATTCCTCTTATTTTGGGGCAAAAATGAAGAAATTTCCCTTTTTTGTGGCAAAAGGTATACATTCCCCTTATTCTCCGGCAAAAAAGCAGAAATTCCCCGTATTTTGGAGCAAAACTGCAGAAATTCCCCTAATTGTGGGGCAAAAAGACAGAAATTCTCCTTATTTTGGGGCAAATCTCAGAAATTCCACTTATTTTGGGGCAAAATTCCAGAAATTTCCCTTATTTTGGGCAAAATAGCAGAAATTTCACTTATTTTGGGGCAAAATTGCAGAAATTTCACTTATTTCAGGGAAAAAGGCAGAAATTTTCCTTATTTTGGGGCAAAAAGGCAGAAATTCTTAATATTTTGTGGCAAAAATGCAGAAATTCCCCTTATTTTGAGGTATAAAGGCTGAAATTCCCCTTATTTGGGGGCAAAAAGCAGAAATTCCCCTTATTTTGTGGCAAAAAGGCAGAAATTTCTTTTATTTTGGGGCAAAATTGCAGAAATTTCACTTATTTCAGGGCATAATTTAAAAATTCCTTTTATTTTGGGGCAAAAAGACAGAAATTCCGTTTATTTTTGGGTAAAAAGGCAGAAATTTCACTTATTTTGAGGTAAAAAGGCAGAAATTCCTCTTATTTTAGGGCAAAAATGAAGAAATTCCTTTTTTTTGTGGGAAAAGGTATACATTCCTCTTACTTTCAGGATAAAAAGCAGAAATTCCCCGTATTTTGAAGCAAAATTGCAGAAATTCTCATAATTTTCGGGCAAAAAGGCAGAAATTCTCCTTATTTTGGGGCAAAAAGACAGAAAATCTCCTTCTTTCGGGAGCAAACAGTCAGAAATTTCCCTTATTTTGGGGCAAAATTGCAGAAATTTCGTTTACATTGGGGCAAAATTGCAGAAATTTCCCTTATTTTGGGGCAAAATTGCAGAAATTTCACTTATTTCAGGGTAATAAGTCAGAAATTCCCCTTATTTTGGGGCAAAAAAGACAGAAATTCCCTATGTTTTGGGGGAAAAAATACAGAAATTTTACTTATTTAGAGGCAAAAAGGCAGAAATTTTCCTTATTTTGGAGCAAAAATGAAGAAATTTCCCTTTATATGGCAAAAAGGTATGCATTCCCATTATTTTCGGGCAAAAAGGCAATAATTCCCCGTATTTTGGAGCAAAATTGCAGAAATTCCCCTAATTTTGGGGCAAAAGGCAGAAATTCCCTTTATTTTAGGGCAAAATCAGAAATTCCCCTTATTTTGGGGCAAAATTCCAGAAATTTTTTTTATTTTGAAGCAAAATTGCAGGAATTTACCATATTTTGGGGCAAAATTGCAGAAATTTCTCATATTTGAGGCAAAATTGCCGAAATTTCACTTATTTTCAGGTAAAAAGTCAGAAATTTTCTTTATTTTGGGGCAAAAAGTGAGAAAATCCTCTTATTTTGGGGCAAAATTCCAGAAATTTCCCTTATTATGGGGAAAAATGGCAGAAATTTCCCTTATTTTAGGGCAAAATTGCAGAAATTTCACTTATTTCAGAGAAAAAAAACAAAAATTTTTCCTATTTTGGGGCAAAAAGGCAGAAATTCACCTTATTTTGGGGTAAAATTGCAGAAATTTCACATATTTCAGGACAAAAAGGCAGAAATTTCCCTTATTTTGGGGCAAAATTGCAGAAATTTCACTTATTTCAGGAAAAAAAGGCAGAAATTTTTATTATTTGGGGGCAAAAAGACAGAAATTTCGGTTATTTTGTGGCAAAAATGCAGAAATTTCTTTTATTTTGGGGCAAATTTGCAGAAATTTTACTTATTTCAGGGCATAATTCAAAAATTCTTTTTATTTTTGGGCAAAAAGACAGAAATTCCGTTTATTTTGGGGTAAAAAGGAAGAAATTTCACTTATTTTGAGGTAGAAAGGCAGAAATTCCTTTTATTTTGAGGCAAAAATGAAGAAATTTCTCTTTTTTGTTGCAAAAGGTATACATTCCCCTTACTTTCGGGATAAAAAGCAGAAATTCCCGGTATTTTGGAGCAAAATTGCAGAAATTCTGCCTATTTCGGGCAAAAATACAGAAAATCTCCTTTTTCAGGAGCAAACAGTCAGAAATTCCCCATATTGTGGGGCAAAATTGCAGAAATTTTTTTTTTTACATTGGGGAAATTGCAGAAATTTCCCTTATTTCAGGTTAATAAGTCAGAAATTCCTCTTATATTGGGGCAAAATTGCAAAAATTTCTTTTACATTGGGGCAAAATTGCAGAAATTTCTCTTATATTCTGTCAAAATTGCAGATATTTAACTTATTTCAGGGTAATAAGTCAGAAATTCCCCTTATTTTGGGGCAATAAAGACAGAAATTCCCTTTGTTTTGGGGGAAAATACAGAAATTTACTTATTTAGTGGCAAAAATGCAGAAATTCCCCTTATTTTGAAGCAAAAATGAAGAAATTTCCCTTTTTATGGCAAAAAGGTATACATTCCCATTATTTTCAGGCAATAAGGCAGAAATTCCCCATATTTTGGAGCAAAATTGCAGAAATTCCCTTAATTTTTGGGCAAAAAGCAGAAATTCCCTTTATGTTAGGGCAAAAATCAGAAATTCCCCTTATTTTGGGGCAAAATTCCAGAAATTTCCTTTATTTTGGGGCAAAATTGCAGAAATTCACCTTATTTTGGGCTAAAATTGCAGAAATTTCACATATTTCAGGGCAGAAAGGCAGAAATTTCCCTTATTTTGGGGCAAAATTGCAGAAATTTCACTTATTTCAGTGTATTAAGTCAGAAATTCCCCTTATTTTGGGGCAAAAAAGACAGAAATTCCCTTTGTTTTGGGGGAAATAGACAGAAATTCCACTTATTTAGAGGCAAAAAAGCCGAAATTTTTCTTATTTTGGAGCAAAAATGAAGAAATTTTCCTCTTTTATGGCAAAAACTTATGCATTTCCTCTATTTTCGGGCAAAATGCAGAAATTCCCCGTATTTTGGAGCAAAATTACAGAAATACCTTTAATTCTGGGGCAAAAAGGCAGAAATTCCCTATATGTTTGGGCAAAAAGACAGAAATTCTCCTTATTTTGTGGCAAAACTCAGAAATTCCCCTTATTTTGGGGCAGAATTCCAGAAATTTCCCTTATTTTGGGGCAAAATTGCAGAAATTTCACTTATTTTGGGGCAAAATTGCAGAAATTTCACTTATTTCAGGGAAAAAAGGCAGAAATTTTCCTTATTTTGCGGCAAAAATGCAGAAATTCCCCTTATTTTGAGTTAAAAATGCTGAAATTCCCTTTATTTGGAGGCAAAAAGGCAGAAATTTCCCTTATTTTGGGGCAAAAAGACAGAAATTCCCCTTATTTTGTGGCAAAAACCCAGAAATTTCTTTTATTTTAGGGCAAAATTGCAAAAATTTCACTAATTTCAGGACATAATTCAAAAATTCCTTTTATTTTGGGTTAAAAAGACAGAAATTCCGTTTATTTTTGGTAAAAAGACAGAAATTTCACTTACTTTGTTGTAAAAAGTTAGAAATTCCTCTTATTTTGGGGCAAAAATGAAGAAATTTCCCTTTTTTGTGGCAAAAGGTATACATTCCCCTTATTCTCCGGCAAAAATCAGAAATTCCCCGTATTTTGGAGCAAAACTGCAGAAATTCCCCTAATTGTGGGGCAAAAAGGCAGAAATTCCCTATATGTTGGGGCAAAAAGACAGAAATTCTCCTTATTTTGGAACAAAACTCAGAAATTCCACTTATTTTGGGGCAAAATTCCAGAAATTTCCCTTATTTTGGGCAAAATAGCAGAAATTTCACTTATTTTGGGGCACAATTGCAGAAATTTCACTTATTTCAGGGAAAAAGGCAGAAATTTTCCTTATTTTGGGGCAAAAAGGCAGAAATTCTTAATATTTTGTGGCAAAAATGCAGAAATTCCCCTTATTTTGAGGTATAAAGGCTGAAATTCCCCTTATTTGGGGGCAAAAAGGCAGAAATTCCCCTTATTTTGTGGCAAAAAGGCAGAAATTTCTTTTATTTTGGGGGCAAAATTGCAGAAGTTTCACTTATTTCAGGGCATAATTCAAAAATTCCTTTTATTTTTGGGCAAAAAGACAGAAATTCCATTTATTTTTGGGTATAAAGGCAGAAATTTCACTTATTTTGAGGTAAAAAGGCAGAAATTCCTCATATTTTAGGGCAAAAATGAAGAAATTCCATTTTTTTGTGGGAAAAGGTATACATTCCTCTTACTTTCGGGATAAAAAGCAGAAATTCCTCGTATTTTGAAGCAAAATTGCAGAAATTCTCATAATTTTCGGGCAAAAAGGCAGAAATTCTCCTTATTTTGGGGCAAAAAGAAAGATAATCTCCTTTTTTCGGGAGCAAACAGTCAGAAATTTTCCTTATTTTGGGGCAAAATTGCAGAAATTTCCTTTACATTGGGGCAAAATTTCAGAAATTTCCCTTATTTTGGTGCAAAATTGCAGAAATTTCACTTATTTCAGGGTAATAAGTCAGAAATTCCCCTTATTTTGGGGCAAAAAAGACAGAAATTCCCTTTGTTTTGGGGGAAAAATACAGAAATTTTACTTATTTAGAGGCAAAAAGGCAGAAATTTTCCTTATTTTGGAGCAAAAATGAAGAAATTTCCCTTTATATGGCAAAAAGGTATGCATTCCCATTATTTTCGGGCAAAAAGGCACTAATTCCCCGAATTTTGGAGCAAAATTGCAGAAATTCCCCCAATTTTGGGGCAAAAGGCAGAAATTCTCTTTATTTTGGGGCAAAATCAGAAATCCCCCTTATTTTGGGGCAAAATTCCACAAATTTCCTTTATTTTGAAGCAAAATTGCAGGAATTTCCCATATTTTGGGGCAAAATTGCAGAGATTTCTCTTATTTGGGGCAAAATTGCAGAAATTTCACTTATTTTCAGGTAAAAAGTCTGCAATTTTCTTTATTTTGGGGCAAAAAGTGAGAAAATCCTCTTATTTTGGGGCAATATTCCAGATATTTCCCTTATTATGGGGAAAAATGGCAGAAATTTCCCTTATTTTAGGGCGAAATTGCAGAAATTTCACTTATTTCAGAGAAAAAAAACAAAAATTTTTCTTATTTTGGGGCAAAAAGGCAGAAATTCACCTTATTTTGGGGTTAAATTGCAGAAATTTCACATATTTCAGGACAAAAAGGCAGAAATTTCCCTTATTTTGGGGCAAAATTGCAGAAATTTCACTTATTTTAGGGAAAAAAGGCAGAAATTTTTTTTATTTGGGGGCAAAAAGAAAGAAATTTCGCTTATTTTGTGGCAAAAATGCAGAAATTTCTTTTATTTTGGGGTAAATTTGCAGAAATTTTACTTATTTCAGGGCATAATTCAAAAATTCTTTTTATTTTGGGGCAAAAAGACAGAAATTCCGTTTATTTTGGGGTAAAAAGGAAGAAATTTCACTTATTTTGAGGTAAAAAGGCAGAAATTCCTTTTTTTGAGGCAAAAATGAAGAAATTTCTCTTTTTTGTTGCAAAAGGTATACATTCCCCTTACTTTCGGGATAAAAAGGAGAAATTCCCCGTATTTTGGAGCAAAATTGCAGAAATTCTGCTTATTTTGGGGCAAAAATACAGAAAATCTCCTTTTTCAGGAGCAAACAGTCAGAAATTCCCCATATTGTGGGGCAAAATTGCAGAAATTTTTTTTTTACATTGGGGAAATTGCAGAAATTTCCCTTATTTTAAGGCAAAATTGCAGAAATTTCACTTATTTCAGGTTAATAAGTCAGAAATTCCTCTTATATTGGGGCAAAATTGCAAAAATTTCTTTTACATTGGGGCAAAATTGCAGAAATTTCTCTTATTTTCTGTCAAAATTTCAGATATTTCACTTATTTCAGGGTAATAAGTCAGAAATTCCCATTATTTTGGGGCAAAAAAGACAGAAATTCCCTTTGTTTTGGGGGAAATAGACAGAAATTCCACTTATTTAGAGGCAAAAAAGCCGAAATTCTTCTAATTTTGGAGCAAAAATGAAGAAATTTTCCTCTTTTATGGCAAAAACTTATGCATTTCCTCTATTTTTGGGCAAAATGCAGAAATTCCCCGTATTTTGGAGCAAAATTACAGAAATTCCTTTAATTCTGGGGCAAAAAGGCAGAAATTCCCTATATGTTGGGGCAAAAAGACAGAAATTCTCGTTATTTTGTGGCAAAACTCAGAAATTCCCCTTATTTTGGGGCAGAATTCCAGAAATTTTTATTTATTTGGGGCAAAATTGCAGAAATTTCACTTATTTTGGGGCAAAATTGCAGAAATTTCACTTATTTCAGGGAAAAAAGGCAGAAATTTTCCTTATTTTGGGGCAAAAATGCAGAAATTCCCCTTATTTTGAGTTAAAAAGGCTGAAATTCCCTTTATTTGGGGGCAAAAAGGCAGAAATTTTCCTTATTTTGGGGCAAAAAAACAAAAATTCTCCTTATTTTGTGGCAAAAATGCAGAAATTTCTTTTACTTTGGGGCAAAATTGCAGAAATTTCACCTATTTCAGGGCATAATTCAAAAATTCCTTTTATTTTAGAGCAAAAAGTCAGAAATCCGTATATTTTTGGGTAAAAACGCAGAAATTTCACTTATTTTGAGGTAAAAAGGCGGAAATTCCTCTTATTTTGGGGCAAAAATTAAGAAATTTCCCTTTTTTTGTGGCAAAAGGTATACATTCCCCATACTTTCGGGATAAAAAGCAGAAATTCCCCGTATTTTGAAGCAAAATTGCAGAAATTCTCTCAATTTTCGTGCAAAAATGCAGAAATTCTCATTATTTTGGGGCAAAAAACAGAAAAATCTTCTTTTTCGGGAGCAAACAGTCAGAAATTCCCCTTATTTGGGGGCAAAATTGCAGAAATTTTCTTTATTTTGGGGCAAAATTGCAGAAATTCACCTTATTTTTGGGTAAAATTGCAGAAATTTCACATATTTCAGGGCAAAAAGGCAGAAATTTTCCTTATTTTGGGGCAAAATTACAGAAATTTCACTTATTTCAGTGTAATAAGTCAGAAATTCTTCTTATTTTGGGGCAAAAAAGACAGAAATTCCCTTTGTTTTGGAGGAAATAGACAGAAATTCCACTTATTTAGAGGCAAAAAAGCCGAAATTCTTCTTATTTTGGAGCAAAAATGACGAAATTTTCCTCTTTTATGGCAAAAACTTATGCATTTCCTCTATTTTCGGGCAAAATGCAGAAATTCCCCGTATTTTGGAGCAAAATTACAGAAATACCTTTAATTCTGGGGCAAAAAGGCAGAAATTCCCTACATGTTTGGGCAAAAAGACAGAAATTCTCCTTATTTTGTGGCAAAACTCAGAAATTCCCCTTATTTTGGGGCAGAATTCCAGAAATTTCCCTTATTTTGGGGCAAAATTGCAGAAATTTCACTTATTTTGGGGCAAAATTGCAGAAATTTCACTTATTTCAGGGAAAAAAGGCAGAAATTTTCCTTATTTTGGGGCAAAAATGCAGAAATTCCCCTTATTTCGAGTTAAAAGGGCTGAAATTCCCATTATTTTGGGGCAAAAAGGCAGAAATTTCCCTTATTTTGGGGCAAAAAAACAAAAATTCTCCTTATTTTGTGGCAAAAATGCAGAAATTTCTTTTACTTTGGGGCAAAATTGCAGAAATTTCAGCTATTTCAGGGCATAATTCAAAAATTCCTTTTATTTTGGGGCAAAAAGTCAGAAATCTGTTTATTTTTGGGTAAAAAGGCAGAAATTTCACTTATTTTGAGGGAAAAAGGCAGAAATTCCTCTTATTTTGGGGCAAAAGTTAAGAAATTTCCCTTTTTTGTGGCAAAAGGTATACATTCCTTTTACTTTCAGGATAAAAAGCAGAAATTCATCGTATTTTGAAGCAAAATTGCAGAAATTCTCTCAATTTCGTGCAAAAAGAAAGAAATTCTCCTTATTTTGGGGCAAAAAACAGAAAATTCTCCTTTTTCGGGAGCAAACAGTCAGAAATTTCCCTTATTTTGGGGCAAAATTGCAGAAATTTCCTTTACATTGGGGCAAAATTGCAGAAATTTTTTTTATTTTGGGGCAAAGTGGCAGAAATTTCACTTATTTCAGGGTAATAAGTCAGAAATTCCCCTTATTTTGGGGCAAAAAAGACAGAAATTCCTTTTGTTTGGGTGAAAAAAGACAGAAATTCCACTTATTTAGAGGCAAAAAGGCAGAAATTCCCTTTATTTTAAAGCAAAAATGAAGAAATTTCCCCTTTTTTAGCAAAAAGGTATGCATTCCTATTATTTTCGGGCAAAAAGGCAGAAATTCCCCGTATTTTAGAGCAAAATTGCAGAAATTCCCCTAATTGTTTGGCAAAAGGCAGAAATTCCCTTTATTTTGGAGCAAAAATGAAGAAGTTTCCCTTTTTATAGCAAAAAGGTATGCATTCCTATTATTTTCGGGCAAAAAGGCAGAAATTCCCTATATTTTAGAGCAAAATTGCAGAAATTCCCCTAATTGTGGGGCAAAAGGCAGAAATTCCCTTTATTTTGGAGCAAAAATGAAGAAATTTACCTTTTTATGGCAAAAATTTATGAATTCCCATTATTTTCGGGCAAAAAGGCAGAAATTCCCCGTATTTTAGAGCAAAATTGCAGAAATTCCCCTAATTTTGGGGCAAAAGGCAGAAATTCCCTTTATTTTGGGGCAAAAAACAAAAATTCCTCTTATTTTGGGGCAAAATTCCATAAATTTCCTTTATTTTTGGGGCAAAATTGCAGGAATTTACCTTATTTTGGGGCAAAATTGCAGAAATTTCTCTTATTTGGGGCAAAATTAAAGAAATTTAACTTATTTTCAGATAAAAAGGCTGAAATTTTATTTATTTTGGGATAAAAAGAGAGAAATAATCCTTATTTTGGGGCAAAATTGCAGAAATTTCCCTTATTATGGGGAAAAATTGCAGAAATTTCCCTTATTTTAGGGCAAAATTGCAGAAATTTCACATATTTCAGAGAAAAAAATCAAAAATTTTTCTTTTTTCGGGGCAAAAAGACAGAAATTCCCATTATTTTGGGGCAAAAAGGCAGAAATTCACCTTATTTTGGGGTAAAATTGCAGAAATTTCATATATTTCAGGGCAAAAAGGCAGAAATTTCCCTTATTTTGGGGCAAAATTTCAGAATTTTCACTTATTTCAGGGTAATAAGTCAGAAATTCCCCTTATTTTGGGGCAAAAGAGACAGAAATTCCCTTTGTTTTGGGGGAAAAAGACAGAAATTCCACTTATTTAGAGGCAAAAAGGCAGAAATTTCCCTTATTTTGGAGCAGAAATGAAAAAATTTCCCTTTTTATGGCAAAAAGGTATGCATTCCCATTATGTTCAGGCAAAAAGGTAGAAATTCCCCGTATTTTGGAGCAAAATTGCTGAAATTCCTCTAATTTTGGGGCAAAATGCAGAAATTCCCTTTATGCTGAGGCAAAAATCAGAAATTCCCCTTATTTTGAGGCAAAATTCCAGGAAATTCATTTATTTTGGGGCAAAATTGCAGGAATTTACCTTATTTGGGGGCAAAATTGTAGAAATTTCTCTTATTTGGTGCTAAATTGCAGAAATTTCACTTATTTTCAGGTAAAAAGGCTGAAATTTCCTTAATTTTGGGGCAAAAAGAATGAAATTCCTCTTCTTTTGGGGCAAAATTGCAGAAATTTCCCTTATTATGGGGAAAAATTGCAGAAATTTGACTTATTTCAGAGAAAAAAATCAAAAATTCTTCTTTTTTTTGGGCAAACAGGCAGAAATCTCCATTATTTTTGGGCAAAAAGGCAGAAATTGACCTTATTTTGGGGTAAAATTACAGAAATTTCACATATTTCAGGGCAAAAAGGTAGAAATTTCCCTTATTTTGGGGCAAAATTGCAGAAATTTCACTTATTTCAGGGTAATAAGTCAGAAATTCCCCTTATTTTGGGGCAAAAAAGAGAGAAATTCTTTTTGTTTTAAGGGAAAAAGACAGAAATTCCACTTATTTAGAGTTAAAAATGCAGAAATTCCCGTTATTTTAGAGCAAAAATGAAGAAATTTCCCTTTTTATGGCAAAAAAAGTATGCATTCTCATTATTTCGGGCAAAAAGGCAGAAATTCCCCGTATTTCGGAGCAAAATGGCAGAAATTCCCCTTATTTTAGGGCAAAAGGCAGAAATTCCTTTTATTTTGGGGCAAAAATCAGAAAATCCCCTTATTTGGGGGCAAAATTCCAGAAATTTCCATTATTTGGGGTAAAATTGCAGAAATATCACTTATTTTCAGATAAAAAGGCTGAAATTTCCTTTATTTTGGGGCAAATAGGGAGAAATTCCTCTTATTTTGTGGCAAAATTGCAGAATTTTCCCTTATGGAGAAAAATTGCAGAAATTTCCCTTCTTTTAGGGCAAAATTGCAGAAAATTCACTTATTTCCGAGAAAAAAAGCAAAAATTTTTCTTATTTTGGGACAAAAAGGCAGAAATTCCCATTATTTTAGGGCAAAAAGGCAGAAATTCACTTTATTTTGGAGTAAAATTGCAGAAATTTCACATATTTTAGGGCAAAAAGGCAGAAATGTCCCTTATTTTGGGGCAAAATTGCAGAAATTTCACTTATTTCAGGGTAATAAGTCAGAAATCCCTCTTATTTTGGGGGAAAAAGGACAGAAATTCCCTTTGTTTTGGGGGAAAAAGACAGAAATTCCACTTATTTAGAGGAAAAAAAGCCGAAATTCTTCTTATTTTGGAACAAAAATGAAGAAATTTTCCTCTTTTATGCCAAAAACTTATGCATTTCCTCTATTTTCTGGCAAAATGCAGAAATTCCCCGTATTTTGGAGCAAAATTGCAGAAATTCCTCTAATTCTGGGGCAAAAAGGCAGAAATTCCCTATATGTTGGGGCAAAAAGACAGAAATTCTCCTTATTTTGGGGCAAAACTCAGAATTTCCCCTTATTTTGGGGCAAAATTGCAGAAATTTTTCTTTTTTGGTGCAAAATTGCAGAAATTTCACTTATTTTCAGGTAAAAAGGCTGAAATTTCCTTAATTTTGGGGCAAAAAGAATGAAATTCCTCTTCTTTTGGGGCAAAATTGAAGAAATTTCCCTTATTATGGGGAAAAATTGCAGAAATTTCACTTATTTCAGAGAAAAAAATCAAAAATTTTTCTTTTTTTGGGCAAAAAGGCAGAAATTTCCATTATTTTGGGGCAAAAAGGCAGAAATTGACCTTATTTTGGGGTAAAATTGCAGAAATTTCACATATTTCAGGGCAAAAAGGTAGAAATTTCCCTTTATTTTGGGGCAAAATTGCAGAAATTTCACTTATTTCAGGGTAATAAGTCAGAAATTCCCCTTATTTTTGGGCAAAAAAGACAGAAATTCCTTTTTTTTTGAGGAAAAAAGACAGAAATTCCACTTATTTAGAGTTAAAAATGCAGAAATTCCCGTTATTTTGGAGCAAAAATGAAGAAATTTCCCTTTTTATGGCAAAAAAGTATGCATTCTCATTATTTTCGGGCAAAAAGGCAGAAATTCCCCGTATTTTGGAGCAAAATTGCAGAAATTCCGCTTATTTTAGAGTAAAAGGCAGAAATTTCTTTTATTTTGGGGGAAAAAATCAGAAAATCCCCTTATTTTGGGGCAAAATTCCAGAAATTTCCATTATTTGGGGTAAAATTGCAGAAATTTCACTTATTTTCAGATAAAAAGGCTGAAATTTCCTTTATTTTGTGGCAAATAGGGAGAAATTCCTCTTATTTTGGGGCAAAATTGCAGAATTTTCCCTTATGGGGAAAAATTGCAGAAATTTCCCTTCTTTTAGGGCAAAATTGCAGAAATTTAACTTATTTCCGAGAAAGAAAGCAAAAATTTTTCTTATTTTGGAACAAAAAGGCAGAAATTCCCATTATTTTGGGGCAAAAAGGCAGAAATTCACTTTATTTTGGGGTAAAATTGCAGAAATTTCACATATTTTAGGGCAAAAAGGCAGAAATTTGCCTTATTTTGGGGCAAAATTGCAGAAATTTCACTTATTTCAGGGTAATAAGTCAGAAATTCCCCTTATTTTGGGGCAACAAAGACAGAAATTCCCTTTGTTTTGGGGGAAAAAGACAGAAATTCCACTTATTTAGAGGCAAAATGGAAGAAATTCCACTTATTTTGGAGTAAAAATGAAGAAATTTCCCTTTTTATGGCAACAAGTTATGCATTCCCCTTGTTTTCGGGCAAAAAGACAGAAATTCCCCGTATTTTGGAGAAAAATTGCAGAAATTCCCCTAATTGTGGGGCAAAAAGGCAGAAATTCCCTACATGTTGGGGCAAAAAGACAGAAATTCTCCTTATTTTGGGGCAAAAAGACAGAAATTCTCCTTATTTTGGGGCAAAACTCAGAAATTCCACTTATTTTGGGGAAAAATTCCAGAAATTTCCCTTATTTTGGGGCAAAATTGCAGAAATTTCCCTTATTTTGGGGCAAAATTACAGATATTTCACTTATTTCAGAGAAAAAATGCAAAAATTTTCTTTATTTTGGGGCAAAAATGCAGAAATTCACCTTATTTTGGGGTAAAATTGCAGAAATTTCACATATTTCAGGGCAAAACAGCAGAAATTTACCTTATTTTGGGGCAAAATTGCAGAAATTTCACTTATTTTGAGGCAAAATTGCAGAAATTTCACTTATTTCATGGAAAAAAGGCAGAAATTTTCTTTATTTTGGGGCAAAAATGCAGAAATTCTTAATATTTTGTGGCAAAAATGCAGAAATTCCCCCCATTTTGAGGTAAAAAGGATGAAATTCTGCTTATTTGGGGGCAAAAAGGCAGAAATTTCCCTCATTTTGGGGCAAAAAGACAGAAATTCCCCTTTTTTGTGGCAAAAAGGCAGAAATTTCTTTTATTTTAGGGCAAAATTGCAAATATATCACTTATTTCACGGCATAAATCAAAAATTCCTTTTATTTTGGGGCAAAAAGACAGAAATTCCATTTATTTTTGGGTAAAAATGGAGAAATTTCACTTATTTTGAGGTAAAAATGCAGAAATTCCCCTTATTTTGTAGCAAAAATGAAGAAATTTCCCTTTTTATGGTAACAAGTTATGCATCCCCTTATTTTCAGGCAAAAAGACAGAAATTTCCTGTATTTTGGAGCAAAATTGCAGAAATTCCTCTTATTGTGGGGCAAAAAGGCAGAAATTCTTCTTATTTAGGGGCAAAACTCAGAAATTTCACTTATTTTGGAGCAAAAATGAAGAAATGTTTCTTTTTTAAGGGCAAAAAGGTATGCATTCCCATTATTTTCAGGCAAAAAGGCAGAAATTCTCCGTATTTTGGAGCAAAATTGCAGAAATTCCCCTAATTTTGGGGCAAAAGGCAGAAATTCCCTGTATTTTGGGGCAAAAATAAGAAATTCCCCTTATTTTGGGGCAAAATTCTAGAAATTTCCTTTTTTTGGAAGGCAAAATTGCAGGAATTTACATTATATTGTGGCATAATTGCAGAAATTTCCCTTATTTGGGGCAAAATTGCAGAAATTTCACTTATTTTCAGGTAAAAAGGCTGAAATTTCCTTTATTTTGGGGCAAAAAGGATGAAATTCTCTTTATTTTGGGGCAAAATTGCAGACATTTCCCTTATTATGGGGAAAAATTGCAGATATTTATCTTATTTTAGGGCAAAATTGCAGAAATTTCACTTATTTCAGAGAAAAAAAGCAAAAATTTTTCTTATTTTGGGGCAATAAGGCAGAAATTCCCATTATTGTGGGGCAAAAATGCAGAAATTCACCTTTTTTTGAGGTAAAATTGAAGAAATTTCACATATTTCAGGGCATAAAGGCAGAGAATTCCCTAATTTGGGGGCAAAATTGCAAAAAATTTCACATATTTTAGGGTAATAAGTCAGAAAATCCCCTTATTTTGGGGCAAAAAGACAGAAATTCCCTTTGTTTTGGGAGAAAAAGACAGAAATTCCACTTATTTAGAGGCAAAAAGGCAGAAATTTCCTCTTATTTTGGAGCTCAAATGATGAAATTTCCCTTTTTTATGGCAAAAAGTTATGCATTCCCCTTATTTTCGGGCAAAAAGACAGAAATTTCCTGTATTTTGAGCAAAATTGCAGAAATTCCTATAATTGTGGGGCAAAAATGCAGAAATTCCCTATATGTTGGGGCAAAAAGAGAGAAATTCTCCTTATTTTGGGGCAAAACTCAGAAATTCCACTTATTTTGGGGCAAAATTCCAGAAATTTCCCTTATTTTGGGGCAAAATTGCAGAAATTTCCCTTATTTTGGGGCAAAATTGCAGAAATTTCACTTATTTCAGAGAAAAAATTCAAAAATTTTTCTTATTTTGGGGCAAAAAGGCAGAAATTACCATTATTTTATGGCAAAAAGGCAGAAATTCACCTTATTTTGGGGTAAAATTGCAGCAATTTCACATATTTCAGGGCAAAAAGGCAGAAATTTCCCTTATTTTGGGGCAAAATTGCAGAAATTTCACTTATTTCAAAGAAAAAAGGCAGAAATTTTCCTTATTTTGGGGCAAAAATGCAGAAATTCTTAATATTTTGTGGCAAAAATGCAGAAATTCCTTTTATTTTGAGGTAAAAAGGCTGAAATTCCCCTTATTTGAGGGCAAAAGGCATAAATTTTCCTTATTTTGGGACAAAAAGACAGAAATTCCCCTTATTTTGTGGCAAAAAGACAGAAATTTCTTTTATTTTGGGGCAAAATTGCAGAAATATCACTTATTTCAGGGCATAACTCAAAAATTCCTTTTATTTTGGGGCAAAAATCAAAAAATTCCATTTATTTTTGGGTAAAAAGGAAGAAATTTTACTTATTTTTATGTTAAAAGGCAGAAATTCCTCTTATTCTGGGGCAAAAATGAAGAAATTTCCCTTTTTTGTGGCAAAAGGTATACATTCCCCTTATTTTCGGGATAAAAAGCAGAAATTCCCCGTATTTTGAAGCAAAATTGCAGAAATTCTCATAATTTTCGGGCAAAAAGGCAGAAATTCTCCTTATTTTGGGGCAAAAAGACAGAAAATCTCCTTTTTTCGGCAGCAAACAGTCAGAAATTCCTTTTATTTTGGGGCAAAACTGCAGAAATTTCCTTTACATTGGTGGAAAATTGCAGAAATTTCCTTTATTTTGGGGCCAAATTTCAGAAATTTCACTTATTTCAGGGATATGAGTTAGAAATCCCCTTTATTTTGGGGCAAAAAGACAGAAATTCTTTTTTTTTAGGCTAAAAAGACAGAAATTCCACTTATTTAGAGGCAAAAAGGCAGAAATTCCCATTATTTTGGGGCAAAAAGGCAGAAATTCACCTTATTTTGGGGTAAAATTGCAGAAATTTCACATATTTCAGAGCAAACAGTCAGAAATTTCCATTATTTTGGGGAAAATTGCAGAAATTTCACTTATTTCAGGGTAATAAGTCAGAAATTCCCCTTATTTTGGGGCAAAAATAACAGAAATTCCCTTTGTTTTGGGGGAAAATTGCAAAAATTCCACTTATTTAGAGGTAAAAAGGCAGAAATTCACCTTATTTTGGAGCAAAAATGAAGAAATTTCCTTTTTTTATGGCAAAAATTATGCATTCCCCTTATTTTCGGGTAAAAAGGCAGAAATTCCCCGTATTTTGGAGCAAAATTGCAGAAATTCCTTTAATTGTGGGGCAAAAGGGCAGAAATTCCCTATATGGTGGGGCAAAAAGACAGAAATTCCACTTATTTTGGGGCAAAACTCGAAATTCCACTTATTTTGGGGAAAAATTCCAGAAATTTCCCTTATTTTGGAGCAAAATTGAGAAATTTCACTTATTTTGCGGCAAAAGTGCAGAAATTTCACTTATTTCAAGGAAAAATAGCAGAAATTTTCCTTATTTTTGGGCAAAAATGCAGAAATTCTTAATATTTTTTGGCATAAATGCAGGAATTCCCTTTATTTTGAGGTAAAAAGGCTGAAATTTCTTTTATTTGGGGGCAAAAAGGCAGAAATTTCCCTTATTTTGGGGCAAAGAGACAAAAATTCCCCTAATTTTGTGGCAAAAAGGCAGAAATTTCTTTTATTTTGGGGCAAAATTGCAGAAATATCACTTTTTTCAGGGCATAACTCAAAAATTCCTTTTATTTTGGGGCAAAAAGACAGAAATTCCATTTATTTTTGGGTAAAAAGGAAGAAATTTCACTTATTTTTAGGTTAAAAGACAGAAATTCCTCTTATTCTGGGGCAAAAATGAAGAAATTTCCCTTTTTTGTGGCAAAAGGTATACTTTTCCCTTACTTTCGGGATAAAAAGCAGAAATTCCCCGTATTTTGAAGCAAAATTGCAGAAATTCTCATAATTTTCGGGCAAAAAGACAGAAATTCTCCTTATTTTGGGGCAAAAAGACAGAAAATCTCCTTTTTTCGGCAGCAAACAGTCAGAAATTCCCCTTATTTTGGGGCAAAATTGCAGAAATTTCCTTTAATTGGTGCAAAATTGCAAAAATTTCCTTTATTTTGGGGCAAAATTGCAGAAATTTCACTTATTTCAGGGTAATAAGATAAAAATCCCCCTTATTTTGGGGCAAAAAAGACAGAAATTCCCTTTGTTTTGGGGGAAAAAGACAGAAATTCCACTTATTTAGAGGCAAAAAGGCAGAAATTCCCATTATTTTGGGGCAAAAAGGCAGAAATTCACCTTATTTTGGGGTAAAATTGCAGAAATTTCACATATTTCAGGGCAAAAAGGCAGAAATTTCCCTTATTTTGGGGCAAAATTGCAGAAATTTCACTTATTTCAGGGTAATAAGTCAGCAATTCCCCTTATTTTGGGAAAAAAATAACAGAAATTCCCTTTATTTTGGGGGAAAATTGCAGAAATTCCACTTATTTAGAGGCAAAAAGGCAGAAATTCCCCTTATTTTGGAGCAAAAATGAAGAAATTTCCCTTTATATGGCAAAAAGTTATGCATTCCCCTTATTTTCGGGCAAAAAGGCAGAAATTCCCCGTATTTTGGAGCAAAATTTCAGAAATTCCCCTAATTGTGGGTCAAAAGGGCAGAAATTCCCTATATAGTGGGGCAAAAAGACAGAAATTCTCCTTATTTTGGGGCAAAACTCAGAAATACCACTTATTTTGGGACAAAATTCCAGAAATTTCCCTTATTTTGGAGCAAAATTGCAGAAATTTCACTTATTTTGGGGCAAAAATTCAGAAATTCTTAATATTTTGTGGCAAAAATGCAGGAATTCCCTTTATTTTGAGGTAAAAAGGCTGAAATTTCTTTTATTAGGGGGCAAAAAGGCAGAAATTTCCCTTATTTTGTGGCAAAAAGGCAGAAATTTCTTTTATTTTGGAGCAAAATTGAAGAAATTTCACTTATTTCAGGGCATAATTCAAAAATTCCTTTTATTTTGAGGCAAAAAGACAGAAATTCCGTTTATTTTTGGGTCAAAAGGCAGAAATTTCACTTATTTTGAGGGAAAAAGGCAGAAATCTCTCTTATTTTGGGGCAAAAATGAAGAAATTTCCCTTTTATGTGGCAAAACGTATACATTCCCCTTACTTTTGGGATAAAAAGCAGAAATTCCCCGTATTTTGAAGCAAAATTGCAGAAATTCTCATAATTTTCGGGCAAAAAGGCAGAAATTCTTCTTATTTTGGGGCAAAAAGACAGAAAATCTTCTTTTTTCAGGAGCAAACAGTCAGAAATTCCCCTTATTTTGGGGCAAAATTGCAGAAAATTCCTTTACATTGGGGCAAAATTGCAGAAATTTCTCTTATTTTGGGGCAAAATTGCAGAAATTTCACTTACTTCAGGTAATAAGTCAGAAATTCCCCTTATTTTGGGGCAAAAAAGACAGAAATTCCCTTTGTTTTGAAGGAAAAAGACAGAAATTCCACTTATTTAGAGGCAAAAAGGCAGAAATTCTCCGTATTTTGGAGCAAAATTGCAGAAATTTCCCTAATTGTGGGGCAAAAAGGCAGAAATTCCCTATATGGTGGGGCAATAAAACAGAAATTCTCATTATTTTGGGGCAAAAAGGCCGAAATTCACCTTATTTTGGGGTAAAATTGCAGAAATTTCACATATTTAAGGGCAAAAAGGCAAAAATTTCCCTTATTTTGGAGCAAAATTGCAGAAATTTCACTTATTTCAGGGAAAAAAGGCAGAAATTTTCCTTATTTTGTGGCAAAAATGCAGAAATTCCTTATATTTTGTGGCAAAAATGCAAAATTCCCCTTATTTTGTAGTAAAAAGGCTGAAATTCCCCTCATTTGTGGGCAAAAAGGCAGAAATTCACCTTATTTTGGGGCAAAATTGCAGATATTTCACTTATTTCAGAGTAATAAGTCAGAAATTCCCATTATTTGGGGTAAAAAAGTCAGAAATTCCCTTTGTTTTGGAGGAAAAAGACAGAAATTCCACTCATTTAAGGCAAAAAAGCAGAAAATCCCCTTATTTTGGAGCAAAAATGAAGAAATTTCACTTTCTTATGGCAAAAAGGTATGCATTCCCCTTATTTTCGGGCAAACAGGCAGAAATTCCCCATATTTTGGAGCAAAATTGCAGAAATTCCCCTAATTTTGGGGCAAAAGGCAGAAATTCCCCTTATTTTGGGGCAAAATTCCAGAAATTTCCTTTATTTTGGGGCAATATTGCAGAAATTTACCTTATTTTGGTTCAAAATTGCAGAAATTTCCCTTATTTGGGGCAAAATTGCAGTAATTTTACTTATCTTCAGGTAAAAAGGCTGAAATTTCCTTTATTTTGGGGCAAAAAAGGAGAAATTCCTCTTATTTCGGGGCAAAATTGTAGAAATTTTCCTTATTATGGGGCACAAAGGCAGAAATTCTGTAAATTATGTGACAAAAATACAGAAATTCTCCTTATTTTGAGGTAAAAAGGCTGAAATTCCCCTTATTTGGGGGCAAAAAGGCAGAAATTTCCCTTATTTTGGGACAAAATTGCAGAAATTTTACTTATTTCAGGGTAATATGTCAGAAATTCCCCTTATTTTTGGGCAAAAAAAACAGAAATTTCCTTTGTTTTGGGGGAAAAAGACAGAAATTCCACTTATTTAGAGGCAAAAAGGCAGAAATTCTCTTTATTTTGGGGCAAAAATGAAGAAATTTCCCTTTTATATGGCAAAAAGGTATGCATTCCCCTTATTTTCGGGGAAAAAGGCCGAAATTCACCGTATTTTGGAACAAAATTGCAGAAATTCCCCTATTTGTGGGGCAAAAAGGCAGAAATTCCCTATATGTTGGGGCAAAAAGACAGCAATTCTCCTTATTTTGGGGCAAAACTCAGAATTTCCACTTATTTTAGGTAAAATTGCAGAAATTTCATTTATTTCAGGGAAAAATGCAGAAATTTTTCTTATTTTGGGGCAAAAAGGCAGAAATTCCTAATATTTTGTGGCAAAAACACAGAAATTCCCCATATTTTCAGGTAAAAAGGCTGAAATTCCCCATAATTGGGGGCAAAAATGCAGAAATTTCCCTTATTTTGGGTAAAAATTGCAGAAATTTCACTTATTTCAGGGTAATAATTCAGAAATTCTCCTTATTTTGGGGCAAAAAAGACAGACATTCCCTTTGTTTTGGGGGAAAAAGAAATTCCACTTATTTAGAGGCAAAAAGGGAGAAATTCCCTTTATTTTGGAGCAAAAATGAAGAAATTTCACTTTTTTATGGCAAAATGTAAGCATTCCCCTTATTTTTGGTAAAAAAGGCAGAAATTCCCCGTATTTGGGAGCAAAATTGCAGAAATTCCCCTAATTTTGAGGCAAAAGGCAAAAATTCCCATTATTTTGGGGCAATATTCAGAAATTCCCCTTATTTTGGGGCAAAATTGCAGAATTTTCCCATATTAAGGGGAAAAATTGCAGAAATTTCCCTTATTTTATGGCAAAATTGCAGAAATTTCCCTTATTTCAGAGAAAAAAAGCAAATGTTTTTTCTTATTTTGGGGCAAAAAAACAGAAATTCGCATTATTTTGGGGCAAAAAGGCCGAAATTCACCTTATTTTGGGGTAAAATTGCAGAAATTTCACATATTTAAGGGCAAAAAGGCAAAAATTTCCCTTATTTTGGAGCAAAATTGCAGAAATTTCACTTATTTCAGGGAAATAAGTCAGAAATTTTCCTTATTTTGGGGAAAGAAAACAGAAATTCTCTTTGTTTTGGGAAAAAAGACAGAAATTCCACTTATTTAGAGGCAAAAAGGCAGAAATTCCCCTTATTTTGGAGCAAAAATGAAGAAATTTCCTTTTTCTATGGCAAAAAGGTATGCATTCCCCTTATTTTCAGGCAAAAAGGCAGAAATTCCCTGTATTTTGGAGCAAAATTGCAGAAATTTCCCTAATTGTTGGGCAAAAAGGCAGAAATTCTTCGTATTTTGGAGCAAAATTGCAGAAATTCCCCTAATTGTGGGGCAATAAGGTAGAAATTCTCTATATTTTGGGGCAAAAAGACAGAAATTCTCCTTATTTTGGGGCAAAATTCAGAAATTCCACTTATTTTGGGGCAAAATTGCAGAAATTTCACTTATTTCAGGGAAAAAAGGCAGAAATTTTCATTATTTTGGGGCAAAAATGCAGAAATTCCTTATATTTTGTGGCAAAAATGAAAAATTCCCCTTATTTTGTAGTAAAAACGCTGAAATTCCCCTCATTTGAGGGCAAAAAGGCAGAAATTCACCTTATTTTGGGGCAAAATTGCAGAAATTTCACTTATTTCAGAGTAATAAGTCAGAAATTCCCATTATTTGGGGGCAAAAAAGTCAGAAATTCCTTTTGTTTTGGGGGAAAAAGACAGAAATTCCACTTATTTAGAGGCAAAAAGGCAGAAATTCCCCTTATTTTGGAGCAAAAATGAAGAAATTTCACTTTTTTATGGCAAAAAGTTATGCATTCCCCTTATTTTCGGGCAAACAGGCAGAAATTCCCCATATTTTGGAGCAAAATTGCAGAAATTCCCCTAATTTTGGGGCAAAAGGCAGAAATTCCCTTTATTTTGGGGTAAAAATCAGAAATTCCCCTTATTTTGGGGCAAAATTCCAGAAATTTCCTTTATTTTGGGGCAAAATTGCAGAAATTTCCTTTATTTGGGGCAAAATTGCAGTATATTTACTTATCTTCAGGTAAAAAGGCTGAAATTTCCTTTATTTTGGGGCAAAAAAGGAGAAATTCCTCTTATTGGGGCAAAATTGTAGAAATTTTGCTGATTATGGGGCAAAAAGGCAGAAATTCTGTAAATTTCGTGGCAAAAATGCAGAAATTCCCCTTATTTTGAGGTAAAAAGGCTGAAATTCCCCTTATTTGGGGGAAAAAAAGGCAGAAATTTCCCTTATTTTGGGACAAAATTGCAGAAATTTTACTTATTTCAGGGTAATATGTCAGAAATTCCCCTTATTTTGGGGCAAAAAAGACAGAAATTCCCTTTGTTTTGGGGGAAAAAGACAGAAATTCCACTTATTTAGAGGCAAAAAGGCAGAAATTCTCCTTATTTTTTGGCAAAAATGAAGAAATTTCCCTTTTATATGGCAAAAAGGTATGCATTCCCCTTATTTTCGGGGAAAAAGGCCGAAATTCACCATATTTTGGAACAAAATTGCAGAAATTCCCCTATTTGTCGGGCAAAAAGGCAGAAATTCCCTATATGTTGGGGCAAAAAGACAGAAATTCTCCTTATTTTGTGGCAAAACTCAGAAATTCCACTTATTTTAGTTAAAATTGCAGGAATTTCATTTATTTCAGGGAAAAATGCAGAAATTTTCCTTATTTTGGGGCAAAAAGGCAGAAATTCCTAATATTTTGTGGCAAAAACGCAGAAATTCTCCTTATTTTCAGGTAAAAAGGCTGAAATTCCCCTTATTTGGGGGCAAAAAGGCAGAAATTTCTCTTATTTTGGGTCAAAATTGCAGAAATTTCACTTATTTCAGGGTAATAATTCAGAAATTCTCTTTATTTTGGGGCCAAAAAGACAGAAATTCCTTTTGTTTGGGGGAAAAAAGACAGAAATTCCACTTATTTAGAGGCAAAAAGGCAGAAATTCCCCTTATTTTGGAGCAAAAATGAAGAAATTTCACTTTTTTATGGCAAAATGTAAGCATTCCCCTTATTTTCGGTCAAAAAGGCAGAAATTCCTTGTATTTGGGAGCAAAATTGCAGAAATTCCCCTAATTTTGGGGCAAAAGGCAAAAATTCCCTTTATTTTGGAGCAAAAATCAGAAATTCCCCTTATTTTGGGGCAAAATTTCAGAAATTTCCTTTATTTTGGGGCTAAATTTCAGAAATTTCCCTTATTTGGGGCAAAATTGCAGAAATTTCACTTATTTTAAGGTAAAAAAAACTTGATATTTAATTTATTTTGGGGCAAAAATGGAAAAATTCCTCTTATTTGGGGCAAAATTGCAGTAATTTTCCTTATTTTGGGGCAAAAAAGCAGAAATTCTGTATATTTTGTGGCAAAAAGGCAGAAATTTCCCTTATTTAGAAGTAATAAGGTTGAAATTCCCTTTATTTGGGGGCAAAAAGGATGAAATTCCCCTTATTTGGGGGCAAAAAGGCAGAAATTTGACTTATTTTGGGGCATAATTGCAGAAATTTCACTTATTTCAGGGAAAAAAGGCAGAAATTTTCCTTATTTTGGGGCAAAAAGCAGAAATTCCTAATATTTTGTGGAAAAAATGCACTAATTCCCCATATTTTGAGGTAAAAAGGCTGGAATTTTCCTTATTTGGGGGCAAAAATGCAGAAATTTCCTTATGTTTGGGCAAAATTGCAGAAATTTCACTTATTTCAGGGAAAAAAGGCAGATATTTTCTTTATTTTGAGGCAAAAAGACAGAAGTTTTCTTTGTTTTGGGAAAAAAAGACAGAAATTCCACTTATTTAGAGGCAAAAAGGAAGAAATTCCCATTATTTTGGAGCAAAAATGAAGAAATTTCACTTTTTTTATGGCAAAAATGTATGCATTCCCCTTATTTTCAGGCAAAAAGAAAGAAATTCCCCGTATTTTGGAGCAAAATTGCAGAAATTCCCATAATTTTGGGGCAAAAGGCAGAAAATCCTTTTATTTTGGGGTAAAAATCAGAAATTCCCCTTATTTTGGGGCAAAATTCCAGGAATTTCTTTTATTTTGGGGCAAAATTGCAGAAATTTACCTTATTTTGGGCAAAATAGCAGTAATTTCACTTATATTCAGGAAAAAAGGCTGAAATTGCCTTTTTTGGGGGCAAAAAAGGAGAAATTCCCCTTATTTTGGGCAAAATTGCAAAAATTTTCCTTATGATAGGGCAAAAAGGCAGAAATTCCGTAAATTTTGTGGCAAAAATGCAGAAATTCCCCTTATTTTGAGGTAAAAAGGCTGAAATTCCCCTTATTTGGGGGCAAAAAGGCAGAAATTTTCCTTATTTTGGGACAAAATTGCAGAAATCTTACTTATTTCAGGGTAATAAGTCAGAAATTCCCCTTATTTTGGGGCAAAAAAATGAAATCCCTAATTTTTGGTGAAAATTGAAGAAATTTCACTTATTTCGGGACAAAAAGCCAGAAATTCCAATTAATTTCAGGCAAAAAGGCAGAAATGACCCGTATTTTGGAGCAAAATTGCAGAAATTCCCATAATATTGGTGCAAAAATGCAGAAATTCCCTTTATTATGAGGAAAAAAGGGGGAAATTCTCCATATTTTGGTGCAAAAATCAGTAATTTCCCTTATTTTGAGGTAAAATTCTCAAATTCCCCAAATTTTAGGGCAAAAGGCAAAAATTTCCCTTATATTGGGGCAAATTTGCAGAAATTTCACTTATTTAGGGGTAATAAGTCAGAAATTTTCCTTATTTTGAGGCAAAAAAGAAAGAAATTCCCTTTGTTTTGGGGGAAAAACAGAAATTCCACTTATTTAGAGGCAAAAAGGCAAAAGTTCCCCTTATTTTGGAGCAAAAATGAAGAAATTTCCCTTTTTTATGGCAAAAAGGTATGCATTCTTTTTATTTTCGGGCAAAAAGGCAGAAATTCCCCAAATTTTGGGGCAAAAGGCAGAAATTCCACTTATTTTGGGGCAAAATTGCAGAAATTTCCTTTATTTTGGGGCAAAATTGCAGAAATTTCACTTATTTTGGGGCAAAATTGCAGAAATTTCACTTATTTCAAGGAAAAAAGGCAGAAATTTTCCTTATTTTGGGGCAAAAATTCAGAAATTCCTAATATTTTGTGCCAAAATTTAGAAATTCCCATTATTTTGAGGTAAAAATTCTGAAATTCCCCTTATTTGGGGGCAAGAAGGCAGAAATTTCCCTTATATTGGGGCAAAATTTCAGAAATTTCACTTATTTCAGGGTAATAAGTCAGAAATTTTCCTTATATTGGGGCAAAAAAAACAGAATTTCCTTTTGTTTTGGTTGAAAAGAAAGAAATTCCACTTATTTAGAGGCAAAAAGCAGAAATTCCCTTTATTTTGGAGCAAAAATGAAGAAATTTAACTTTTTTATGGCTAAAAGGTATGCATTCTTCATATTTTCGGGCAAAAAGGCAGAAATTCCCCATATTTTGGGGCAAACGGCAGAAATTCCCTTTATTTTGGGGCAAAAGGCAGAAATTCTTCTTATTTTGAGGTAAAATGCAGAAATTCCCCTTATTTAGAGGTAAAATGCAGAAAATCATTTTGGGGAAAAAAGGCAGATATTCCCTTTTTTTGACGGCAAAAATACAGAAATTCTTTTTATTTCGGGGCAAAAATCAGAAATTTCCCTTATTTTGGGGCAAAATTTTAGAAATTGCTTTTATTTTGGTACAGAATTTCAGAAATTTTTTTTATTTTGTGGCAAAAAGGCAGAAATTTGCCATAATTTGTTGCAAAAGGGCTGAAATTCCCCGTATTTTGAGGTAAAATGCTGAAATTCCAAATATTTTGGGGTTAAAAGGCAGAAATTCCCCTCATTTTGTTGCAAAAAGGCACAAATTTCCCTTATTTTCGGGCAAATTGCAGAAATTTCATTTATTTCAGGGCAAAAAGTCAGAAATTAATTTTATTTGGGGGCAAAAAGCAGAAATTTCTTTTATTTTGGGACATAATTGAAGAAAATTTCCTTATTTTGGAACAAAAATTCAGAAATTTCCCATATTTTGGGCAAAAGGCAGAAATTCCCATTATTTTGGGGTAAAAAGTCTGAAATTCCCATTATTTTGGGGCAAAAAGGCAGAAATTTCTTTTACTTTGTGGCAAAAAGGCAGAAATTCCCATTAATTGGGGCAGAAAAGCAAAAATTTTCTTTATTTGGGGGCCACAAGGCAGAAATTTCTCATATTTTGTGGCAAAAAGGCAGAAATTCCCCTAATTTGAAGGTAAAATGATGAAATTCCCCTTATTTTGGCAAAAAGGCAATAATTCCCCTTATTTTGGGGCAAAATTGCAGAAATTTCACTTATTTCAGGGCAAAAAGTCAGAAATTTGCTTTAATTTGAGGCAAAAAGCAGAAATTCTCCTAATTTTGGGGCCAAAAACAGAAATTTCCCTTATTTTGGGGTAAAATTGCGAAAATTTCAAATATTTCAGGGCAAAAAGGCAGAAATTCCACTTTATTTCGGGCAATAAGGCAAAAATTCCCCGTATTTGGGAGCAAAATTTCAGAAATTCCCCTTATATTTGTGCAAAAATGCAGAAATTCCCTTTATTTTGGTGCAATAAGGCAAAAATTCCCCGTATTTTGAAGCAAAATTGCACATATTCCCCTAATTTTGAGGGAAAATGCAGAAATTCACATTATTTTGGGGCAAAAAGACAGAAATTCTCTTTATTTTGGGGGCAAAATTCCAGAAATTTCCTTTATTTTGGGGCAAAATTGCAGAAATCTCCCTAATTTGGGGTCAAAATTACAGCAATTTCACTTATTTCAGGGAAAAAACGCAGAAATTTCTCTCATTTTGGGGCAAAACAGCAGAAATTACTTTTATTTTGGTACAAAATTGCAGAAAATTTTTTTATTTTGGGGCAAAAATACAGAAATTCCCCATATTTTAGGGCAAAAAGGAGAGATTCCCCTTATTATTAGGTAAAAAGGCTGAAATTCCTTTTATTTTGGGGCAGAAAGACAGAAATTCCCCTTATTTTGTGGCAAAAAAGCAGAAATTTCCCTTATTTTGAGGCAAAATTGGAGAAATTTTATTAATTTCAGGGCAAAATTCAAAAATTCCTTTTATTTTGGGGCAAAAATACAGAAATTCCGTATATTTTTGAGTAAAAAGGCAGAAATTTCACTTATTTTGACGTAAAAAGACAGAAATTCCTCTTATTTTGGGGCAAAAATACAGAAATTCCCCTTATTTTGTGGCACAAAGGCAGAAATTTTTTTTTATTTTAGGGCAAAATTGCAGAAATTTCACTAATTTCAGGGCATAATTCAAAAATTTCTTTTATTTTGGAGAAAAAAGACAGAAATTCAGTTTATTTTCGGGTAAAAAGGCAGAAAATTCACTTATTTTGAGGTAAAAAGGCAGAAATTCCTCTTATTTTGGGGCAAAAATGAAGAAATTTCCCTTTTTTTGTGGCAAAAGGTATACATTACCCTTATTTTTAGGAAAAAATGCAGAAATTCTTCGTATTTTGGAGCAAAATTGAAGAAATTCCCCTAGTTGTGGGGTTAAAAGGCAGAAATTCTCTGTTTGTTGGGGCAAAAAGACAGAAATTCTCCTTATTTTGCGGCAAAACTCAGAAATTCCACTTATTTTGGGGCAAAATTCCAGAAATTTCACTTATTTTGGGGCAAAATTGCAGAAATTTCACTTATTTCAGGGAAAAAAGGCAGAAATTTTCCTTATTTTGTAGCAAAAATGCAGAAATTCCTAATATTTTGTGGCAAAAATGCAGAAATTCCATTTATTTTGAGGTAAAAAGGCTGAAATTCCCTTTATTTGGGGGCAAAAAGGCAGAAATTTCCCTTACTTTGGGGCAAAAAGACAGAAATTCCCCTTTTTTGTGGCAAAAATGAAGAAATTTCTTTTTTTTAGGGCAAAATTGCAGAAATTTCACAAATTTCAGGGCATAATTCAAAAATTCCTTTTATTTTGGGGCAAAAAAACAGAAATTCCGTTTATTTTGGGGTAAAAAGGCAGAAATTTCACTTACTTTGAGGTTAAAAGGAAGAAATTCCTCTTATTTTGGGGCAAAAATAAAGAAATTTCCTTTTTTTGTGGCAAAAGGTATACATTTCCCTTATTTTCGGGAAAAAAAGCAGAAATTCCCCGTATTTTGGAGCAAAATTGCAGAAATTTCTTTAATTGTGGGGCAAAAAGGCAGAAATTTCCTATATGTGGGGGCAATAAGACAGAAATTCTCCTTATTTTAGGGCAAAACTCAGAAATTCTACTTGTTTGGGGGCAAAATTCAAGAAATTTCTCTTATTTTGGGGCAAAATTGCAGAAATTTCACTTATTTTGGGGCAAAATTGCAGAAATTTTACTTATTTCAAAAAAGAAAGGCTGAAATTTTCCTTATTTTGGAGCAAAAATGCAGAAATTCCTAATATTTTGTGGCAAAAATGCAAAAATTCCCCTTATTTTGAGGTAAAAAGGCTCAAATTCCCCTTATTTGGAGGCAAAAAGCAGAAATTTCCCTTATTTTGGGGCAAAAATGCAGAAATTCTCCTTATTTTGGGGCAAAATTGCAGAAATTTCAATTATTTTGGAGAAAAATTTTTGAAATTTAACTTATTTCAGGGCAAAAAGTCGGAAATTCCCCTTATTTGGGGGCAAAAAGACAGAAATTCCATTTATTTTTGAAAAAAAGTCAGAAATTACACTTATTTTGTGTCAAAAGGCGGAAAATCCCCTTATTTTGGGATAAAAATGAAGAAATTTCCATTTTTATGGCAAAAAGGTATACATTTTCTTTATTTACGGGCAAAAAGGCAGGAATTCTCCGTATTTTGGAGAAAAATTGCAGAAATTCCCCTAATTTTTGGGCAAAAAGGCAGAAATTCCCCTTATTTTGGGGTAAAACTGCAGAAATTTCACTTATTTCGCGGAAAAAATGGCAGAAATTCCCCTTATTTTCTGCGAAAAAGGCAGAAAATCCCCGTATTTTGGAGCAAAATTTCAGAAATTCACCTTATTTTGGGTAAAACATGCAGTAATTTTCTTTGTTTTGGGGCAAAAAGGCAGAAATTCTCCTTATTTTAGGGCAAAAGGCAGAAATTCCCCTTATTTTAGGGCAAAATTGCAGAAATTTCCCTTATTTGGGGACAAAAAACAGAAATTTCCATTATTTTGGGGCAAAATTGCAAAAAATTCCTTTATTATGGGGAAAAATTGCAGAAATTTCTTTTATTTTAAGGCAAAATTGCAGAAATTTCACATATTTCAGAGAAAAAAAGCAAAAATTTTTCATATTTTGGGGCAAAAAGGCAGAAATTCCCATTATTTTTCGGCAAAAAGGTAGAAATTCACCTTATTTTGGGGTAAAATTGCAGACATTTCACATATTTCAGGGCAAAAAGGCAGAAATTCCCGTTACTTGAGGGCATAAAGGCAGAAATTCCTTTTATTTTGGGATAAAATTGCAGAAATTTTCCTTGTTTTGGGGCAAAAAGGCAGAAAATTCCCTTAATTTAGGGCAAAAAGGCAGAAATTCCCTGTATTTTAAAGCAAAATTGCAGAAATTATCTAAATATTGGAGCAAAAATGCAGAAATTCCCTTTATTTGGGGCACATCGGCAGAAGTTCCCCTTATGTTCGGTAAAAGAGGCAGAAATTCCCTGTATTTTGAAGCAAAGTTACAGAAACTCCCCTAATTTTGGGGCAAAAAGGCAGAAATTTCCCTTTTTGGGGGGCAAAAATACAGAAATTCTCTTTATTTCGGGGCAAAAATCTGAAATTTCCCTTATTTTGGGGCAAAATTTTAGAAATTTCTTTTATTCTGGTACAGAATTGCAGAAATTTTTCTTATTTTGTGGCAAAAAGGCAGAAATTCCCCATATTTTGGTGCAAAAAGGCTGAAATTCCCCTTTTTTTGAGGTAAAATGCTGAAATTCCCCATATTTTGGGGTTAAAAGGCAGAAATTCCCCTCATTTTGTGGCAAAAAGGCACAAATTTCCCTTATTTTCGGGCAAAATTGCAGAAATTTCATTTATTTCAGGGCAAAAAGTCAGAAATTACTTTTATTTTGGGGCAAAAAGCAGAAATGCTTTTATTATGGTACAAAATTGAAGAAATTTTCATTATTTTGGAACAAAAAGTCAGAAATTCCCCATATTTTGGGCAAAAGGCAGAAATTCCCCTTATTTTGGGGTAAAAAGGCTGAAATTCCAGTTATTTTGGGGCAAAAAGGCAGACATTCCCTTTACTTTGTGGCAAAAAGGCAGAAATTCCCATTAATTGGAGCAGAAAAGCAAAAATTTTCCTTATTTGAGGGCAATAAGACAGAAATTCCCCATATTTTGTGGCAAAAAGGCAGAAATTCCCCTTATTTGAAGGTAAAATGCTGAAATTCCCCTTATTTTGGCAAAAAGGCAGAAATTCCCCTTATTTTGGGGCAAAATTGCAGAAATTTCACTTATTTCAGGGCAAAAAGTCAGAAATTTGCCTTAATTTGGCGCAAAAAGCAGAAATTCTCCTAATTTTGAAGCCAAAAACAGAAATTCTTCTTATTTTGGGGTAAAATTGTGGAAATTTCAAATATTTCAGGGCAAAAAGGCAGAAATTCCACTTTATTTCGGGCAATAAGGCAAAAATTCCCCGTATTTGGGAGCAAAATTTCAGAAATTCCCCTTATATTGGTGCAAAAATGCAGAAATTCCCTTTATTTTGGTGCAATAAGGCAAAAAATCCCCGTATTTTGAAGCCAAATTGCACATATTCCCCTAATTTTGAGGGAAAATGCAGAAATTCACATTATTTTGGGGCAAAAAGACAGAAATTCTCATTATTTCAGGGCAAAAAGTCAAAAATTCCCCTTATTTTGGGGCAAAATTCCAGAAATTTCCTTTATTTTGGGGCAAAATTGCAGAAATCTCCCTAATTTTGGGGCAAAATTACAGAAATTTCACTTATTTCAGGGAAAAAACGCAGAAATTTCTTTTATTTTGGGGCAAAAAGGCAGAAATTACTTTTATTTTGGTACAAAATTGCAGAAATTTTTTTTTTATTTTGGGGCAAAAATACAGAAATTTCCCATATTTTAGGGCAAAAAGGAGAGATTCCCCTTATTATTAGGTAAAAAGGCTGAAATTCCTTTTATTTTGGGGCAAAAAGACAGAAATTCCCCTTATTTTGTGGCAAAAAAGCAGAAATTTCCCTTATTTTGAGGCAAAATTGGAGAAATTTCATTTATTTCAGGGCAAAATTCAAAAATTCTTTTTATTTTGGGGCAAAAATACAGAAATTCCATATATTTTTGAGTAAAAAGGAAGAAATTTCACTTATTTTGACGTAAAAATGCAGAAATTCCTCTTATTTTGGGGCAAAAATGAAGAAATTTCCCTTTTTTGTGGCAAAAGGTAAACATTCCCCTTATTTTCGGGCAAAAAAGCAGAAATTCCCTGTATTTTGGAGCAAAATTGCAGAAATTCCCCTAATTGTGGGGCAAAAAGGCAGAAATTCCCTATATGTTTGGGCAAAAAGACAGAAATTCTCCTTTTTTTGGGGCAAAACTCCGAAATTTCACTTATTTTGGGGCAAAATTCCCGAAATTTTTCTTATTTTGAGATAAAATTGCAGAAATTTCAATTTTTTTGGGCCAAAATTGCAGAAATTTCACTTATTTCAGGGAAAAAAGGCAGAAATTTTTCTTATTTTGGGGCAAAAAGGCAGAAATTCCTTATATTTTGTGGCAAAAATGCAGAAATTCCCCTTCTTTTGAGGTAAAAAGGCAGAAATTTCCCTTATTTTGGGGCAAAAAAACAGAAATTCCCCTTATTTTGGGGCAAAATTACGGAAATTTCAATTATTTTGGGGAAAAATTTTTGAAATTTAACTTATTTCAGGGCAAAAATTTGGAAATTCCCCTTATTTTGGGGCAAAAAGACAGAAATTCCATTTATTTTTTGAAAAAAGTCACAAATTGCAGTTATTTTGAGTCAAAAAAGGCGGAAAATCCCCTTTATTGGGGTAAAAATGAAGAAATTTCCCTTTTTATGGCAAAAAGGTATACATTCCCTTTATTTTCGGGCAAAAAGGCAGAAATTCCCCTTATTTTGGAGCAAAATTGCAGAAATTCCCCTAATTTGGGGGCAAAAAGGCAGAAATTCCCCTTATTTTGGGGTAAAACTGCAGAAATTTCAATTACTTTGCGGCAAAAATGGCAGAAATTCCCCTTATTTTCTGCGAAAAATGCAGAATATCCCCGTATTTTGGAGCAAAATTGCAGAAATTCACCTTATTTTGGCGTAAAACATGCAGTAATTTTCTTTGTTTTGGGGCAAAAAGGCAGAAATTCTCCTTATTTTAGGGCAAAAGGCAGAAATTCCCCTTATTTTAGGGCAAAATTGCAGAAATTTCCCTTATTTGGGGACAAAAAACAGAAATTTCCTTTATTTTGGGGCAAAATTGCAAAAAATTCCTTTATTATGGGGAAAAATTGCAGAAATTTCTTTTATTTTAAGGCAAAATTGCAGAAATTTTACATATTTCAGAGAAAAAAAAGCAAAATTTTTTCATATTTTGGGGCAAAAAGGCAGAAATTCCCATTATTTTTGGGCAAAAAGGTAGAAATTCACCTTATTTTGGGGTAAAATTGCAGACATTTCACATATTTCAGGGCAAAAAGGCAGAAATTCCCATTATTTGAGGGCATAAAGGCAGAAATTCCTGTTATCTTGGGATAAAATTGCAGAAATTTCCCTTGTTTGGGGGCAAAAAGGCAGAAAATCCCCTTAATTTTGGGCAAAAAGGCAGAAATTCCCTGTATTTTAAAGCAAAATTGCAGAAATTCCCTAAATATTGGAGCAAAAATGCAGAAATTCCCTGTATTTGGGGCACATCGGCAGAAGTTCCCCTTATTTTCGGGAAAAGAGGCAAAAATTCCCTGTATTTTGAAGCAAAGTTGCAGAAACTCCCCTAATTTTGGGGCAAAAAGGCAGAAATTCCCCTTTTTTGGGGGCAAAAATACAGAAATTCTCCTTATTTCGGGGCAAAAATCTAAAATTATCCTTATTTTGGGGCAAAATTTTAGAAATTTCTTATATTTTGATACAGAATTGCAGAAATTTTTCCTATTTTGTGGCAAAAAGGCAGAAATTCCCAATATTTTGGTGCAAAAAGGCAGAAATTCCCCTTATTTTGAGGTAAAATGCTGAAATTCCCCATATTTTGGGGTTAAAAGGCAGAAATTCCCCTCATTTTGGGGCAAAAAGGCACAAATTTCCCTTATTTTCGGGCAAAATTGCAGAAATTTCATTTATTTCAGGGCAAAAAGTCAGAAATTACTTTTATTTTGGGGCAAAAAGCAGAAATTTCTTGTATTTTGGTACAAAATTGAAGAAATTTTCCTTATTTTGGAACAAAAAGTCAGAAATTCCCCATATTTTGGGCAAAAGGCTGAAATTCCCCTCATTTTGTGATAGAAAGGCTGAAATTACCGTTATTTTGGGGCAAAAAGGCAGAAATTCCCTTTACTTTGTGGCAAAAAGGCAGAAATTCCCATTAATTGGGGAAGAAAAGCAAAAATTTTCTTTATTTGGGGGCAATAAGGCAGAAATTCCCCATATTTTGTGGCAAAAAGGCAGAAATTCCCCTTATTTGAAGGTAAAATGCTGAAATTCCCCTTATTTTGGCAAAAAGGCAGAAATTCCCCTTATTTTGGGGCAAAATTGCAGAAATTTCACTTATTTCAGGGCAAAAAGTCAGAAATTTGCTTTAATTTGGGGCAAAAAGCAGAAATTCTCCTAATTTTGGGGCCAAAAACAGAAATTCCCCTTATTTTGGGGTAAAATTGCGGAAATTTGAAATATTTCAGGGCAAAAAGGCAGAAATTCCACTTTATTTCGGGCAATAAGGCAAAAATTCCCCGTATTTTGGAGCAAAATTTAAGAAATTTCCTTTATATTGGTGCAAAAATACAGAAATTCCTTTTATTTTGGTGCAATAAGGCAAAAATTCCCCGTATTTTAAAGCCAAATTGCACATATTCCCCTAATTTTGAGGGAAAATGCAGAAATTCACATTATTTTGGGGCAAAAAGACAGAAATTCTCCTTATTTCAGGGCGAAAAGTCAAAAATTCCCCTTATTTTGGGGCAAAATTTCAGAAATTTCCTTTATTTTGGGGCAAAATTGCAGAAATCTCCCTAATTTTGGGGCAAAATTACAGAAATTTCACTTATTTCAGGGAAAAAACGCAGAAATTTCTCTTATTTTGGGGCAAAAATACAGAAATTCCCCATATTTTAGGGCAAAAAAGAGAGATTCCCCTTATTATTAGGTAAAAAGGCTGAAATTCCTTTTATTTTGGGGCAAAAAGACAAAAATTCCCCTTATTTTATGGCAAAAAAGCAGAAATTTCCCTTATTTTGAGGCAAAATTGGAGAAATTTCATTTATTTCTGGGCAAAATTCAAAAATTCCTTTTATTTTGGGGCAAAAATACAGAAATTCCGTATATTTTTGAGTAAAAAGGCAGAAATTTCACATATTTTGACGTAAAAAGACAGAAATTCCTATTATTTTGGGGCAAAAATGAAGAAATTTCACTTTTTTGTGGCAAAAGGTAAACATTCTCCTTATTTTTGGGCAAAAAAGCAGAAATTCCCTGTATTTTGGAGCAAAATTGCAGAAATTCCCCTAATTGTGGGGCAAAAAGGCAGAAATTCCCTATATGTTGGGGCAAAAAGACAGAAATTCTCCTTATTTTGGGGCAAAACTCAGAAATTCCACTTATTTTGGGGCAAAATTCCAGAAATTTTTTTTATTTTGGGAAAAAATTGCAGAAATTTCAATTTTTTTGGGCCAAAATTGCAGAAATTTCACTTATTTCAGGGAAGAAAGGCAGAAATTTTTCTTATTTTGGGGCAAAAAGGCAGAAATTCCTTATATTTTGTGGCAAAAAATGCAGAAATTCCCCTTCTTTTGAGGTAAAAAGGCAGAAATTTCCCTTATTTTGGGGCAAAAATACAGAAATTTCCCTAATTTTGGGGCAAAATTGCAGAAATTTCAATTATTTTGGGGAAAAATTTTTGAAATTTAACTTATTTCAGGGCAAAAAGTCGAAAATTCCCCTTTATTTTGGGGCAAAAAGCCAGAAATTCCATTTATTTTTGGAAAAAAGTCAGAAATTGCACTTATTTTGAGTCAAAAAGGCGGAAAATCCCCTTATTTTGGGGTAAAAATGAAGAAATTTCCCTTTTTTATAGCAAAAAGGTATACATTCCCTTTATTTTCGGGCAAAAAGGCAGAAATTCCCCGTATTTTGGAGCAAAATTGCAGAAATTCCCCTAATTTTGAGGCAAAAACGCAGAACTTCCCCTTATTTTGGGGTAAAACTGCAGAAATTTCACTTATTTCGCGGCAAAATGGTAGAAAATCCTTTTATTTTCGGCAAAAAAAGCAGAAAATCCCCATAATTTGGAGCAAAATTGCAGAAATTCACCTAATTTTAAGGTAAAACATGCTGTAATTTTCTTTATTTTGAGGCAAAGAGGCAGAAATTCCCCTTATTTTGGGGCAAAAAGCAGAAATTCCCCTTATTTTAGTGCAAAATTTCAGAAATTTCCCTTATTTGGGGACAAAAAAACAGAAATTCCCTTTATTTTGGGGCAAAATTGTAGAAAATTCCTTTATTATGGGGAAAAATTGCAGAAATTTCTTTTATTTTAAGGCAAAATTGCAGAAATTTCACTTATTTCAGAGAAAAAAAGCAAAAATTTTTCTTATTTTAGGGCAAAATGCAGAAATTCCCATTATTTTGGGGCAAAAAGGTAGAAATTCACCTTATTTTGGGGTAAAATTGCAGACATTTCACATATTTCAGGGCAAAAAGGCAGAAATTCCCCTTATTTAGGGGCAAAAAGGCAGAAATTCCCCTTATTTTGGGATAAAATTGCAGAAATTTCCCTTGTTTGGGGGCAAAAAGGCAGAAAATCCCTTTAATTTCGGGCAAAAAGGCAGAAATTCCCCGTATTTTAGAGCAAAATTGCAGAAATTCCTATAATATTAGGGCAAAAATGCAGAAATTCCCTTTATTTGGGGCAAATCGGCAGAAGTTTCCCTTATTTTCGGGAAAAGAGGCAGAAATTCCCTGTATTTCTCAGCAAAATTGCAGAAATTTCCCTAATTTTGGGGCAAAAAGGCAAAATTTCCCTTTATTTTGGGGCAAAAATACAGAAATTCTCGTTATTTCGGGGCAAAAATCAGAAATTTCCTTTATTTTGGGGAAAAATTTTAGAAATTTCTTTTATTTTGGTACAGAATTGCAGAAATTTTTCTTATTTTGTGGCAAAAAGGCAGAAATTTTCCATATTTTGGTGCAAAAAGGCTGAAATTCCCCTTTTTTTCAGGTAAAATGCTTATATTCCCCATATTTTGGGGCAAAAAGGCAGAAATTCCCCTCATTTTGGGGCAAAAAGGCACAAATTTCCCTTATTTTCGGGCCAAATTGCAGAAATTTCATTTATTTCAGGGCAAAAAGTCAGAAATTACTTTTATTTTTGGGTAAAAAGCAGAAATTTCATTTATTTTGGTACAAAATTGAAGAAATTTTCCTTATTTTGGAACAAAAAGTCAGAAATTCCACATATTTTGGGCAAAAGGCAGAAATTCCCTTTATTTTGGGGTAAAAAGCCTTAAATTCCCGTTATTTTGGGGCAAAAAGGCAGAAATTCCCTATACTTTGTGGCAAAAAGGCAGAAATTTCCGTTAATTGGGGCAGAAAAGCAAACATTTTTTTTATTTGGGAGCAATATGGCAGAAATTCCCCATATTTTGTGGCAAAAGTCAAAAATTTTCCTTATTTTGGGGCAAAAAGACAGAAATTCCCCTTATTTTGGGGCAAAAAAGCAGAAATTTCCATTATTTTGAGGCAAAATTGGAGAAATTTCATTTACTTCAGGGCAAAATTCAAAAATTCTTTTTATTTTGGGGCAAAATTACAGAAATTCCATATATTTTTGAGTAAAAAGGCAGAAATTTCACTTATTTTGACGTAAAAAGGCAGAAATTCCTCTTATTTTGGGGAAAAATGAAGAAATTGCCCTTTTTTGTGGCAAAAGGTAAACATTCCCCTTATTTTCGGGCAAAAAAGCAGAAATTCCCAGTATTTTGGAGCAAAATTGCAGAAATTCCCCTAATTGTGGGGCAAAAAGGCAGAAATTTCCTATATGTTGGGGCAAAAAGACAGAAATTCTCCTTATTTTGGGGCAAAACTCAGAAATTCCACTTATTTTGGGGCAAAATTCCAGAAATTTCTCTTATTTTGGGACAAAATTGCAGAAATTTCAATTTTTTTGGGCCAAAATTGCAGAAATTTTACTTATTTCAGGGAAAAAAGGCAGAAATTTTTCTTATTTTGGGGCAAAAAGGCAGAAATTCCTTATATTTTGTGGCAAAAATGCAGAAATTCCCCTTCTTTTGAGGTAAAGAGGCAGAAATTTCCCTTATTTTGGGGCAAAAATACAGAAATTCCCCTTATTTTGGGGCAAAATTGCAGAAATTTCAATTATTTTGGGGAAAAATTTTTGAAATTTAACTTATTTCAGGGCAAAAAGTCGGAAATTCCCCTTATTTTGGGGCAAAAAGACAGAAATTCCATTTATTTTTGGAAAAATGTCAGACATTGCACTTATTTTGAGTCAAAAAGTCAGAAAATCCCCTTATTTTGGGGTAAAAATGAAGAAATTTCCCTTTTTTTAGCAAAAGGTATACATTCCCTGTATTTTCGGGCAAAAAGGCAGAAATTCCCCTTATTTTGGAGCAAAATTGCAGAAATTCCCCTAATTTTGGGGCAAAAAGGCAGAAATTCCCCTTATTTTGGGGTAAAACTGCAGAAATTTCACTTATTTCGTGGCAAAATGGCAGAAATTCCGCTTATTTTCTGCGAAAAAGGCAGAAAATCCCCATATTTTGGAGCAAAATTGCAGAAATTCACCTAATTTTGGCGTAAAACATGCAGTAATTTTCTTTGTTTTGGGGCAAAAAGGCAGAAATTCTCCTTATTTTGGGGCAAAAGGCAGAAATTTTCATTATTTTAGGGCAAAATTGCAGAAATTTCCCTTATTTGGGACAAAAAACAGAAATTCCCTTTATTTTGGGGCAAAATTGCAAAAAATTCCTTTATTATGGAGAAAAATTGCAGAAATTTCTTTTATTTTAAGGCAAAATTGCAGAAATTTCACATATTTCAAAGAAAAAAAGCAAAAATTTTTCATATTTTGGGGCAAAAAGGCAGAAATTGCCATTATTTTGGGGCAAAAAGGTAGAAATTCACCTTATTTTGGGGTAAAATTGCAGACATTTCACATATTTCAGGGCAAAAAGGCAGAAATTCCCGTTATTTGAGGGCATAAAGGCAGAAATTCCTTTTATTTTGGGATAAAATTGCAGAACTTTCCCTTGTTTGGGGGCAAAAAGGCAGAAAATCCCATTAATTTTGGGCAAAAAGGCAGAAATTCCCCGTATTTTAAAGCAAAATTGCAGAAATACCCTAAATATTGGGGCAAAAATGCAGAAATTTCCTTTATTTGGGGCAAATCGGCAGAAGTTCCCCTTATTTTCGGGAAAAGAGGCAGAAATTCCCTGTATTTTGAAGCAAAATTGCAGAAACTCCCCTAATTTTAGGGCAAAAAGGCAGAAATTCCCTTTTTTGGGGGGCAAAAATACAGAAATTCTCCTTATTTCGGGGCAAAAATCAGAAATTTCCTTTATTTTGGGGCAAAATTTTAGAAATTTCTTTTATTTTAGTACAGAATTGCAGAAATTTTTCTTATTTTGTGGCAAAAAGGCAGAAATTCCCCATATTTTGGTGCAAAAAGGCTGAAATTCCCCTTATTTTGAGGTTAAATGCTGAAATTCTCCATATTTTGTGGTTAAAAGGCAGAAATTCCCCTCATTTTGGGGCAAAAAGGCACAAATATCCCTTATTTTCAGGCCAAATTGCCGAAATTTCATTTATTTCAGGGCAAAAATTCAGAAATTACTTTTATTTTGGGGCAAAAATCAGAAATTTCTTTTATTTTGGTACAAAATTGAAGAAATTTTCCTTATTTTGGAACAAAAAGTCAGAAATTCCCCATATTTTGGGCAAAAGGCAGAAATTCCCTTTATTTTGGGGTAAAAAGCCTTAAATTCCCGTTATTTTGGGGCAAAAAGGCAGAAATTCCCTTTACTTTGTGGCAAAAAGGCAGAAATTCCCATTAATTGAAGCAGAAAAGCTAAAATTTTCCTTATTTGGGGGCAATAAGGCAGAAATTCCCCATATTTTGTGGCAAAAAGGCAGAAATTCCCCTTATTTGAAGGTAAAATGCTGAAATTCCCCTTATTTTGGCAAAAAGGCAGAAATTCCCCTTATTTTGGGGCAAAATTGCAGAAATTTCACTTATTTCAGGGCAAAAAGTCAGAAATTTGCCTTAATTTGGGGCAAAAAGCAGAAATTCTCCTAATTTTGGGGCCAAAAACAGAAATTCCCCTTATTTTGGGGTAAAATTGCAGAAAATTCAAATATTTCAGGGCAAAAAGGCAGAAATTCCACTTTATTTCGGGCAATAAGGCAAAAATTCCCTGTATTTTGGAGCAAAATTTCAGAAATTCCCGTTATATTTGTGCAAAAATGCTGAAATTCCTTTTTTTTTTTGGTGCAATAAGGCAAAAATTCCTCGTATTTTGAAGCAAAATTGCACATATTCCCTTAATTTTGAGGGAAAATGCAGAAATTCACATTATTTTGGGGCAAAAAGACAGAAATTCTCCTTATTTCAGGGCAAAAAGTCAGAAATTTTCCTTATTTTGAGGCAAAATTCCAGAAATTTCCTTTATTTTGGGGCAAAATTGCAGAAATCTTCCTTATTTTGTGGCAAAATTACAGAAATTTCAATTATTTCAGGGAAAAAACGCAGAAATTTCTCTTATTTTGGGGCAAAAAGGCAGAAATTACTTTTATTTTGGTACAAAATTGCAGAAAATTTTTTTATTTTGGGGCAAAAATACAGAAATTCCCCATATTTTAGGGCAAAAAGGAGAGATTCCCCTTATTATTAGGTAAAAAGGCTGAAATTCCTTTTATTTTGGGGCAAAAACACAGAAATTCCCCTTATTTTGTGGCAAAAAGGCAGAAATTTCCCTTATTTTGAGGCAAATTTGGAGAAATTTCACTTATTTCAGGGCAAAATTCAAAAATTGCATTTATTTTGGGGCAAAAATACAGAAATTCTGTATATTTTTGAATAAAAAGGCAGAAATTTCACTTAGTTTGAGGGAAAAAAGCAGAAATTCCTCTTATTTAGGGGCAAAAATGAAGAAATTTCTCATTTTTGTGGCAAAAGGTAAACATTATCTTTATTTTCGGGCAAAAAAGCAGAAATTCCCTGTATTTTGGAGCAAAATTGCAGATATTCCCCTAATTGTGGGGCAAAAAGGCAGAAATTCTCTTTATTTTGGGGCAAAACTCAGAAATTCCACTTATTTTGGGGCAAAATTCCAGAAATTTCTCTTATTTTGGGACAAAATTGCAGAAATTTCAATTTTTTTGGGCCAAAATTGCAAAAATTTCACTTATTTCAGGGAAAAAAGGCAGAAGTTTTTCTTATTTTGGGGTAAAAAGGCAAAAATTACTAATATTTTGTGGCAAAAATGCAAAATTCCCCTTATTTTCAGGTAAAAAGGCTGAAATTCCCATTATTTTGTGGCAAAAAGGCAGAAATTTCTTTTATTTTAGGGCAAAATTGCAAAAATTTCACTAATTTCAGGACATAATTCAAGAATTCCTTTTATTTTGGGGCAAAAAGACAGAAATTCTGTTTATTTTTGGATAAAAAGGCAGAAATTTCACTTACTTTGTGGTAAAAAAGTGAGAAATTCCTCTTATTTTGGGGCAAAAATGAAGAAATTTCCCTTTTTTGTGGCAAAAGGTATACATTCCCCTTATTCTCCGGCAAAAAAGCAGAAATTCCCCGTATTTTGGAGCAAAACTGCAGAAATTCCCCTAATTGTGGGGCAAAAAGACAGAAATTCTCCTTATTTTGGGGCAAATCTCAGAAATTCCACTTATTTTGGGGCAAAATTCCAGAAATTTCCCTTATTTTGGGCAAAATAGCAGAAATTTCACTTATTTTGGGGCAAAATTGCAGAAATTTCACTTATTTCAGGGAAAAAGGCAGAAATTTTCCTTATTTTGGGGCAAAAAGGCAGAAATTCTTAATATTTTGTGGCAAAAATGCAGAAATTCCCCTTATTTTGAGGTATAAAGGATGAAATTCCCCTTATTTGGGGGCAAAAAGCAGAAATTCCCCTTATTTTGTGGCAAAAAGGCAGAAATTTCTTTTATTTTGGGGCAAAATTGCAGAAATTTCACTTATTTCAGGGCATAATTTAAAAATTCCTTTTATTTTGGGGCAAAAAGACAGAAATTCCGTTTATTTTTGGGTAAAAAGGCAGAAATTTCACTTATTTTGAGGTAAAAAGGCAGAAATTCCTCTTATTTTAGGGCAAAAATGAAGAAATTCCTTTTTTTTGTGGGAAAAGGTATACATTCCTCTTACTTTCAGGATAAAAAGCAGAAATTCCCCGTATTTTGAAGCAAAATTGCAGAAATTCTCATAATTTTCGGGCAAAAAGGCAGAAATTCTCCTTATTTTGGGGCAAAAAGACAGAAAATCTCCTTCTTTCGGGAGCAAACAGTCAGAAATTTCCCTTATTTTGGGGCAAAATTGCAGAAATTTCGTTTACATTGGGGCAAAATTGCAGAAATTTCCCTTATTTTGGGGCAAAATTGCAGAAATTTCACTTATTTCAGGGTAATAAGTCAGAAATTCCCCTTATTTTGGGGCAAAAAAGACAGAAATTCCCTATGTTTTGGGGGAAAAAATACAGAAATTTTACTTATTTAGAGGCAAAAAGGCAGAAATTTTCCTTATTTTGGAGCAAAAATGAAGAAATTTCCCTTTATATGGCAAAAAGGTATGCATTCCCATTATTTTCGGGCAAAAAGGCAATAATTCCCCGTATTTTGGAGCAAAATTGCAGAAATTCCCCTAATTCTGGGGCAAAAGGCAGAAATTCCCTTTATTTTAGGGCAAAATCAGAAATTCCCCTTATTTTGGGGCAAAATTCCAGAAATTTTTTTTATTTTGAAGCAAAATTGCAGGAATTTACCATATTTTGGGGCAAAATTGCAGAAATTTCTCATATTTGAGGCAAAATTGCCGAAATTTCACTTATTTTCAGGTAAAAAGTCAGAAATTTTCTTTATTTTGGGGCAAAAAGTGAGAAAATCCTCTTATTTTGGGGCAAAATTCCAGAAATTTCCCTTATTATGGGGAAAAATGGCAGAAATTTCCCTTATTTTAGGGCAAAATTGCAGAAATTTCACTTATTTCAGAGAAAAAAAACAAAAATTTTTCCTATTTTGGGGCAAAAAGGCAGAAATTCACCTTATTTTGGGGTAAAATTGCAGAAATTTCACATATTTCAGGACAAAAAGGCAGAAATTTCCCTTATTTTGGGGCAAAATTGCAGAAATTTCACTTATTTCAGGAAAAAAAGGCAGAAATTTTTATTATTTGGGGGCAAAAAGACAGAAATTTCGGTTATTTTGTGGCAAAAATGCAGAAATTTCTTTTATTTTGGGGCAAATTTGCAGAAATTTTACTTATTTCAGGGCATAATTCAAAAATTCTTTTTATTTTTGGGCAAAAAGACAGAAATTCCGTTTATTTTGGGGTAAAAAGGAAGAAATTTCACTTATTTTGAGGTAGAAAGGCAGAAATTCCTTTTATTTTGAGGCAAAAATGAAGAAATTTCTCTTTTTTGTTGCAAAAGGTATACATTCCCCTTACTTTCGGGATAAAAAGCAGAAATTCCCGGTATTTTGGAGCAAAATTGCAGAAATTCTGCCTATTTCGGGCAAAAATACAGAAAATCTCCTTTTTCAGGAGCAAACAGTCAGAAATTCCCCATATTGTGGGGCAAAATTGCAGAAATTTTTTTTTTTTACATTGGGGAAATTGCAGAAATTTCCCTTATTTTAAGGCAAAATTGCAGAAATTTCACTTATTTCAGGTTAATAAGTCAGAAATTCCTCTTATATTGGGGCAAAATTGCAAAAATTTCTTTTACATTGGGGCAAAATTGCAGAAATTTCTCTTATATTCTGTCAAAATTGCAGATATTTAACTTATTTCAGGGTAATAAGTCAGAAATTCCCCTTATTTTGGGGCAATAAAGACAGAAATTCCCTTTGTTTTGGGGGAAAATACAGAAATTTACTTATTTAGTGGCAAAAATGCAGAAATTCCCCTTATTTTGAAGCAAAAATGAAGAAATTTCCCTTTTTATGGCAAAAAGGTATACATTCCCATTATTTTCAGGCAATAAGGCAGAAATTCCCCATATTTTGGAACAAAATTGCAGAAATTCCCTTAATTTTTGGGCAAAAAGCAGAAATTCCCTTTATGTTAGGGCAAAAATCAGAAATTCCCCTTATTTTGGGGCAAAATTCCAGAAATTTCCTTTATTTTGGGGCAAAATTGCAGAAATTCACCTTATTTTGGGCTAAAATTGCAGAAATTTCACATATTTCAGGGCAGAAAGGCAGAAATTTCCCTTATTTTGGGGCAAAATTGCAGAAATTTCACTTATTTCAGTGTATTAAGTCAGAAATTCCCCTTATTTTGGGGCAAAAAAGACAGAAATTCCCTTTGTTTTGGGGGAAATAGACAGAAATTCCACTTATTTAGAGGCAAAAAAGCCGAAATTTTTCTTATTTTGGAGCAAAAATGAAGAAATTTTCCTCTTTTATGGCAAAAACTTATGCATTTCCTCTATTTTCGGGCAAAATGCAGAAATTCCCCGTATTTTGGAGCAAAATTACAGAAATACCTTTAATTCTGGGGCAAAAAGGCAGAAATTCCCTATATGTTTGGGCAAAAAGACAGAAATTCTCCTTATTTTGTGGCAAAACTCAGAAATTCCCCTTATTTTGGGGCAGAATTCCAGAAATTTCCCTTATTTTGGGGCAAAATTGCAGAAATTTCACTTATTTTGGGGCAAAATTGCAGAAATTTCACTTATTTCAGGGAAAAAAGGCAGAAATTTTCCTTATTTTGGGGCAAAAATGCAGAAATTCCCCTTATTTTGAGTTAAAAATGCTGAAATTCCCTTTATTTGGAGGCAAAAAGGCAGAAATTTCCCTTATTTTGGGGCAAAAAGACAGAAATTCCCCTTATTTTGTGGCAAAAACCCAGAAATTTCTTTTATTTTAGGGCAAAATTGCAAAAATTTCACTAATTTCAGGACATAATTCAAAAATTCCTTTTATTTTGGGTTAAAAAGACAGAAATTCCGTTTATTTTTGGTAAAAAGACAGAAATTTCACTTACTTTGTTGTAAAAAGTTAGAAATTCCTCTTATTTTGGGGCAAAAATGAAGAAATTTCCCTTTTTTGTGGCAAAAGGTATACATTCCCCTTATTCTCCGGCAAAAATCAGAAATTCCCCGTATTTTGGAGCAAAACTGCAGAAATTCCCCTAATTGTGGGGCAAAAAGGCAGAAATTCCCTATATGTTGGGGCAAAAAGACAGAAATTCTCCTTATTTTGGAACAAAACTCAGAAATTCCACTTATTTTGGGGCAAAATTCCAGAAATTTCCCTTATTTTGGGCAAAATAGCAGAAATTTCACTTATTTTGGGGCAAAATTGCAGAAATTTCACTTATTTCAGGGAAAAAGGCAGAAATTTTCCTTATTTTGGGGCAAAAAGGCAGAAATTCTTAATATTTTGTGGCAAAAATGCAGAAATTCCCCTTATTTTGAGGTATAAAGGCTGAAATTCCCCTTATTTGGGGGCAAAAAGGCAGAAATTCCCCTTATTTTGTGGCAAAAAGGCAGAAATTTCTTTTATTTTGGGGGCAAAATTGCAGAAGTTTCACTTATTTCAGGGCATAATTCAAAAATTCCTTTTATTTTTGGGCAAAAAGACAGAAATTCCATTTATTTTTGGGTATAAAGGCAGAAATTTCACTTATTTTGAGGTAAAAAGGCAGAAATTCCTCATATTTTAGGGCAAAAATGAAGAAATTCCATTTTTTTGTGGGAAAAGGTATACATTCCTCTTACTTTCGGGATAAAAAGCAGAAATTCCTCGTATTTTGAAGCAAAATTGCAGAAATTCTCATAATTTTCGGGCAAAAAGGCAGAAATTCTCCTTATTTTGGGGCAAAAAGAAAGATAATCTCCTTTTTTCGGGAGCAAACAGTCAGAAATTTTCCTTATTTTGGGGCAAAATTGCAGAAATTTCCTTTACATTGGGGCAAAATTTCAGAAATTTCCCTTATTTTGGTGCAAAATTGCAGAAATTTCACTTATTTCAGGGTAATAAGTCAGAAATTCCCCTTATTTTGGGGCAAAAAAGACAGAAATTCCCTTTGTTTTGGGGGAAAAATACAGAAATTTTACTTATTTAGAGGCAAAAAGGCAGAAATTTTCCTTATTTTGGAGCAAAAATGAAGAAATTTCCCTTTATATGGCAAAAAGTTATGCATTCCCATTATTTTCGGGCAAAAAGGCACTAATTCCCCGAATTTTGGAGCAAAATTGCAGAAATTCCCCCAATTTTGGGGCAAAAGGCAGAAATTCTCTTTATTTTGGGGCAAAATCAGAAATCCCCCTTATTTTGGGGCAAAATTCCACAAATTTCCTTTATTTTGAAGCAAAATTGCAGGAATTTACCATATTTTGGGGCAAAATTGCAGAGATTTCTCTTATTTGGGGCAAAATTGCAGAAATTTCACTTATTTTCAGGTAAAAAGTCTGCAATTTTCTTTATTTTGGGGCAAAAAGTGAGAAAATCCTCTTATTTTGGGGCAATATTCCAGATATTTCCCTTATTATGGGGAAAAATGGCAGAAATTTCCCTTATTTTAGGGCGAAATTGCAGAAATTTCACTTATTTCAGAGAAAAAAAACAAAAATTTTTCTTATTTTGGGGCAAAAAGGCAGAAATTCACCTTATTTTGGGGTTAAATTGCAGAAATTTCACATATTTCAGGACAAAAAGGCAGAAATTTCCCTTATTTTGGGGCAAAATTGCAGAAATTTCACTTATTTTAGGGAAAAAAGGCAGAAATTTTTTTTATTTGGGGGCAAAAAGAAAGAAATTTCGCTTATTTTGTGGCAAAAATGCAGAAATTTCTTTTATTTTGGGGTAAATTTGCAGAAATTTTACTTATTTCAGGGCATAATTCAAAAATTCTTTTTATTTTGGGGCAAAAAGACAGAAATTCCGTTTATTTTGGGGTAAAAAGGCAGAAATTTCACTTATTTTGAGGTAAAAAGGCAGAAATTCCTTTTTTTGAGGCAAAAATGAAGAAATTTCTCTTTTTTGTTGCAAAAGGTATACATTCCCCTTACTTTCGGGATAAAAAGGAGAAATTCCCCGTATTTTGGAGCAAAATTGCAGAAATTCTGCTTATTTTGGTGCAAAAATACAGAAAATCTCCTTTTTCAGGAGCAAACAGTCAGAAATTCCCCATATTGTGGGGCAAAATTGCAGAAATTTTTTTTTTACATTGGGGAAATTGCAGAAATTTCCCTTATTTTAAGGCAAAATTGCAGAAATTTCACTTATTTCAGGTTAATAAGTCAGAAATTCCTCTTATATTGGGGCAAAATTGCAAAAATTTCTTTTACATTGGGGCAAAATTGCAGAAATTTCTCTTATTTTCTGTCAAAATTTCAGATATTTCACTTATTTCAGGGTAATAAGTCAGAAATTCCCATTATTTTGGGGCAAAAAAGACAGAAATTCCCTTTGTTTTGGGGGAAATAGACAGAAATTCCACTTATTTAGAGGCAAAAAAGCCGAAATTCTTCTAATTTTGGAGCAAAAATGAAGAAATTTTCCTCTTTTATTGCAAAAACTTATGCATTTCCTCTATTTTTGGGCAAAATGCAGAAATTCCCCGTATTTTGGAGCAAAATTACAGAAATTCCTTTAATTCTGGGGCAAAAAGGCAGAAATTCCCTATATGTTGGGGCAAAAAGACAGAAATTCTCGTTATTTTGTGGCAAAACTCAGAAATTCCCCTTATTTTGGGGCAGAATTCCAGAAATTTTTATTTATTTGGGGCAAAATTGCAGAAATTTCACTTATTTTGGGGCAAAATTGCAGAAATTTCACTTATTTCAGGGAAAAAAGGCAGAAATTTTCCTTATTTTGGGGCAAAAATGCAGAAATTCCCCTTATTTTGAGTTAAAAAGGCTGAAATTCCCTTTATTTGGGGGCAAAAAGGCAGAAATTTTCCTTATTTTGGGGCAAAAAAACAAAAATTCTCCTTATTTTGTGGCAAAAATGCAGAAATTTCTTTTACTTTGGGGCAAAATTGCAGAAATTTCACCTATTTCAGGGCATAATTCAAAAATTCCTTTTATTTTAGAGCAAAAAGTCAGAAATCCGTATATTTTTGGGTAAAAACGCAGAAATTTCACTTATTTTGAGGTAAAAAGGCGGAAATTCCTCTTATTTTGGGGCAAAAATTAAGAAATTTCCCTTTTTTTGTGGCAAAAGGTATACATTCCCCATACTTTCGGGATAAAAAGCAGAAATTCCCCGTATTTTGAAGCAAAATTGCAGAAATTCTCTCAATTTTCGTGCAAAAATGCAGAAATTCTCATTATTTTGGGGCAAAAAACAGAAAAATCTTCTTTTTCGGGAGCAAACAGTCAGAAATTCCCCTTATTTGGGGGCAAAATTGTAGAAATTTTCTTTATTTTGGGGCAAAATTGCAGAAATTCACCTTATTTTTGGGTAAAATTGCAGAAATTTCACATATTTCAGGGCAAAAAGGCAGAAATTTTCCTTATTTTGGGGCAAAATTACAGAAATTTCACTTATTTCAGTGTAATAAGTCAGAAATTCTTCTTATTTTGGGGCAAAAAAGACAGAAATTCCCTTTGTTTTGGAGGAAATAGACAGAAATTCCACTTATTTAGAGGCAAAAAAGCCGAAATTCTTCTTATTTTGGAGCAAAAATGACGAAATTTTCCTCTTTTATGGCAAAAACTTATGCATTTCCTCTATTTTCGGGCAAAATGCAGAAATTCCCCGTATTTTGGAGCAAAATTACAGAAATACCTTTAATTCTGGGGCAAAAAGGCAGAAATTCCCTACATGTTTGGGCAAAAAGACAGAAATTCTCCTTATTTTGTGGCAAAACTCAGAAATTCCCCTTATTTTGGGGCAGAATTCCAGAAATTTCCCTTATTTTGGGGCAAAATTGCAGAAATTTCACTTATTTTGGGGCAAAATTGCAGAAATTTCACTTATTTCAGGGAAAAAAGGCAGAAATTTTCCTTATTTTGGGGCAAAAATGCAGAAATTCCCCTTATTTCGAGTTAAAAGGGCTGAAATTCCCATTATTTTGGGGCAAAAAGCAGAAATTTCCCTTATTTTGGGGCAAAAAAACAAAAATTCTCCTTATTTTGTGGCAAAAATGCAGAAATTTCTTTTACTTTGGGGCAAAATTGCAGAAATTTCAGCTATTTCAGGGCATAATTCAAAAATTCCTTTTATTTTGGGGCAAAAAGTCAGAAATCTGTTTATTTTTGGGTAAAAAGGCAGAAATTTCACTTATTTTGAGGTAAAAAGGCAGAAATTCCTCTTATTTTGGGGCAAAAGTTAAGAAATTTCCCTTTTTTGTGGCAAAAGGTATACATTCCTTTTACTTTCAGGATAAAAAGCAGAAATTCCCCGTATTTTGGAGCAAAATTGCAGAAATTCTCTCAATTTCGTGCAAAAAGAAAGAAATTCTCCTTATTTTGGGGCAAAAAACAGAAAATTCTCCTTTTTCGGGAGCAAACAGTCAGAAATTTCCCTTATTTTGGGGCAAAATTGCAGAAATTTCCTTTACATTGGGGCAAAATTGCAGAAATTTTTTTTATTTTGGGGCAAAGTTGCAGAAATTTCACTTATTTCAGGGTAATAAGTCAGAAATTCCCCTTATTTTGGGGCAAAAAAGACAGAAATTCCTTTTGTTTGGGTGAAAAAAGACAGAAATTCCACTTATTTAGAGGCAAAAAGGCAGAAATTCCCTTTATTTTAAAGCAAAAATGAAGAAATTTCCCCTTTTTTAGCAAAAAGGTATGCATTCCTATTATTTTCGGGCAAAAAGGCAGAAATTCCCCGTATTTTAGAGCAAAATTGCAGAAATTCCCCTAATTGTTTGGCAAAAGGCAGAAATTCCCTTTATTTTGGAGCAAAAATGAAGAAGTTTCCCTTTTTATAGCAAAAAGGTATGCATTCCTATTATTTTCGGGCAAAAAGGCAGAAATTCCCTATATTTTAGAGCAAAATTGCAGAAATTCCCCTAATTGTGGGGCAAAAGGCAGAAATTCCCTTTATTTTGGAGCAAAAATGAAGAAATTTACCTTTTTATGGCAAAAATTTATGAATTCCCATTATTTTCGGGCAAAAAGGCAGAAATTCCCCGTATTTTAGAGCAAAATTGCAGAAATTCCCCTAATTTTGGGGCAAAAGGCAGAAATTCCCTTTATTTTGGGGCAAAAAACAAAAATTCCTCTTATTTTGGGGCAAAATTCCATAAATTTCCTTTATTTTTGGGGCAAAATTGCAGGAATTTACCTTATTTTGGGGCAAAATTGCAGAAATTTCTCTTATTTGGGGCAAAATTAAAGAAATTTAACTTATTTTCAGATAAAAAGGCTGAAATTTTATTTATTTTGGGATAAAAAGAGAGAAATAATCCTTATTTTGGGGCAAAATTGCAGAAATTTCCCTTATTATGCGGAAAAATTGCAGAAATTTCCCTTATTTTAGGGCAAAATTGCAGAAATTTCACATATTTCAGAGAAAAAAATCAAAAATTTTTCTTTTTTCGGGGCAAAAAGACAGAAATTCCCATTATTTTGGGGCAAAAAGGCAGAAATTCACCTTATTTTGGGGTAAAATTGCAGAAATTTCATATATTTCAGGGCAAAAAGGCAGAAATTTCCCTTATTTTGGGGCAAAATTTCAGAATTTTCACTTATTTCAGGGTAATAAGTCAGAAATTCCCCTTATTTTGGGGCAAAAGAGACAGAAATTCCCTTTGTTTTGGGGGAAAAAGACAGAAATTCCACTTATTTAGAGGCAAAAAGGCAGAAATTTCCCTTATTTTGGAGCAGAAATGAAAAAATTTCCCTTTTTATGGCAAAAAGGTATGCATTCCCATTATGTTCAGGCAAAAAGGTAGAAATTCCCCGTATTTTGGAGCAAAATTGCTGAAATTCCTCTAATTTTGGGGCAAAATGCAGAAATTCCCTTTATGCTGAGGCAAAAATCAGAAATTCCCCTTATTTTGAGGCAAAATTCCAGGAAATTCATTTATTTTGGGGCAAAATTGCAGGAATTTACCTTATTTGGGGGCAAAATTGTAGAAATTTCTCTTATTTGGTGCTAAATTGCAGAAATTTCACTTATTTTCAGGTAAAAAGGCTGAAATTTCCTTAATTTTGGGGCAAAAAGAATGAAATTCCTCTTCTTTTGGGGCAAAATTGCAGAAATTTCCCTTATTATGGGGAAAAATTGCAGAAATTTGACTTATTTCAGAGAAAAAAATCAAAAATTCTTCTTTTTTTTGGGCAAACAGGCAGAAATCTCCATTATTTTTGGGCAAAAGCAGAAATTGACCTTATTTTGGGGTAAAATTACAGAAATTTCACATATTTCAGGGCAAAAAGGTAGAAATTTCCCTTATTTTGGGGCAAAATTGCAGAAATTTCACTTATTTCAGGGTAATAAGTCAGAAATTCCCCTTATTTTGGGGCAAAAAAGAGAGAAATTCTTTTTGTTTTAAGGGAAAAAGACAGAAATTCCACTTATTTAGAGTTAAAAATGCAGAAATTCCCGTTATTTTAGAGCAAAAATGAAGAAATTTCCCTTTTTATGGCAAAAAAAGTATGCATTCTCATTATTTCGGGCAAAAAGGCAGAAATTCCCCGTATTTCGGAGCAAAATGGCAGAAATTCCCCTTATTTTAGGGCAAAAGGCAGAAATTCCTTTTATTTTGGGGCAAAAATCAGAAAATCCCCTTATTTGGGGGCAAAATTCCAGAAATTTCCATTATTTGGGGTAAAATTGCAGAAATATCACTTATTTTCAGATAAAAAGGCTGAAATTTCCTTTATTTTGGGGCAAATAGGGAGAAATTCCTCTTATTTTGTGGCAAAATTGCAGAATTTTCCCTTATGGAGAAAAATTGCAGAAATTTCCCTTCTTTTAGGGCAAAATTGCAGAAATTTCACTTATTTCCGAGAAAAAAAGCAAAAATTTTTCTTATTTTGGGACAAAAAGGCAGAAATTCCCATTATTTTAGGGCAAAAAGGCAGAAATTCACTTTATTTTGGAGTAAAATTGCAGAAATTTCACATATTTTAGGGCAAAAAGGCAGAAATGTCCCTTATTTTGGGGCAAAATTGCAGAAATTTCACTTATTTCAGGGTAATAAGTCAGAAATCCCTCTTATTTTGGGGGAAAAAGGACAGAAATTCCCTTTGTTTTGGGGGAAAAAGACAGAAATTCCACTTATTTAGAGGAAAAAAAGCCGAAATTCTTCTTATTTTGGAACAAAAATGAAGAAATTTTCCTCTTTTATGCCAAAAACTTATGCATTTCCTCTATTTTCTGGCAAAATGCAGAAATTCCCCGTATTTTGGAGCAAAATTGCAGAAATTCCTCTAATTCTGGGGCAAAAAGGCAGAAATTCCCTATATGTTGGGGCAAAAAGACAGAAATTCTCCTTATTTTGGGGCAAAACTCAGAATTTCCCCTTATTTTGGGGCAAAATTGCAGAAATTTTTCTTTTTTGGTGCAAAATTGCAGAAATTTCACTTATTTTCAGGTAAAAAGGCTGAAATTTCCTTAATTTGGGGCAAAAAGAATGAAATTCCTCTTCTTTTGGGGCAAAATTGAAGAAATTTCCCTTATTATGGGGAAAAATTGCAGAAATTTCACTTATTTCAGAGAAAAAAATCAAAAATTTTTCTTTTTTTGGGCAAAAAGGCAGAAATTTCCATTATTTTGGGGCAAAAAGGCAGAAATTGACCTTATTTTGGGGTAAAATTGCAGAAATTTCACATATTTCAGGGCAAAAAGGTAGAAATTTCCCTTTATTTTGGGGCAAAATTGCAGAAATTTCACTTATTTCAGGGTAATAAGTCAGAAATTCCCCTTATTTTTGGGCAAAAAAGACAGAAATTCCTTTTTTTTTTGAGGAAAAAAGACAGAAATTCCACTTATTTAGAGTTAAAAATGCAGAAATTCCCGTTATTTTGGAGCAAAAATGAAGAAATTTCCCTTTTTATGGCAAAAAAGTATGCATTCTCATTATTTTCGGGCAAAAAGGCAGAAATTCCCCGTATTTTGGAGCAAAATTGCAGAAATTCCGCTTATTTTAGAGTAAAAGGCAGAAATTTCTTTTATTTTGGGGGAAAAAATCAGAAAATCCCCTTATTTTGGGGCAAAATTCCAGAAATTTCCATTATTTGGGGTAAAATTGCAGAAATTTCACTTATTTTCAGATAAAAAGGCTGAAATTTCCTTTATTTTGTGGCAAATAGGGAGAAATTCCTCTTATTTTGGGGCAAAATTGCAGAATTTTCCCTTATGGGGAAAAATTGCAGAAATTTCCCTTCTTTTAGGGCAAAATTGCAGAAATTTAACTTATTTCCGAGAAAGAAAGCAAAAATTTTTCTTATTTTGGAACAAAAAGGCAGAAATTCCCATTATTTTGGGGCAAAAAGGCAGAAATTCACTTTATTTTGGGGTAAAATTGCAGAAATTTCACATATTTTAGGGCAAAAAGGCAGAAATTTGCCTTATTTTGGGGCAAAATTGCAGAAATTTCACTTATTTCAGGGTAATAAGTCAGAAATTCCCCTTATTTTGGGGCAAAAAAGACAGAAATTCCCTTTGTTTTGGGGGAAAAAGACAGAAATTCCACTTATTTAGAGGCAAAAAAGCCGAAATTCTTCTTATTTTGGAGCAAAAATGAAGAAATTTTCCTCATATATGCCAAAAACTTATGCATTTCCTCTATTTTCTTGCAAAATGCAGAAATTTTCCGTATTTTGGAGCAAAATTGCAGAAATTCCTCTAATTCGGGGGCAAAAATGAAGAAATTCCCTATATGTTGGGGCAAAAAGACAGAAATTCTCCTTATTTTGGGGCAAAACTCAGAATTTCCCCTTACTTTGGGGCAAAATTCCAGAAATTTCCCTTATTTTGGGGCAAAATTGCAGAAATTTCACTTATTTTGGTGCAAAATTGCAGAAATTTCACTTATTTCAGGGAAAAACGCAGAAATTTTCCTTATTTTGGGGCAAAAATGCAGAAATTCCCCTTATTTTGAGGTAAAAAGGCTGAAGTTCCATTTATTTGGGGGCAAAAAGGCAGAAATTTCCCTTATTTGGGGGCAAAAAAACAGAAATTCTTATTTTGTGGCAAAAATCCAGAAATTTCTTTTCTTTTGGGGCAAAATTGCAGAAATTTCACTTATTTCAGGGCATAATTAAAAAATTCCTTTTATTTTGGGGCAAGAAGACAGAAATTCCGTTTATTTTTTGGGTAAAAAGGCAGAAATTTCACTTATTTTGAGGTAAAAAGGCAGAAATTTCTCTTATTTTGGGGCAAAAATGAAGAAATTTCCCTTTTTTTGTGGCAAAGGGTATACATTCCCCTTACTTTCGGGATAAAAAGCAGAAATTCCCCATATTTTGAATCAAAATTGCAGAAATTCTCTCAATTTTCGTGCAAAAAGGGAGAAATTCTCCTTATTTTGGGGCAAAAAGACAGATAATCTCCTTTTTCTGGAGCAAACAGTCAGAAATTCCCCTTATTTTAAGGCAAAATTGCAGAAATTTCCTTTACATCGGAGCAAAATTGAAAAAATTTCCCTTATTTTGGGGCAAAGATGCAGAAATTTCACTTATTGCAGGGGAATATGTCAAAAATTCCCCTTATTTTGGGGCAAAAAAGACAGAAATTTCCTTTGTTTTGGGGGCAAAAGACAGAAATTCCACTTATTAAGAGGCAAAAAGGCAGAAATTCCCTTTATTTTGAAGCAAAAATTAAAAAATTTCCCTTATTATGGCAAAAAGATATGCTTTCCCATTATTTTTGGGCAAAAAGGCAGAAATTCCCCATATTTTGGAGCAAAATTGCAGAAATTCCTTTAATTTTGGGGCAAAAGGCAGAAATTCCCTTTATTTTGGGGCAAAAATCAGAAATTCCCCTTATTTTGGGGCAAAATTTCAGAAATTTCCTGTATTTTTGAGACAAAATTGCAGGAATTTACCTTATTTTGGGGCAAAATTGCAGAAATTTTACAAATTTTCAGGTAAAAAGGCTGAAATTTCCTTTATTTTGGGGCAAAAAGGGAGAAATTCCTTTTATTTTAAGGCAAAATTACAGAAATTTCCCTTATGTTGGGAAAAATTGCAGAAATTTCCTTTATTTTAGGGCAAAATTGCAGAAATTTTACTTATTTCAGAGAAAAAAAACAAAAATTTTTCTTATTTTGGGGCAAAAAGGCAGAAATTCACATTATTTTGGGCAAAAAGTCAGAAATTCACCTTATTTTAGGGTAAAATTGCAGAAATTTCACATATTTCAGGGCAAAAAGGCAGAAATTTCTGTGATTTTGGGGCAAAATTGCAGAAATTTCACTTATTTTAGGGTAATAAGTCAAAAATTCCCCTTATTTTCGGGCAAAAAAGACAGAAATTCCCTTTGTTTTGGGGGAAAAAGACAGAAATTCCACTTATTTAGAGGCAAAAAAGCCGAAATTCTTCTTATTTTGGAGCAAAAATGAAGAAATTTTCCTCTTTTATGAAAAAAACTTATGCATTTCCTCTATTTTCTGGCAAAATGCAGAAATTCCCCGTATTTTGGAGCAAAATTGCAGAAATTCCTCTAATTCTCGGGCAAAAGGGCAGAAATTCCCTATATGTTGGGGCAAAAAGACAGAAATTCTCCTTATTTTGGGGCAAAACTCAGAATTTCCCCTTTTTTGGGGGCAAAATTCCAGAAATTTCCCTTATTTTGGGGCAAAATTGCAGAAATTTCACTTATTTTGGGGCAAAATTGCAGAAATTTCACTTATTTCAGGGTAATAAGTCAGAAATTTTCCTTATTTTGGGGCAAATATGCAGAAATTCCCCTTATTTTGAGGTAAAAAGGCTGAAGTTCCATTTATTTGGGGGCAAAAAGGCAGAAATTTCCCTTATTTGGGGGCAAAAAAACAGAAATTCTCCTTATTTTGTGGCAAAAATGCAGAAATTTCTTTTGTTTTGGGGCAAAATTGCAGAAATTTCACTTATTTCAGGGCATAATTAAAAAATTCCTTTTATTTTGGGGCAAGAAGACAGAAATTCCGTTTATTTTTTGGGTAAAAAGGCAGAAATTTCACTTATTTTGAGGTAAAAAGGCAGAAATTCCTCTTATTTTGGGGCAAAAATGAAGATATTTCCCTTTTTTGTGGCAAAAGGTATACATTCCCCTTACTTTCGGGATAAAAAGCAGAAATTCCCCGTATTTTGAAGCAAAATTGCAGAAATTCTCTCAATTTTCGTGCAAAAAGGCAGAAAATCTCCTTATTTTGGGGCAAAAAGACAGAAAATCTCCTTTTTGGGGAGCAAACAGTCAGAAATTCCCCTTATTTTGGGGCAAAATTGCAGAAATTTCCTTTACATCAGGGCAAAATTGAAAAAATTTCCCTTATTCGGGGCAAAGTTGCAGAAATTTCACTTATTGCAGGGGAATATGTCAAAAATTCCCCTTATTTTGGGGCAAAAAAGACAGAAATTTCCTTTGTTTTGGGGGCAAAAGATAGAAATTCCACTTATTAAGAGGCAAAAAGGCAGAAATTCCCTTTATTTTGGAGTAAAAATAAAAAAATTGCCCTTTTTATGGCAAAAAGGTATGCATTCCCATTATTTTTGGGCAAAAAGGCAGAAATTCCCCGTATTTTGGAGCAAAATTGCAGAAATTCCTTTAATTTTGGGGCAAAAGGCAGAAATTCCCTTTATTTTGGGGTAAAAATCAGAAATTCCCCTTATTTTGGGGCAAAATTTCAGAAATTTCCTTTATTTTTGAGACAAAATTGCTGGAATTTACCTTATTTTGGGGCAAAATTGTAGAAATTTTACTAATTTTCAGGTAAAAAGGCTGAAATTTCCTTTATTTTGGGGCAAAAAGGGAGAAATTCCTTTTATTTTAAGGCAAAATTACAGAAATTTCCCTTATGTTGGGAAAAATTGCAGAAATTTCCTTTATTTTAGGGCAAAATTGCAGAAATTTCACTTATTTCAGTGAAAAAAACCAATAATTTTTCTTATTTTGGGGCGAAAAGGCAGAAATTCACATTATTTTTGGCAAAAAGTCAGAAATTCACCTTATTTTAGGGTAAAATTGCAGAAATTTCACATATTTCAGGGCAAAAAGGCAGAAATTTCCGTTATTTTGGGGCAAAATAGCAGGAATTTCACTTATTTCAGGGTAATAAGTCAAAAATTCCCCTTATTTTCGGGCAAAAAAGACAGAAATTCCCTTTGTTTTTGGGGAAAAAGACAGAAATTCCACTTATTAAGAGGCAAAAAAGCAGAAATTCTTCTTATTTTGGAGCAAAAATGAAGAAATTTTCCTTGTTCATTTTAAAAAATTATGCATTCCCCTTATTTTCGGGCAAAAAGGCAGAAATTCCCTGTATTTTGGAGCAAAATTGCAGAAATTCCCCTAATTGTAGGGCAAAAATGCAGAATTTCCCTATATGTTGGGGCAAAAAGACAGAAATTCTCCTTATTTTGGGGCAAAACTCAGAAATTCCCCTTATTTTGGGGCAAAATTCCAGAAATTTCCCTTATTCTGGGGCAAAATTGCAGAAATTTCACGTATTGTGGAGCAAAATTGCAGAAATTTTACTTATTTCAGGGAAAAAAGCAGGAATTTTCCTTATTTTGAGGCAAAAATGGCAGAAATTTCTTTTATTTTGAGGTAAAAAGGCTGAAATTCCCTTTATTTGTAGGAAAAGAGGCAGAAATTTACCTTATATTGGGGCAAAATTGCAGAAATTTCACTTATTTCAGGGAAATAATTAAGAAATTCCCCTTATTTTGGGGCAAAAAAGACAGAAATTCCCTTTGTTTTGGAGGAAAAAGACAGAAATTCCACTTATTCAGAGGCAAAAAGGCAGAAATTCCCCTTATTTTGGAGCAAAAATGAAGAAATTTACCTTTTTATGGCAAAAAGGTATGCATTCCCCTTACTTTCAGGATAAAAAGCAGAAATTCCCCGTATTTTGAAGCAAAATTGCAGAAATTCTCATAACTTTCGGGCAAAAAGGCAGAAATTCTCCTTATTTTGGGGCAAAAACAGAAAATCTCTTTTTTTTGGGAACAAACAGTCAGAAATTCCCTTTATTTTGGGGCAAGATTGCAGAAATTTCCTTTACATTGGGGCAAAATTGCAGAAATTTCCCTTATTTTGGGGCAAAATTGCAGAAATTTCACTTATTTCAGGGTAATAAGTCAGAAATTCCTTTTATTTTGGAGCAAAAAAAAAAGAAATTCCATTTGTTTTGGGGGAAAAAGACTGAAATTCCACTTATTTATAGGCAAAAAGGCAGAAATTCCCCATATTTTGGAGCAAAAATGAAGAAATTTCCCTTTTTATGGCAAAAAGTTATGCATTCCCATTATTTTCGGGCAAAAAGGCAGAAATTCCCCGTATTTTGGAGCAAAATTGCAGAAATTCCCCTAATTTTGGGGCAAAAGGCAGAAATTCCCTTTATTTTGGGGCAAAAATCAGAAATTCCTTTTATTTTGGGTCAAAATTCAGAAATTTTTTTATTTTGGGGCAAAATTGCAGGAATTTACCTTATTTTGGGGCAAAACTGAAGAAATTTCCCTTATTTGGGGCAAAATTGCAGAAATTTCACTTATTTTCAGATAAAAAGGCTGAAATTTCCTTTATTTTGGGGCAAAAAGAGAGAAATTCCACTTATTTTGGGGCAAACTTGCAGAAATTTCCTTTATTATGGGGAAAAATTGCAGAAATTTCCCTTATTTTAGGGCAAAATTGCAGAAATTTCACATACTTCAGAGAAAAAAAGCCAAAGTTTTTCTTATTTTGGGACAAAAAGGCAGAAATTCCCATTATTTTGGGGCAAAAAGGCAGAAATTCACCTTATTTAGGTGTAAAATTGCAGAAATTTCACATATTTCAGGGCAAAAAGGAAGAAATTATCTGTATTTTGGCAAAATTGCAGAAATTCCCCTAGTTATGGGGCAAAAAGACAGAAATTCCCTATATGATGAGGCAAAAAGACAGAAATTCTCTTTATTTTTGGGGCAAAACTTAGAAATTCTACTTATTTTGGGGCATAATTCCAGAAATTTCGCTTATTTGTGGGCAAAATTGCAGAAATTTCACTTTTTTTGGGGCAAAATTGAATTAATTTCACTTATTTCAGAGAAAAAAGGCAGAAATTTTCCTTATTTTGGGGCAAAAAGTCAGAAATCCCTAATATTTTGTGGCAAAAATGCAGAAATTCCCCTTATTTTGAGGTAAAAAGGCTGAAATTCCCCTTATTTGGGGGCAAAGAGGCAGAAATTTCCCTAATTTTGGGGCAAAATTGAAGAAATTTCACGTATTTCAGGGTAATAAGTCAAAAATTCCCCTTATTTTCGGGCAAAAAAGACAGAAATTCCCTTTGTTTTTGGGGAAAAAGACAGAAATTCCACTTATTAAGAGGCAAAAAAGCAGAAATTCTTCTTATTTTGGAGCAAAAATGAAGAAATTTTCCTTGTTCATTTTAAAAAATTATGCATTCCCCTTATTTTCGGGCAAAAAGGCAGAAATTCCCTGTATTTTGGAGCAAAATTGCAGAAATTCCCCTAATTGTAGGGCAAAAATGCAGAATTTCCCTATATGTTGGGGCAAAAAGACAGAAATTCTCCTTATTTTGGGGCAAAACTCAGAAATTCCCCTTATTTTGGGGCAAAATTCCAGAAATTTCCCTTATTCTGGGGCAAAATTGCAGAAATTTCACGTATTGTGGAGCAAAATTGCAGAAATTTTACTTATTTCAGGGAAAAAAGCAGGAATTTTCCTTATTTTGAGGCAAAAATGGCAGAAATTTCTTTTATTTTGAGGTAAAAAGGCTGAAATTCCCTTTATTTGTAGGAAAAGAGGCAGAAATTTACCTTATATTGGGGCAAAATTGCAGAAATTTCACTTATTTCAGGGAAATAATTAAGAAATTCCCCTTATTTTGGGGCAAAAAAGACAGAAATTCCCTTTGTTTTGGAGGAAAAAGACAGAAATTCCACTTATTCAGAGGCAAAAAGGCAGAAATTCCCCTTATTTTGGAGCAAAAATGAAGAAATTTACCTTTTTATGGCAAAAAGGTATGCATTCCCCTTACTTTCAGGATAAAAAGCAGAAATTCCCCGTATTTTGAAGCAAAATTGCAGAAATTCTCATAACTTTCGGGCAAAAAGGCAGAAATTCTCCTTATTTTGGGGCAAAAACAGAAAATCTCTTTTTTTTGGGAACAAACAGTCAGAAATTCCCTTTATTTTGGGGCAAGATTGCAGAAATTTCCTTTACATTGGGGCAAAATTGCAGAAATTTCCCTTATTTTGGGGCAAAATTGCAGAAATTTCACTTATTTCAGGGTAATAAGTCAGAAATTCCTTTTATTTTGGAGCAAAAAAAAAAAGAAATTCCATTTGTTTTGGGGGAAAAAGACTGAAATTCCACTTATTTATAGGCAAAAAGGCAGAAATTCCCCATATTTTGGAGCAAAAATGAAGAAATTTCCCTTTTTATGGCAAAAAGTTATGCATTCCCATTATTTTCGGGCAAAAAGGCAGAAATTCCCCGTATTTTGGAGCAAAATTGCAGAAATTCCCCTAATTTTGGGGCAAAAGGCAGAAATTCCCTTTATTTTGGGGCAAAAATCAGAAATTCCTTTTATTTTGGGTCAAAATTCAGAAATTTTTTTATTTTGGGGCAAAATTGCAGGAATTTACCTTATTTTGGGGCAAAACTGAAGAAATTTCCCTTATTTGGGGCAAAATTGCAGAAATTTCACTTATTTTCAGATAAAAAGGCTGAAATTTCCTTTATTTTGGGGCAAAAAGAGAGAAATTCCACTTATTTTGGGGCAAACTTGCAGAAATTTCCTTTATTATGGGGAAAAATTGCAGAAATTTCCCTTATTTTAGGGCAAAATTGCAGAAATTTCACATACTTCAGAGAAAAAAAGCCAAAGTTTTCCTTATTTTGGGACAAAAAGGCAGAAATTCCCATTATTTTGGGGCAAAAAGGCAGAAATTCACCTTATTTAGGTGTAAAATTGCAGAAATTTCACATATTTCAGGGCAAAAAGGAAGAAATTATCTGTATTTTGGCAAAATTGCAGAAATTCCCCTAGTTATGGGGCAAAAAGACAGAAATTCCCTATATGATGAGGCAAAAAGACAGAAATTCTCTTTATTTTTGGGGCAAAACTTAGAAATTCTACTTATTTTGGGGCATAATTCCAGAAATTTCGCTTATTTGTGGGCAAAATTGCAGAAATTTCACTTATTTTGGGGCAAAATTGAATTAATTTCACTTATTTCAGAGAAAAAAGGCAGAAATTTTCCTTATTTTGGGGCAAAAAGTCAGAAATCCCTAATATTTTGTGGCAAAAATGCAGAAATTCCCCTTATTTTGAGGTAAAAAGGCTGAAATTCCCCTTATTTGGGGGCAAAGAGGCAGAAATTTCCCTAATTTTGGGGCAAAATTGAAGAAATTTCACGTATTTCAGGGTAATAATTCAGAAATTCCCCTTATTTTGGGGTAAAAAAGACAGAAATTCCCTTTGTTTTGGGGGAAAAAGACAGAAATTCCACTTATTTAGAGGCAAAAGCAGAAATTTTCCTTATTTTTGAGCAAAAATGAAGAAATTTTACTTTTTATGGCAAAAAGGTATGCATTCCTATTATTTTCGGGATAAAAAGCAGAAATTCCCCGTATTTTAAAGTAAAATTGCAGAAATTCTCATAATTTTCAAGGAAAAAGGAGAAATTCTCCTTATGTTGGGGCAAAAAGACAGAAAATCTCCTTTTTTCGGGAGAAAACAGTCAGAAATTCCTCTTATTTTGGGGCAAAATTGCAGAAAGTTCCTGTACATTTGAGCAAAATTGCAGAAATTTCCCTTATTTTGGGGCAAAATTGCAGAAATTTCACTTACTTCAGGGTAATAAGTCAGAAATTTCCCTTATTTTGGGGCAAAAAAGACAGAAATTCTCTTTGTTTTGGTTGAAAAAGACAGAAATTCCACTTATTTAGATGCAAAAAGGCAGAAATTCCTTTTATTTTGGAGCAAAAATGAAGAAATTTCCCTTTTTATGGCAAAAAGGTATGCATTCCCATTATTTTCGTGCAAAAAGGCAGAAATTCCCCGTATTTTGGAGCAAAATTGCAGAAATTCCCTTAATTTTGGGGCAAAAGGAAGAAATTCCCTTTATTTTGGGGCAAAATTGCAGAAATTTCCCTTATTTGTTGCAAAATTTCAGAAATTTCACTTATTTTCAGGTAAAAAGTCTGAAATTTCCTTTGTTTTGGGGCAAAAAGGAAGAAATTCCCCTTATATTTTGGCAAAATTGCAGAAATCTCCCTTATTATGGGAAAAAAGTGCAAAAATTTCCCTTATTTTAGGGCAAAATTGAAGAAATTTCACTTATTTCAGAGAAAAAAAGCAAAAATTTTTCTTATTTTGGGGCAAAAAGGCAGAAATTCACATTATTTTGGGGCAAAAAAGCAGAAATTCACCTTATTTAGGGGTAAAATTGCAGAAATTTCACATATTTCAGGGCAAAAAGGCAGAAAATACCCGTATTTTGGAGCAAAATTGCAGAAATTCCCCTAATTGTTGTGCAAAAAGGCAGAAATTCCCTATATGTTGGGGCAAAAAGACAGAAATTCTCCACATTTTGGGGCAAAACTCAGAAATTCCAATTATTTTGGGGCAAAATTGCAGAAATTTCACTTACTTCAGAGAAAAAAGGCAGAAATTTTTCTTATTTTGGGGCAAAAAAGCAGAAATTCCTAATATTTTGTGGCAAAAATGCAGAAATTCCCCTTATTTTGAGGTAAAAAGGGTGAAATTCCCCTTATTTGTGGGCAAAAAGGCAAAAATTTTCCTTATTTTGGGGCAAAATTGCAGAAATTTCACTTATTTCAGGGTAATAAGTCAGAAATTCTTCTAGTTTTGGGGCAAAAAAGACAGAAAATCCCTTTGTTTTTGGGGAAAAAGACAGAAATTCCACTTATTTAGAGGCAAAAAAGCAGAAATTCCCCTTATTTTGAAGCAAAAATGAAGAAATTTCCCTTTTTTAAGGCAAAAAGGAATGCATTCTTCTTATTTTCAGGCAAAAAGGCAGAAATTCCCCGTATTTTGGAGCAAAATTGCAAAAATTCCCCTAATTGTGGGACAAAAATGCAGAAATTCCCTATATGTTGGGGCAAAAAGACAGAAATTCTCCCTATTTTGGGGAAAAACTCAGAAATTCCACTTATATTGGAGCAAAATTCCAGAAATTTCCCTTATTCTGGGGCAAAATTGCAGAAATTTCACTTATTTTGGGCAAAATTGCAGAAATTTCACTTATTTCAGGGGAAAAAAATTTGTTATTTTGGGGCAAAAAGGAAGAAATTCCCCTGATTTTGAGGTAAAAAGGCTGAAATTCCTTTTATTTGGAGGCAAAAAGGCAAAAATATCCCTTATTTTGGGGCAAAATTGCAGAAATTTCACTTATTTCTGGGTAATAAGTCAGAAATTCCCCTTAATTTGGGGCAAAAAAGATAGAAATTCCCGTTGTTTTTGGGGAAAAAGACAGAAATTCCACTGATTTAGAGGCAAAAAGGCAGAAATTCCTTTTATTTTGGAGCAACAAGGAAGAAATTTCCCTTTTTATGGCAAAAAGGTATGCATTTCCATTATTTTTGGGCATAAAGGCAGAAATTCCCCGTATTTTGAAGCAAAATTGCAGAAATTCTCCTAAATTTGGGGCAAAAGGCAGAAATTCCCTTTATTTTGGGACAAAAATCATAAATTCCCCTTATTTTGGGGCAAAATTCAAGAAATTTCCTTTGTTTTGGGGCAAAATTGCAAGAATTTATCTTATTTTAGGGCAAAATTTCAGAAATTTTTCTTATTTGGTGCAAAATTGCAGAAATTTCACTTATTTTCAGGTAAAAAGGCTGAAATTTCCTTTATTTTGTGGAAAAAAGGGAGAAATTCCTCTAATTTTGGGGCAAAATTGCAGAAATTTCCCTTATTATTGGGAAAAATTTCAGAAATTTTCCTTATTTTAGGGCAAAATTGCAGAAATTTCACTTATTTTAAGGTAAAAAGGCTGAAATTTCCTTTATTTTGTGGCAAAAAGGGAGAAATTCCTCTAATTTTGGGGCAAAATTGCAGAAATTTCCCTTATTATTGGGAAAAATTTCAGAAATTTTCCTTATTTTAGGGCAAAATTGCAGAAATTTCACTTATTTCAGAGAAAAAAAGCAAAAATTTTTCTTATTTTGGGGCAAAAAGGCAGAAATTCACATTATTTTGGGGCAAAAAGGCAGAAATTCACATTATTTTGGGGTAAAATTGCAGAAATTTCACTTATTTTGGGGCAAAATTGCAGAAATTTTACTTATTTCGGGTAAAAAAGGCAGAAATTTTCCTTATTTTGAGGCAAAAAAGGCAAAAATTTCCCTTATTTTGAGGTAAATAGGCTGAAATTCCCTTTATTTGGGGGAAAAGAGGCAGAAATTTCCCTTATTTTGGGGCAAAATTGCAGAAATTTCACTTATTTCAGGGTAATTCGTCAGAAATTCCACTTATATTGAGGCAAAAAAGAAAGAAATTCTCGTTGTTTTGGGGGAAAATGACAGAAATTCTACTTATTGAGAAGCAAAAAGGCAGAAATTCCCCTTAGTTTGGAGCAAAAATGCAGAAATTTCTTTTTTTTTATGGCAAAAAGTTATGCATTCCCCTTATTTTTGGGCAAAAAGGCAGAAATTCCCCGTATTTTGGAGCAAAATTGCAGAAATTCCCATAATTGTGGTGCAAAAAGGCAGAAATTCCCTATATGTTGGGGCAAAAAGACAGAAAATGTCCTTATTTTGGAGCAAAACTCAGAAATTCCACTTATTTTGGGGCAAAATTGCAGAAATTTCACTTATTTCAGAGAAAAAAGGCAGAAATTTTTCTTATTTTGGGGCAAAAAAGCAGAAATTCCTAATATTTTGTGGCAAAAATGCAGAAATTCCCCTTATTTTGAGGTAAAAAGGGTGAAATTCCCCTTATTTGTGGGCAAAAAGGCAAAAATTTCCCTTATTTTGGGGCAAAATTGCAGAAATTTCACTTATTTCAGGGTAATAAGTCAGAAATTCTTCTTGTTTTGGGGCAAAAAAGAGAGAAAATCCCGTTGTTTTTGGGGAAAAAGACAGAAATTCCACTTATTTAGAGGCAAAAAAAGCAGAAATTCCCCTTATTTTGAAGCAAAAATGAAGAAATTTCCCTTTTTTAAGGCAAAAAGGAATGCATTCTTCTTATTTTCGGGCAAAAAGGCAGAAATTCCCCGTATTTTGGAGCAAAATTGCAAAAATTCCCCTAATTGTGGGGCAAAAATGCAGAAATTCCCTATATGTTGGGGCAAAAAGACAGAAATTCTCCCTATTTTGGGGAAAAACTCAGAAATTCCACTTATTTTGGAGCAAATTTCCAGAAATTTCCCTTATTCTGGGGCAAAATTGCAGAAATTTCACTTATTTTGGGCAAAATTGCAGAAATTTCACTTATTGCAGGGGAAAAAAAATTTGTTATTTTGGGGCAAAAAGGCAGAAATTCCCCTGATTTTGAGGTAAAAAGGCTGAAATTCCTTTTATATGGGGGCAAAAAGGCAAAAATATCCCTTATTTTGGGGCAAAATTGCAGAAATTTCACTTATTTCAGGGTAATAAGTCAGAAATTCCCCTTAATTTGGGGCAAAAAAGATAGAAATTCCCTTTGTTTTTGGGGAAAAAGACAGAAATTCCACTTATTTAGAGGCAAAAAGGCAGAAATTCCTTTTATTTTGGAGCAACAAGGAAGAAATTTCCCTTTTTATGGCAAAAAGGTATGCATTTCCATTATTTTTGGGCATAAAGGCAGAAATTCCCCGTATTTTGAAGCAAAATTGCAGAAATTCTCCTAAATTTGGGGCAAAAGGCAGAAATTCCCTTTATTTTGGGACAAAAATCATAAATTCCCCTTATTTTGGGGCAAAATTCAAGAAATTTCCTTTGTTTTGGGGCAAAATTGCAGGAATTTATCTTATTTTAGGGCAAAATTTCAGAAATTTTTCTTATTTGGTGCAAAATTGCAGAAATTTCAATTATTTTCAGGTAAAAAGGCTGAAATTTCCTTTATTTTGTGGAAAAAGGGAGAAATTCCTCTAATTTTGGGGCAAAATTGCAGAAATTTCCCTTATTATTGGGAAAAATTTCAGAAATTTTCCTTATTTTATGGCAAAATTGCAGAAATTTCACTTATTTTAAGGTAAAAAGGCTGAAATTTCCTTTATTTTGTGGCAAAAAAGGAGAAATTCCTCTAATTTTGGGGCAAAATTGCAGAAATTTCCCTTATTATTGGGAAAAATTTCAGAAATTTTCCTTATTTTAGGGCAAAATTGCAGAAATTTCACTTATTTCAGAGAAAAAAAGCAAAAATTTTTCTTATTTTGGGGCAAAAAGGCAGAAATTCACATTATTTTGGGGCAAAAAGGCAGAAATTCACATTATTTTGGGGTAAAATTGCAGAAATTTCACTTATTTTGGGGCAAAATTGCAGAAATTTTACTTATTTCGGGTAAAAAAGGCAGAAATTTTTCTTATTTTGAGGCAAAAATGGCAAAAATTTCCCTTATTTTGAGGTAAAAATGCTGAAATTCCCTTTATTTGGGGGAAAAGAGGCAGAAATTTCCCTTATTTTGGGGCAAAATTGCAGAAATTTCACTTATTTTAAGGTAAAAAGGCTGAAATTTCCTTTATTTTGTGGCAAAAAGGAAGAAATTCCTCTAATTTTGGGGCAAAATTGCAGAAATTTTCCTTATTATTGGGAAAAATTTCAGAAATTTTCCTTATTTTAGGGCAAAATTGCAGAAATTTCACTTATTTCAGAGAAAAAAAGCAAAAATTTTTCTTATTTTGGGGCAAAAAGGCAGAAATTCACATTATTTTGGGGCAAAAAGGCAGAAATTCACATTTTTTTGGGGTAAAAATGCAGAAATTTCACTTATTTTGGGGCAAAATTGCAGAAATTTTACTTATTTCGGGTAAAAAAGGCAGAAATTTTCCTTATTTTGAGGCAAAAAAGGCAAAAATTTCCCTTATTTTGAGGTAAAAAGGCTGAAATTCCCTTTATTTGGGGAAAAAGAGGCAGAAATTTCCCTTATTTTGGGGCAAAATTGCAGAAATTTCACTTATTTCAGGGTAATTCGTCAGAAATTCCACTTATATGGAGGCAAAAAAGGCAGAAATTCTCTTTGTTTTGGGGGAAAATGACAGAAATACTACTTATTGAGAAGCAAAAAGGCAGAAATTCCCCTTAGTTTGGAGCAAAAATGAAGAAATTTCTTTTTTTTTATGGCAAAAAGTTATGCATTCCCCTTATTTTTGGGCAAAAAGGCAGAAATTCCCCGTATTTTGGAGCAAAATTGCAGAAATTCCCATAATTGTGGTGGAAAAAGGCAGAAATTCCCTATATGTTGGGGCAAAAAGACAGAAAATGTCCTTATTTTGGAGCAAAACTCAGAAATTCCACTTATTTTGGGGCAAAATTGAAGAAATTTCACTTATTTCAGAGAAAAAAGGCAGAAATTTTTCTTATTTTGGGGCAAAAAAGCAGAAATTCCTAATATTTTGTGGCAAAAATGCAGAAATTCCCCTTATTTTGAGGTAAAAAGGGTGAAATTCCCCTTATTTGTGGGCAAAAAGGCAAAAATTTTCCTTATTTTGGGGCAAAATTGCAGAAATTTCACTTATTTCAGGGTAATAAGTCAGAAATTCTTCTTGTTTTGGGGCAAAAAAGACAGAAAATCCCTTTGTTTTTGGGGAAAAAGACAGAAATTCCACTTATTTAGAGGCAAAAAAGCAGAAATTCCCCTTATTTTGAAGCAAAAATGAAGAAATTTCTCTTTTTTAAGGCAAAAAGGAATGCATTCTTCTTATTTTCGGGCAAAAAGGCAGAAATTCCCCGTATTTTGGAGCAAAATTGCAAAAATTCCCCTAATTGTGGGGCAAAAATGCAGAAATTCCCTATATGTTGGGGCAAAAAGACAGAAATTCTCCCTATTTTGGGGAAAAACTCAGAAATTCCACTTATTTTGGAGCAAAATTCCAGAAATTTCCCTTATTCTGGGGCAAAATTGCAGAAATTTCACTTATTTTGGGCAAAATTGCAGAAATTTCACTTATTTCAGGGGAAAAAAAAATTTGTTATTTTGGGGCAAAAAGGCAGAAATTCCCCTGATTTTGAGGTAAAAAGGCTGAAATTCCTTTTATTTGGGGGCAAAAAGGCAAAAATATCCCTTATTTTGGGGCAAAATTGCAGAAATTTCACTTATTTCAGGGTAATAAGTCAGAAATTCCCCTTAATTTGGGGCAAAAAAGATAGAAATTCCCTTTGTTTTTGGGGAAAAAGACAGAAATTCCACTTATTTAGAGGCAAAAATGCAGAAATTCCTTTTTTTTTGGAGCAACAAGGAAGAAATTTCCCTTTTTATGGCAAAAAGATATGCATTTCCATTATTTTTGGGCATAAAGGCAGAAATTCCCCGTATTTTGAAGCAAAATTGCAGAAATTCTCCTAAATTTGGGGCAAAAGGCAGAAATTCCCTTTATTTTGGGACAAAAATCATAAATTCCCCTTATTTTGGGGCAAAATTCAAGAAATTTCCTTTGTTTTGGAGCAAAATTGCAGGAATTTATCTTATTTTAGGGCAAAATTTCAGAAATTTTTCTTATTTGGTGCAAAATTGCAGAAATTTCACTTATTTTCAGGTAAAAAGGCTGAAATTTCCTTTATTTTGTGGCGAAAAGGGAGAAATTCCTCTATTTTTGGGGCAAAATTGCGGAAATTTCCCTCATTTGGGTCAAAATTTCAGAAATTTCACTTATTTTAAGGTAAAAAGTCTGAAATTTCCTTTGTTTTGGGGCAAAAAGGAAGAAATTCCCTTTATTTTGGGCAAAATTGCAGAAATCTCCCTTATTATGGAAAAAAATTGCAAAAATTTCTCTTATTTTAGGGCAAAATTGCAGAAATTTCACTTTTTTTTGAGAAAAAAAGCAAAAATTTTTCTTATTTTGGGGCAAAAAGGCAGAATTTCCCATTATTTTGGGGCAAAAAAGCAGAAATTCACCTTATTTAGGTGTAAAATTGCAGAAATTTCACATATTTCATGGCAAAAAGGCAGAATTCCCCATATTTTGGAGCAAAATTGCAGAAATTTCCCTAATTTTGGGCTAAAAAGGCAGAAAATCCCTATATGTTGGGGCAAAAAGACAGAAATTTTCGTTATTTTGGGGCAAAACTTAGAAATTCCACTTATTTTGGGGCAAAATTTCAGAAATTTCCCTTATTTTGGGGCAAAATTGCAGAAATTTCACTTATTTTGAGGCAAAATTGCAGAAATTTCACTTATTTCAGGGAAAAAAGGCAGAAATTTTCCTTATTTTGCGGCAAAAAGTCAGAAATTCCTAATATTTTGTGGCAAAAATGCAGAAATTCCCCTTATTTTGAGGTAAAAAGGCTGAAATTCCCCTTATTTCAGGGCAAAAAGGCAGAAATTTCCCTTGTTTTGGGTCAAAATTGCAGAAATTTCACTTATTTTAGGGTAATAAATCAGAAATTCCCCTTATTTTGGGGCAAAAAAGACAGAAATTCTCTTTGTTTTGGGGGAAAATGACAGAAATTCTACTTATTGAGAAGCAAAAAGGCAGAAATTCCCCTTAGTTTGGAGCAAAAATGAAGAAATTTCCCTTTTTTATGGCAAAAAGTTATGGATTCCTAGTATTTTTGGGCAAAAAGGCAGAAATTCCCTGTATTTTGGAGCAAAATTGCAGAAATTCCGATAATTGTGGTGCAAAAAGGCAGAAATTCCCTATATGTTGGGGCAAAAAGACAGAAAATGTCCTTATTTTGGAGCAAAACTCAGAAATTCCACTTATTTTGGGGCAAAATTGCAGAAATTTCACTTATTTCAGGGAAAAAAGGCAGAAATTTTCTTTATTTTGGGGCAAAAAAGCAGAAATTCCTAATATTTTGTGGCAAAAATGCAGAAATTCCCTTTATTTTGAGGTAAAAAGGCTGAAATTCCCCTTATTTGTTGGCAAAAAGGCAAAAATTTCCCTTAATTTGGGGCAATATTGCAGAAATTTCACTTTTTTCAGGGTAATAAGTCAGAAATTTTTCTTATTTTGGCGCAAAAAAGACAGAAAATCCCTTTGTTTTGGGAGAAGAAAACAGAAATTCCACTTATTTAGAGGCAAAAAGCAGAAATTCCCCTTATTTTGAAGCAAAAATGAAGAAATTTCCCTTTTTTAAGGCAAAAAGCTATGCATTCTTCTAATTTTCGTGCAAAAAGGCAGAAATTCCCTGTATTTTGGAGCAAAATTGGAAAAATTCTCCTAATTGTGGGGCAAAAATGCAGAAATTCCCTATATGTTTGGGCAAAAAGACAGAAATTCTCCTTATTTTGGGGCAAAACTCAGAAATTCCAATTATTTTGGGGCAAAATTTCAGAAATTTCCCTTATTCTGGGGCAAAATTGCAGAAATTTCACTTATTTTGGGCAAAATTGCAGAAATTTCACTTATTTCATGGAAAAAAAAGAAATTTTGTTATTTTGGGGCAAAAAGGCAGAAATTCCCCTTATTTTGAGGTAAAAAGGCTGAAATTCCCCTTATTTGGGGGCAAAAAGGCAGAAATATCCCTTATTTTGGGGCAAAATTGCAGAAATTTCACTTATTTCAGGGTAATAAGTCAGAAATTTCCCTTATTTTGGGGCAAAAAAGAAAGAAATTCCCTTTGTTTTGGGGGAAAAAGAAAGAAATTCCACTTATTTAGAGGCAAAAAGGCAGAAATTCCCCTTATTTTGGAGAAAAAATGAAGAAATTTCCCTTTTTATGGCAAAAAGGTATGCATTCCCATTATTTTCAGGCATAAAGGCAGAAATTCCCCGTATTTTGGAGCAAAATTGGAAAAATTCTCCTAATTGTGGGGCAAAAATGCAGAAATTCCCTATATGTTTGGGCAAAAAGACAGAAATTCTCCTTATTTTGGGGCAAAACTCAGAAATTCCACTTATTTTGGGGCAAAATTGCAGAAATTTCACTTATTTCATGGAAAAATAAGAAATTTTGTTATTTTGGGGCAAAAAGGCAGAAATTCCCCTTATTTTGAGGTAAAAAGGCTGAAATTCCCCTTATTTGGGGGCAAAAAGGCAGAAATATCCCTTATTTTGGGGCAAAATTGCAGAAATTTCACTTATTTCAGGGTAATAAGTCAGAAATTCCCCTTATTTTGGGGCAAAAAAGAAAGAAATTCCCTTTGTTTTGGGGGAAAAAGAAAGAAATTCCACTTATTTAGAGGCAAAAAGGCAGAAATTCCCCTTATTTTGGAGAGAAAATGAAGAAATTTCCCTTTTTGTGGCAAAAAGGTATGCATTCCCATTATTTTCAGGCAAAAAGGCAGAAATTCCCCGTATTTTGGAGCAAAATTGGAAAAATTCTCCTAATTGTGGGGCAAAAATGCAGAAATTCCCTATATGTTTGGGCAAAAAGACAGAAATTCTCATTATTTTGGGGCAAAACTCAGAAATTCTACTTATTTTGGGGCAAAATTCCAGAAATTTCCCTTATTCTGGGGCAAAATTGCAGAAATTTCACTTATTTTGGGGAAAATTGCAGAAATTTCTCTTATTTCATGGAAAAATAAGAAATTTTGTTATTTTGGGGCAAAAAGGCAGAAATTCCCTTTATTTTGAGGTAAAAAGGCTGAAATTCCCCTTATTTGGGGGCAAAAAGGCAGAAATATCCCTTATTTTGGGGCAAAATTGCAGAAATTTCACTTTTTTCAGGGTAATAATTCAGAAATTCCCCTTATTTTGGGGCAAAAAAGAAATAAATTCCCTTTGTTTTGGGGGAAAAAGAAAGAAATTCCACTTATTTAGAGGCAAAAAGGCAGAAATTCCCCTTATTTTGGAGCAAAAATGAAGAAATTTCCCTTTTTATGGCAAAAAGGTATGCATTCCCATTATTTTCAGGCAAAAAGGCAGAAATTCCCCGTATTTTGGAGCAAAATTACAGAAATTGCCCTAATTTTGGGGCAAAAGGCAGAAATTCCCTATATTTTGGGGCAAAAATCAGAAATTCCCCTTATTTTGGGGCAAAATTCCAGAAATTTCCTTTATTTTGGGGCAAAATTGCAAAAATTTTTCTTATTTGGGGCAAAATTGCAGAAATTTCACTTATTTTCAGGTAAAAAGGCTGAAATTTCCTTTAATATGGGGCAAAAAGGGAGAAATTCCCCTTATTTTGGGGCAAAATTGCAGAAATTTCCGATATTATTGGGAAAAATTGCAGAAATTTTCTTTATTTTAGGGCAAAATTGCAGAAATTTCACTTATTTCATAGAAAAAAAGCAAAACTTTTTCTTATTTTGGGGCAAAAAGGCAGAAATTCCCATTAATTTGTGGCAAAAAGGCAGAAATTCACCTTATTTTGGGGTAAAATTGCAGAAATTTCACATATTTCAGAACAAAAAGGCAGAAATTTCCCTTATTTTGGGGCAAAATTGCAGAAATTTCACTTATTTCAGTGTAGTAAGTCAGAAATTCCCCTTATTTTGAGGCGAAAAATACAGAAATTCCCTTTGTTTTGAGGGAAAAAAACAGAAATTCCACTTATTTAGAGGCAAAAAGGCAGAAATTCCCCTTATTTTGGAGAAAAAATGAAGAAATTTCCCTTTTTATGGCAAAAAGGTATGCATTCCCATTATTTTCAGGCAAAAAGGCAGAAATTCCTCGTATTTTGGAGCAAAATTGGAAAAATTCTCCTAATTGTGGGGCAAAAATGCAGAAATTCCCTATATGTTTGGGCAAAAAGACAGAAATTCTCCTTATTTTGGGGCAAAACTCAGAAATTCCACTTATTTTGGGGCAAAATTCCAGAAATTTCCCTTATTCTGGGGCAAAATTGCAGAAATTTCACTTATTTTGGGCAAAATTGCAGAAATTTCTCCTATTTCATGGAAAAATAAGAAATTTTGTTATTTTGGGGCAAAAAGGCAGAAATTCCCTTATTTTGAGGTAAAAAGGCTGAAATTCCCCTTATTTGGGGGCAAAAAGGCAGAAATATCCCATATTTTGGGGCAAAATTGCAGAAATTTTACTTTTTTCAGGGTAATAAGTCAGAAATTCCCCTTATTTTGGGGCAAAAAAGAAAGAAATTTCCTTTGTTTTGGGGAAAAAAGAAAGAAATTCCACTTATTTAGAGGCAAAAAGGCAGAAATTCCCCTTATTTTGGAGAAAAAATGAAGAAATTTCCCTTTTTATGGCAAAAAGGTATGCATTCCCATTATTTTCAGGCAAAAAGGCAGAAATTCCCCGTATTTTGGAGCAAAATTACAGAAATTGCCATAATTTTGGGGCAAAAGGCAGAAATTCCCTATATTTTGGGGCAAAAATCAGAAATTCCCCTTATTTTGGGGCAAAATTCCAGAAATTTCTTTTATTTTGGGGCAAAATTGCAAAAATTTTTCTTATTTGGGGCAAAATTGCAGAAATTTAACTTATTTTCAGGTAAAAAGTCTGAAATTTCCTTTAATATGGGGCAAAAAGGGAGAAATTCCCCTTATTTTGGGGCAAAATTGCAGAAATTTCCGATATTATTGGGAAAAATTGCAGAAATTTTCTTTATTTTAGGGCAAAATTGCAGAAATTTCACTTATTTTCAGGTAAAAAGGCTGAAATTTCCTTTAATATGGGGCAAAAAGGGAGAAATTCCCCTTATTTTGGAGCAAAATTGCAGAAATTTCCGATATTATTGGGAAAAATTGCAGAAATTTTCTTTATTTTAGGGCAAAATTGCAGAAATTTCACTTATTTCATAGAAAAAAAGCAAAACTTTTTCTTATTTTGGGGCAAAAAGGCAGAAATTCCCATTAATTTGTGGCAAAAAGGCAGAAATTCACCTTATTTTGGGGTAAAATTGCAGAAATTTCACATATTTCAGAACAAAAAGGCAGAAATTTCCCTTATTTTGGGGCAAAATTGCAGAAATTTCACTTATTTCAGTGTAGTAAGTCAGAAATTCCCCTTATTTTGAGGCGAAAAATACAGAAATTCCCTTTGTTTTGAGGGAAAAAGACAGAAATTCCACTTATTTAGAGGCAAAAAGGCAGAAATTCCCCTTATTTTGGAGAAAAAATGAAGAAATTTCCCTTTTTATGGCAAAAAGGTATGCATTCCCATTATTTTCAGGCAAAAAGGCAGAAATTCCTCGTATTTTGGAGCAAAATTGGAAAAATTCTCCTAATTGTGGGGCAAAAATGCAGAAATTCCCTATATGTTTGGGCAAAAAGACAGAAATTCTCCTTATTTTGGGGCAAAACTCAGAAATTCCACTTATTTTGGGGCAAAATTCCAGAAATTTCCCTTATTCTGGGGCAAAATTGCAGAAATTTCACTTATTTTGGGCAAAATTGCAGAAATTTCTCCTATTTCATGGAAAAAAAAGAAATTTTGTTATTTTGGGGCAAAAAGGCAGAAATTCCCCTTATTTTGAGGTAAAAAGGCTGAAATTCCCCTTATTTGGGGGCAAAAAGGCAGAAATATCCCATATTTTGGGGCAAAATTGCAGAAATTTCACTTATTTCAGGGTAATAAGTCAGAAATTCCCCTTATTTTGGGGCAAAAAAGAAAGAAATTTCCTTTGTTTTGGGGAAAAAAGAAAGAAATTCCACTTATTTAGAGGCAAAAAGGCAGAAATTCCCCTTATTTTGGAGAAAAAATGAAGAAATTTCACTTTTTATGGCAAAAAGGTATGCATTCCCATTATTTTCAGGCAAAAAGGCAGAAATTCCCCGTATTTTGGAGCAAAATTACAGAAATTGCCATAATTTTGGGGCAAAAGGCAGAAATTCCCTATATTTTGGGGCAAAAATCAGAAATTCCCCTTATTTTGGGGCAAAATTCCAGAAATTTCTTTTATTTTGGGGCAAAATTGCAAAAATTTTTCTTATTTGGGGCAAAATTGCAGAAATTTCACTTATTTTCAGGTAAAAAGTCTGAAATTTCCTTTAATATGGGGCAAAAAGGGAGAAATTCCCCTTATTTTGGGGCAAAATTGCAGAAATTTCCGATATTATTGGGAAAAATTGCAGAAATTTTCTTTATTTTAGGGCAAAATTGCAGAAATTTCACTTATTTCATAGAAAAAAAGCAAAACTTTTTCTTATTTTGGGGCAAAAAGGCAGAAATTCCCATTAATTTGTGGCAAAAAGGCAGAAATTCACCTTATTTTGGGGTAAAATTGCAGAAATTTCACATATTTCAGAACAAAAAGGCAGAAATTTCCCTTATTTTGGGGCAAAATTGCAGAAATTTCACTTATTTCAGTGTAGTAAGTCAGAAATTCCCCTAATTTTGGGCGAAAAAGGCATAAAATCCCTATATGTTGGGGCAAAAAGACAGAAATTTTCATTATTTTGGGGCAAAACTTAGAAATTCCACTTATTTTGGGGCAAAATTTCAGAAATTTCCCTTATTTTGGGGCAAAATTGCAGAAATTTCACTTATTTTGAGGCAAAATTGCAGAAATTTCACTTATTTCAGGGAAAAAAGGCAGAAATTTCCTTATTTTGGGGCAAAAAGTCAGAAATTCCTAATATTTTCTGGCAAAAATACAGAAATTTCACTTATTTTAGGGTAATAAATCAGAAATTCCCCTTATTTCAGGGCAAAAAGGCAGAAATTTCCCTTATTTTGGGGCAAAATTGCAGAAATTTCACTTATTTTAGGGTAATAAATCAGAAATTCCCCTTATTTTGGGGCAAAAAATACAGAAATTCTCTTTGTTTTGGGGGAAAATGACAGAAATTCTACTTATTGAGAAGCAAAAAGGCAGAAATTCCCCTTAGTTTGGAGCAAAAATGAAGAAATTTCCCTTTTTTAGGGCAAAAAGTTATGCATTCCCCTTTTTTTGGGCAAAAAGGCAGAAATTCCCCGTATTTTGGAGCAAAATTGCAGAAATTCCGATAATTGTGGTGCAAAAAGGCAGAAATTCCCTATATGTTGGGGCAAAAAGACAGAAAATGTCCTTATTTTGGAGCAAAACTCAGAAATTCCACTTATTTTGGGGCAAAATTGCAGAAATTTCACTTATTTCAGGGAAAAAAGGCAGAAATTTTCTTTATTTTGGGGCAAAAAAGCAGAAATTCCTAATATTTTGTGGCAAAAATGCAGAAATTCCCTTTATTTTGAGGTAAAAAGGCTGAAATTCCCCTTATTTGTTGGCAAAAAGGCAAAAATTTCCCTTAATTTGGGGCAATATTGCAGAAATTTCACTTTTTTCAGGGTAATAAGTCAGAAATTTTTCTTATTTTGGCGCAAAAAAGACAGAAAATCCCTTTGTTTTGGGAGAAGAAAACAGAAATTCCACTTATTTAGAGGCAAAAAGCAGAAATTCCCCTCATTTTGAAGCAAAAATGAAGAAATTTCCCTTTTTTAAGGCAAAAAGGTATGCATTCTTCTAATTTTCGTGCAAAAAGGCAGAAATTCCCCGTATTTTGGAGCAAAATTGGAAAAATTCTCCTAATTGTGGGGCAAAAATGCAGAAATTCCCTATATGTTTGGGCAAAAAGACAGAAATTCTCCTTATTTTGGGGCAAAACTCAGAAATTCCACTTATTTTGGGGCAAAATTCCAGAAATTTCCCTTATTCTGGGGCAAAATTGCAGAAATTTCACTTATTTTGGGCAAAATTGCAGAAAATTCTCTTATTTCATGGAAAAAAAAGAAATTTTGTTATTTTGGGGCAAAAAGGCAGAAATTCCCCTTATTTTGAGTTAAAAAGGCTGAAATTCCCCTTATTTGGGGGCAAAAAGGCAGAAATATCCCTTATTTTGGGGCAAAATTGCAGAAATTTCACTTATTTCAGGGTAATAAGTCAGAAATTCCCCTTATTTTGGGGCAAAAAAGAAAGAAATTCCCTTTGTTTTGGGGGAAAAAGACAGAAATTCCACTTATTTAGAGGCAACAAGGCAGAAATTCCCCTTATTTTGGAGCAAAAATGAAGAAATTTCCCTTTTTATTGCAAAAAGGTATGCATTCGCATTATTTTCAGGCAAAAAGGCAGAAATTCCCCGTATTTTGGAGCAAAATTACAGAAATTGCCCTAATTTTGGGGCAAAAGGCAGAAATTCCCTATAATTTGGGGCAAAAATCAGAAATTCCCCTTATTTTGGGGCAAAATTCCAGAAATTTCCTTTATTTTGGGGAAAAATTGCAAAAATTTTTCTTATTTGGGGCAAAATTGCAGAAATTTCACTTATTTTCAGGTAAAAAGGCTGAAATTTCCTTTATTTTGGGGCAAAAAGGGAGAAATTACCCTTATTTTGGGGCAAAATTGCAGAAATGTTTGTTATTATTGGGAAAAATTGCAGAAATTTTCCTTATTTTAGGGCAAAATTGCAGAAATTTCACTTACTTCAGAGAAAAAAAGCAAAACTTTTTCTTATTTTGGGGCAAAAAGGCAGACATTCCCATTATTTTGGGGCAAGAAGGCAGAAATTCACCTTATTTAGGGGTAAAATTGCAGAAATTTTATATATTTCAGGGCAAAAAGGAAGAAATTTTCTGTATTTTGGAGCAAAATTGTAGAAATTCCCCTAGTTGTGGGGCAAAAAGACAGAAATTCACTATATGTGGGCAAAAAGACAGAAATTCTCTTTATTTTGTGGCAAAACTTAGAAATTCCACTTATTTTGGGGCAAAATTCCAGAAATTTCCCTTATTTTGGGGCAAAATTGCAGAAATTTCACTTATTTTGGGGCAAAATTGCCAAAATTTCACTTATTTCAGGGGAAAAAGGCAGAAATTTTCCTTATTTTGGAGCAAAAAGTCAGAAATTCCTAATATTTTGTGGCAAAAATGCAGAAATTCCCCTTATATTGAGGTAAAAAGGCTGAAATTCCCCTTATTTGGGGGCAAAGAAGCAGAAATTTCCCTTATTTTGGGGCAAAATTGGAGAAATTTCACATATTTCAGGGTAAAAATTCAGAAATTCCTTTTATTTTGGGGCAAAAAAGACAGAAATTCCCTTTGTTTTGGGGGAAAAAGACAGAAATTCCACTTATTTAGAGGCAAAAAGGCAGAAATTCCTCTTATTTTGGAGCAAAAATGAAGAAATTTACCTTTTTATGGCAAAAAGGTATGCATTCCTGTTATTATTGGGATAAAAAGCAGAAATTCCCCATATTTAGAAGCAAAATTGCAGAAATTCTCTAATTTTCAGGCAAAAAGGCAGAAATTCCCCTTATTTTGGGGCAAAAAGACAGAAAATCTCCTTTTTTCGGGAGCAAACAGTCAGAAATTTCCCTTATTTTGGCGCAAAATTTCAGAAATTTCCTTTACATTGGGGCAAAATTGCAGAAATTTCCCTTATTTTGGGGCAAAATTGCAGAAATTTCACTTACTTCAGGGTAATAAGTCAGAAATTTCCCTTATTTTGGGGCAACAAAGACAGAAATTCTCTTTGTTTTGGGGGAAAAAGACAGAAATTCCACTTATTTAGAGGCAAACAGGCAGAAATTCCCTTTATTTTAGAGCAAAAATGAAGAAATTACCCTTTTTATGGCAAAAGGGTATGCATTCCCATTATTTTCAGGCAAAAAGGCAGAAATTCACCTTATGTAGAAGAAAAATTGCAGAAATTTCACATATTTCAGGGCAAAAAGGAAGAAATTTTCTGTATTTTGGAGCAAAATTGCAGAAATTCCCCTAGTTGTGGGGCAAGAAGGCAGAAATTCCCTATATGTTGGGGCAAAAAGACAGAAATTATCTTTATTTTGTGTCAAAACTTAGAAATTCCACTTATTTTGGGGCAAAATTCCAGAAATTTCCCTTATTTTGGGGCAAAATTGCAGAAATTTCACTTATTTTGGGGCAAAATTGCCGAAATTTCACTTATTTCAGGGGAAAAAGGCAGAAATTTTCCTTATTTTGGGGCAAAAAGTCAGAAATTCCTAATATATTGTGGCAAAAATGCAGAAATTCCCCTTATATTGAGGTAAAAAGGCTGAAATTCCCCTTATTTGGGGGCAAAGAGGCAGAAATTTCCCTTATTTTGGGGCAAAATTGGAGAAATATCACGTATTTCCTGGTAATAATTCAGAAATTCCCCTTATTTTGGGGCAAACAAGACAGAAATTCCCTTTGTTTTGGGGGAAAATGACAGAAATTCCACTTATTTAGAGGCAAAAAGGCAGAAATTTCCATTATTTTGGAGCAAAAATGAAGAAATTTACCTTTTTATGGCAAAAAGGTATGCATTCCTGTTATTTTTGGGATAAAAAGCAGAAATTCCCCGTATTTAGAAGCAAAATTGCAGAAATTCTCTAATTTTCAGGCAAAAAGGCAGAAATTCTTCTTATTTTGGGGCAAAAAGACAGAAAATCTCCTTTTTTCGGGAGCAAACAGTCAGAAATTTCCCTTATTTTAAGGCAAAATTGCAGAAATTTCCTTTACATTGGGGCAAAATTGCAGAAATTTCCCTTATTTTGGGGCAAAATTGCAGAAATTTCACTTACTTCAGGGTAATAAGTCAGAAATTTCCCTTATTTTGGGGCAAAAAAGACAGAAATTATCTTTGTTTTGGGGGAAAAAGACAGAAATTCCACTTATTTAGAGGCAAACAGGCAGAAATTCCCTTTATTTTGGAGCAAAAATGAAGAAATTACCCTTTTTATAGCAAAAAGGTATGCATTCCCATTATTTTCAGGCAAAAAGGCAGAAATTCCCTGTATTTTGGAGCAAAATTGCAAAATTCCCCTAATTTTGGGGCAAAAGGCAGAAATTCCCTTTATTTTGGGGCAAAAATCAGAAATTCCCCTTATTTTGGGGCAAAATTCCTGAAATTTCCTTTATTTTGGGGTAAAATTGCAGGAATTTACCTTATTTTAGGGCAAAATTGCAGAAATTTCCCTTATTTGGGGCAAAATTTCAGAAATTTCACTTATTTTCAGGTAAAAAGGCTGAAATTTCCTTAGTTTTGGGGCAAAAACGAAGAAATTCCCCTTATTTTGGGGAAAAATTGCAGAAATTTCACTTATTTTAGAGAAAAAAAGCAAAAATTTTTCTAATTTTAGGGCAAAAAGACAGAAATTCCCATTATTTTGGGGCAAAAAATCAGAAATTCACCTTATTTAGGGGTAAAATTGCAGAAATTTCACATATTTCAGGGCAAAAAGGCAGAAATTCCCCGTATTTTGGAGCAAAATTACAGAAATTGCCCTAATTTTGGGGCAAAAGGCAGAAATTCCCTATATTTTGGGGCAAAAATCAGAAATTCCCTTTATTTTGGGGCAAAATTCCAGAAATTTCTTTTATTTGGGGCAAAATTGCAAAAATTTTTCTTATTTGGGGCAAAATTGCAGAAATTTCACTTATTTTCAGGTAAAAAGGCTGAAATTTCCTTTATTTTGGGGCAAAAAGGGAGAAATTCCCCTTATTTTGGAGCAAAATTGCAGAAATTTCCGATATTATTGGGAAAAATTGCAGAAATTTTCTTTATTTTAGGGCAAAATTGCAGAAATTTCACTTATTTCATAGAAAAAAAGCAAAACTTTTTCTTATTTTGGGGCAAAAAGGCAGAAATTCCCATTAATTTTTGGCAAAAAGGCAGAAATTCACCTTATTTTGGGGTAAAATTGCAGAAATTTCACATATTTCAGAACAAAAAGGAAGAAATTTCCCTTATTTTGGGGCAAAATTGCAGAAATTTCACTTATTTCAGTGTAGTAAGTCAGAAATTCCCCTTATTTTTTGGCGAAAAAGACAGAAATTCCCTTTGTTTTGAGGGAAAAAGAGAGAAATTCCACTTATTTAGAGGCAAAAAGGCAGAAATTCCCCTTATTTTACAGCAAAAATTAATTAATTTCCCTTTTTATGGCAAAAAGTTATGCATTCCCATTATTTTCGGGCAAAAAGGCAGAAATTCCCTGTATTTTGGAGCAAAATTACAGAAATTGCCCTAATTTTGGGGCAAAAGGCAGAAATTCCCTATATTTTGGGGCAAAAATCAGAAATTCCCTTTATTTTGGGGCAAAATTTCAGAAATTTCCCTTATTTTGGGGCAAAATTGCAGAAATTTCACTTATTTTGAGGCAAAATTGCAGAAATTTCACTTATTTCAGGGAAAAAAGGCAGAAATTTCCTTATTTTGGGGCAAAAAGTCAGAAATTCCTAATATTTTCTGGCAAAAATACAGAAATTTCACTTATTTTAGGGTAATAAATCAGAAATTCCCCTTATTTCAGGGCAAAAAGGCAGAAATTTCCCTTATTTTGGGGCAAAATTGCAGAAATTTCACTTATTTTAGGGTAATAAATCAGAAATTCCCCTTATTTTGGGGCAAAAAATACAGAAATTCTCTTTGTTTTGGGGGAAAATGACAGAAATTCTACTTATTGAGAAGCAAAAAGGCAGAAATTCCCCTTAGTTTGGAGCAAAAATGAAGAAATTTCCCTTTTTTAGGGCAAAAAGTTATGCATTCCCCTTTTTTTGGGCAAAAAGGCAGAAATTCCCCGTATTTTGGAGCAAAATTGCAGAAATTCCGATAATTGTGGTGCAAAAAGGCAGAAATTCCCTATATGTTGGGGCAAAAAGACAGAAAATGTCCTTATTTTGGAGCAAAACTCAGAAATTCCACTTATTTTGGGGCAAAATTGCAGAAATTTCACTTATTTCAGGGAAAAAAGGCAGAAATTTTCTTTATTTTGGGGCAAAAAAGCAGAAATTCCTAATATTTTGTGGCAAAAATGCAGAAATTCCCTTTATTTTGAGGTAAAAAGGCTGAAATTCCCCTTATTTGTTGGCAAAAAGGGAAAAATTTCCCTTAATTTGGGGCAATATTGCAGAAATTTCACTTTTTTCAGGGTAATAAGTCAGAAATTTTTCTTATTTTGGCGCAAAAAAGACAGAAAATCCCTTTGTTTTGGGAGAAGAAAACAGAAATTCCACTTATTTAGAGGCAAAAAGCAGAAATTCCCCTCATTTTGAAGCAAAAATGAAGAAATTTCCCTTTTTTAAGGCAAAAAGGTATGCATTCTTCTAATTTTCGTGCAAAAAGGCAGAAATTCCCCGTATTTTGGAGCAAAATTGGAAAAATTCTCCTAATTGTGGGGCAAAAATGCAGAAATTCCCTATATGTTTGGGCAAAAAGACAGAAATTCTCCTTATTTTGGGGCAAAACTCAGAAATTCCACTTATTTTGGGGCAAAATTCCAGAAATTTCCCTTATTCTGGGGCAAAATTGCAGAAATTTCACTTATTTTGGGCAAAATTGCAGAAAATTCTCTTATTTCATGGAAAAAAAAGAAATTTTGTTATTTTGGGGCAAAAAGGCAGAAATTCCCCTTATTTTGAGTTAAAAAGGCTGAAATTCCCCTTATTTGGGGGCAAAAAGGCAGAAATATCCCTTATTTTGGGGCAAAATTGCAGAAATTTCACTTATTTCAGGGTAATAAGTCAGAAATTCCCCTTATTTTGGGGCAAAAAAGAAAGAAATTCCCTTTGTTTTGGGGGAAAAAGACAGAAATTCCACTTATTTAGAGGCAACAAGGCAGAAATTCCCCTTATTTTGGAGCAAAAATGAACAAATTTCCCTTTTTATTGCAAAAAGGTATGCATTCGCATTATTTTCAGGCAAAAAGGCAGAAATTCCCCGTATTTTGGAGCAAAATTACAGAAATTGCCCTAATTTTGGGGCAAAAGGCAGAAATTCCCTATAATTTGGGGCAAAAATCAGAAATTCCCCTTATTTTGGGGCAAAATTCCAGAAATTTCCTTTATTTTGGGGAAAAATTGCAAAAATTTTTCTTATTTGGGGCAAAATTGCAGAAATTTCACTTATTTTCAGGTAAAAAGGCTGAAATTTCCTTTATTTTGGGGCAAAAAGGGAGAAATTACCCTTATTTTGGGGCAAAATTGCAGAAATGTTTGTTATTATTGGGAAAAATTGCAGAAATTTTCCTTATTTTAGGGCAAAATTGCAGAAATTTCACTTACTTCAGAGAAAAAAAGCAAAACTTTTTCTTATTTTGGGGCAAAAAGGCAGACATTCCCATTATTTTGGGGCAAGAAGGCAGAAATTCACCTTATTTAGGGGTAAAATTGCAGAAATTTTATATATTTCAGGGCAAAAAGGAAGAAATTTTCTGTATTTTGGAGCAAAATTGTAGAAATTCCCCTAGTTGTGGGGCAAAAAGACAGAAATTCACTATATGTGGGGCAAAAAGACAGAAATTCTCTTTATTTTGTGGCAAAACTTAGAAATTCCACTTATTTTGGGGCAAAATTCCAGAAATTTCCCTTATTTTGGGGCAAAATTGCAGAAATTTCACTTATTTTGGGGCAAAATTGCCAAAATTTCACTTATTTCAGGGGAAAAAGGCAGAAATTTTCCTTATTTTGGAGCAAAAAGTCAGAAATTCCTAATATTTTGTGGCAAAAATGCAGAAATTCCCCTTATATTGAGGTAAAAAGGCTGAAATTCCCCTTATTTGGGGGCAAAGAAGCAGAAATTTCCCTTATTTTGGGGCAAAATTGGAGAAATTTCACATATTTCAGGGTAAAAATTCAGAAATTCCTTTTATTTTGGGGCAAAAAAGACAGAAATTCCCTTTGTTTTGGGGGAAAAAGACAGAAATTCCACTTATTTAGAGGCAAAAAGGCAGAAATTCCTCTTATTTTGGAGCAAAAATGAAGAAATTTACCTTTTTATGGCAAAAAGGTATGCATTCCTGTTATTATTGGGATAAAAAGCAGAAATTCCCCATATTTAGAAGCAAAATTGCAGAAATTCTCTAATTTTCAGGCAAAAAGGCAGAAATTCTCCTTATTTTGGGGCAAAAAGACAGAAAATCTCCTTTTTTCGGGAGCAAACAGTCAGAAATTTCCCTTATTTTGGCGCAAAATTTCAGAAATTTCCTTTACATTGGGGCAAAATTGCAGAAATTTCCCTTATTTTGGGGCAAAATTGCAGAAATTTCACTTACTTCAGGGTAATAAGTCAGAAATTTCCCTTATTTTGGGGCAACAAAGACAGAAATTCTCTTTGTTTTGGGGGAAAAAGACAGAAATTCCACTTATTTAGAGGCAAACAGGCAGAAATTCCCTTTATTTTAGAGCAAAAATGAAGAAATTACCCTTTTTATGGCAAAAGGGTATGCATTCCCATTATTTTCAGGCAAAAAGGCAGAAATTCACCTTATGTAGAAGAAAAATTGCAGAAATTTCACATATTTCAGGGCAAAAAGGAAGAAATTTTCTGTATTTTGGAGCAAAATTGCAGAAATTCCCCTAGTTGTGGGGCAAGAAGGCAGAAATTCCCTATATGTTGGGGCAAAAAGACAGAAATTATCTTTATTTCGTGTCAAAACTTAGAAATTCCACTTATTTTGGGGCAAAATTCCAGAAATTTCCCTTATTTTGGGGCAAAATTGCAGAAATTTCACTTATTTTGGGGCAAAATTGCCGAAATTTCACTTATTTCAGGGGAAAAAGGCAGAAATTTTCCTTATTTTGGGGCAAAAAGTCAGAAATTCCTAATATATTGTGGCAAAAATGCAGAAATTCCCCTTATATTGAGGTAAAAAGGCTGAAATTCCCCTTATTTGGGGGCAAAGAGGCAGAAATTTCCCTTATTTTGGGGCAAAATTGGAGAAATATCACGTATTTCCTGGTAATAATTCAGAAATTCCCCTTATTTTGGGGCAAACAAGACAGAAATTCCCTTTGTTTTGGGGGAAAATGACAGAAATTCCACTTATTTAGAGGCAAAAAGGCAGAAATTTCCATTATTTTGGAGCAAAAATGAAGAAATTTACCTTTTTATGGCAAAAAGGTATGCATTCCTGTTATTTTTTGGATAAAAAGCAGAAATTCCCCGTATTTAGAAGCAAAATTGCAGAAATTCTCTAATTTTCAGGCAAAAAGGCAGAAATTCTTCTTATTTTGGGGCAAAAAGACAGAAAATCTCCTTTTTTCGGGAGCAAACAGTCAGAAATTTCCCTTATTTTAAGGCAAAATTGCAGAAATTTCCTTTACATTGGGGCAAAATTGCAGAAATTTCCCTTATTTTGGGGCAAAATTGCAGAAATTTCACTTACTTCAGGGTAATAAGTCAGAAATTTCCCTTATTTTGGGGCAAAAAAGACAGAAATTATCTTTGTTTTGGGGGAAAAAGACAGAAATTCCACTTATTTAGAGGCAAACAGGCAGAAATTCCCTTTATTTTGGAGCAAAAATGAAGAAATTACCCTTTTTATAGCAAAAAGGTATGCATTCCCATTATTTTCAGGCAAAAAGGCAGAAATTCCCTGTATTTTGGAGCAAAATTGCAAAATTCCCCTAATTTTGGGGCAAAAGGCAGAAATTCCCTTTATTTTGGGGCAAAAATCAGAAATTCCCCTTATTTTGGGGCAAAATTCCTGAAATTTCCTTTATTTTGGGGTAAAATTGCAGGAATTTACCTTATTTTAGGGCAAAATTGCAGAAATTTCCCTTATTTGGGGCAAAATTTCAGAAATTTCACTTATTTTCAGGTAAAAAGGCTGAAATTTCCTTAGTTTTGGGGCAAAAACGAAGAAATTCCCCTTATTTTGGGGAAAAATTGCAGAAATTTCACTTATTTTAGAGAAAAAAAGCAAAAATTTTTCTAATTTTAGGGCAAAAAGACAGAAATTCCCATTATTTTGGGGCAAAAAATCAGAAATTCACCTTATTTAGGGGTAAAATTGCAGAAATTTCACATATTTCAGGGCAAAAAGGCAGAAATTCCCCGTATTTTGGAGCAAAATTACAGAAATTGCCCTAATTTTGGGGCAAAAGGCAGAAATTCCCTATATTTTGGGGCAAAAATCAGAAATTCCCTTTATTTTGGGGCAAAATTCCAGAAATTTCTTTTATTTGGGGCAAAATTGCAAAAATTTTTCTTATTTGGGGCAAAATTGCAGAAATTTCACTTATTTTCAGGTAAAAAGGCTGAAATTTCCTTTATTTTGGGGCAAAAAGGGAGAAATTCCCCTTATTTTGGAGCAAAATTGCAGAAATTTCCGATATTATTGGGAAAAATTGCAGAAATTTTCTTTATTTTAGGGCAAAATTGCAGAAATTTCACTTATTTCATAGAAAAAAAGCAAAACTTTTTCTTATTTTGGGGCAAAAAGGCAGAAATTCCCATTAATTTTTGGCAAAAAGGCAGAAATTCACCTTATTTTGGGGTAAAATTGCAGAAATTTCACATATTTCAGAACAAAAAGGAAGAAATTTCCCTTATTTTGGGGCAAAATTGCAGAAATTTCACTTATTTCAGTGTAGTAAGTCAGAAATTCCCCTTATTTTTTGGCGAAAAAGACAGAAATTCCCTTTGTTTTGAGGGAAAAAGAGAGAAATTCCACTTATTTAGAGGCAAAAAGGCAGAAATTCCCCTTATTTTACAGCAAAAATTAATTAATTTCCCTTTTTATGGCAAAAAGTTATGCATTCCCATTATTTTCGGGCAAAAAGGCAGAAATTCCCTGTATTTTGGAGCAAAATTACAGAAATTGCCCTAATTTTGGGGCAAAAGGCAAAAATTCCCTATATTTTGGGGCAAAAATCAGAAATTCCCTTTATTTTGGGGCAAAATTTCAGAAATTTCCCTTATTTTGGGGCAAAATTGCAGAAATTTCACTTATTTTGAGGCAAAATTGCAGAAATTTCACTTATTTCAGGGAAAAAAGGCAGAAATTTCCTTATTTTGGGGCAAAAAGTCAGAAATTCCTAATATTTTCTGGCAAAAATACAGAAATTTCACTTATTTTAGGGTAATAAATCAGAAATTCCCCTTATTTCAGGGCAAAAAGGCAGAAATTTCCCTTATTTTGGGGCAAAATTGCAGAAATTTCACTTATTTTAGGGTAATAAATCAGAAATTCCCCTTATTTTGGGGCAAAAAATACAGAAATTCTCTTTGTTTTGGGGGAAAATGACAGAAATTCTACTTATTGAGAAGCAAAAAGGCAGAAATTCCCCTTAGTTTGGAGCAAAAATGAAGAAATTTCCCTTTTTTAGGGCAAAAAGTTATGCATTCCCCTTTTTTTGGGCAAAAAGGCAGAAATTCCCCGTATTTTGGAGCAAAATTGCAGAAATTCCGATAATTGTGGTGCAAAAAGGCAGAAATTCCCTATATGTTGGGGCAAAAAGACAGAAAATGTCCTTATTTTGGAGCAAAACTCAGAAATTCCACTTATTTTGGGGCAAAATTGCAGAAATTTCACTTATTTCAGGGAAAAAAGGCAGAAATTTTCTTTATTTTGGGGCAAAAAAGCAGAAATTCCTAATATTTTGTGGCAAAAATGCAGAAATTCCCTTTATTTTGAGGTAAAAAGGCTGAAATTCCCCTTATTTGTTGGCAAAAAGGCAAAAATTTCCCTTAATTTGGGGCAATATTGCAGAAATTTCACTTTTTTCAGGGTAATAAGTCAGAAATTTTTCTTATTTTGGCGCAAAAAAGACAGAAAATCCCTTTGTTTTGGGAGAAGAAAACAGAAATTCCACTTATTTAGAGGCAAAAAGCAGAAATTCCCCTCATTTTGAAGCAAAAATGAAGAAATTTCCCTTTTTTAAGGCAAAAAGGTATGCATTCTTCTAATTTTCGTGCAAAAAGGCAGAAATTCCCCGTATTTTGGAGCAAAATTGGAAAAATTCTCCTAATTGTGGGGCAAAAATGCAGAAATTCCCTATATGTTTGGGCAAAAAGACAGAAATTCTCCTTATTTTGGGGCAAAACTCAGAAATTCCACTTATTTTGGGGCAAAATTCCAGAAATTTCCCTTATTCTGGGGCAAAATTGCAGAAATTTCACTTATTTTGGGCAAAATTGCAGAAAATTCTCTTATTTCATGGAAAAAAAAGAAATTTTGTTATTTTGGGGCAAAAAGGCAGAAATTCCCCTTATTTTGAGTTAAAAAGGCTGAAATTCCCCTTATTTGGGGGCAAAAAGGCAGAAATATCCCTTATTTTGGGGCAAAATTGCAGAAATTTCACTTATTTCAGGGTAATAAGTCAGAAATTCCCCTTATTTTGGGGCAAAAAAGAAAGAAATTCCCTTTGTTTTGGGGGAAAAAGACAGAAATTCCACTTATTTAGAGGCAACAAGGCAGAAATTCCCCTTATTTTGGAGCAAAAATGAAGAAATTTCCCTTTTTATTGCAAAAAGGTATGCATTCGCATTATTTTCAGGCAAAAAGGCAGAAATTCCCCGTATTTTGGAGCAAAATTACAGAAATTGCCCTAATTTTGGGGCAAAAGGCAGAAATTCCCTATAATTTGGGGCAAAAATCAGAAATTCCCCTTATTTTGGGGCAAAATTCCAGAAATTTCCTTTATTTTGGGGAAAAATTGCAAAAATTTTTCTTATTTGGGGCAAAATTGCAGAAATTTCACTTATTTTCAGGTAAAAAGGCTGAAATTTCCATTATTTTGGGGCAAAAAGGGAGAAATTACCCTTATTTTGGGGCAAAATTGCAGAAATGTTTGTTATTATTGGGAAAAATTGCAGAAATTTTCCTTATTTTAGGGCAAAATTGCAGAAATTTCACTTACTTCAGAGAAAAAAAGCAAAACTTTTTCTTATTTTGGGGCAAAAAGGCAGACATTCCCATTATTTTGGGGCAAGAAGGCAGAAATTCACCTTATTTAGGGGTAAAATTGCAGAAATTTTATATATTTCAGGGCAAAAAGGAAGAAATTTTCTGTATTTTGGAGCAAAATTGTAGAAATTCCCCTAGTTGTGGGGCAAAAAGACAGAAATTCACTATATGTGGGGCAAAAAGACAGAAATTCTCTTTATTTTGTGGCAAAACTTAGAAATTCCACTTATTTTGGGGCAAAATTCCAGAAATTTCCCTTATTTTGGGGCAAAATTGCAGAAATTTCACTTATTTTGGGGCAAAATTGCCAAAATTTCACTTATTTCAGGGGAAAAAGGCAGAAATTTTCCTTATTTTGGAGCAAAAAGTCAGAAATTCCTAATATTTTGTGGCAAAAATGCAGAAATTCCCCTTATATTGAGGTAAAAAGGCTGAAATTCCCCTTATTTGGGGGCAAAGAAGCAGAAATTTCCCTTATTTTGGGGCAAAATTGGAGAAATTTCACATATTTCAGGGTAAAAATTCAGAAATTCCTTTTATTTTGGGGCAAAAAAGACAGAAATTCCCTTTGTTTTGGGGGAAAAAGACAGAAATTCCACTTATTTAGAGGCAAAAAGGCAGAAATTCCTCTTATTTTGGAGCAAAAATGAAGAAATTTACCTTTTTATGGCAAAAAGGTATGCATTCCTGTTATTATTGGGATAAAAAGCAGAAATTCCCCATATTTAGAAGCAAAATTGCAGAAATTCTCTAATTTTCAGGCAAAAAGGCAGAAATTCTCCTTATTTTGGGGCAAAAAGACAGAAAATCTCCTTTTTTCGGGAGCAAACAGTCAGAAATTTCCCTTATTTTGGCGCAAAATTTCAGAAATTTCCTTTACATTGGGGCAAAATTGCAGAAATTTCCCTTATTTTGGGGCAAAATTGCAGAAATTTCACTTACTTCAGGGTAATAAGTCAGAAATTTCCCTTATTTTGGGGCAACAAAGACAGAAATTCTCTTTGTTTTGGGGGAAAAAGACAGAAATTCCACTTATTTAGAGGCAAACAGGCAGAAATTCCCTTTATTTTAGAGCAAAAATGAAGAAATTACCCTTTTTATGGCAAAAGGGTATGCATTCCCATTATTTTCAGGCAAAAAGGCAGAAATTCACCTTATGTAGAAGAAAAATTGCAGAAATTTCACATATTTCAGGGCAAAAAGGAAGAAATTTTCTGTATTTTGGAGCAAAATTGCAGAAATTCCCCTAGTTGTGGGGCAAGAAGGCAGAAATTCCCTATATGTTGGGGCAAAAAGACAGAAATTATCTTTATTTCGTGTCAAAACTTAGAAATTCCACTTATTTTGGGGCAAAATTCCAGAAATTTCCCTTATTTTGGGGCAAAATTGCAGAAATTTCACTTATTTTGGGGCAAAATTGCCGAAATTTCACTTATTTCAGGGGAAAAAGGCAGAAATTTTCCTTATTTTGGGGCAAAAAGTCAGAAATTCCTAATATATTGTGGCAAAAATGCAGAAATTCCCCTTATATTGAGGTAAAAAGGCTGAAATTCCCCTTATTTGGGGGCAAAGAGGCAGAAATTTCCCGTATTTTGGGGCAAAATTGGAGAAATATCACGTATTTCCTGGTAATAATTCAGAAATTCCCCTTATTTTGGGGCAAACAAGACAGAAATTCCCTTTGTTTTGGGGGAAAATGACAGAAATTCCACTTATTTAGAGGCAAAAAGGCAGAAATTTCCATTTTTTTGGAGCAAAAATGAAGAAATTTACCTTTTTATGGCAAAAAGGTATGCATTCCTGTTATTTTTGGGATAAAAAGCAGAAATTCCCCGTATTTAGAAGCAAAATTGCAGAAATTCTCTAATTTTCAGGCAAAAAGGCAGAAATTCTTCTTATTTTGGGGCAAAAAGACAGAAAATCTCCTTTTTTCGGGAGCAAACAGTCAGAAATTTCCCTTATTTTAAGGCAAAATTGCAGAAATTTCCTTTACATTGGGGCAAAATTGCAGAAATTTCCCTTATTTTGGGGCAAAATTGCAGAAATTTCACTTACTTCAGGGTAATAAGTCAGAAATTTCCCTTATTTTGGGGCAAAAAAGACAGAAATTATCTTTGTTTTGGGGGAAAAAGACAGAAATTCCACTTATTTAGAGGCAAACAGGCAGAAATTCCCTTTATTTTGGAGCAAAAATGAAGAAATTACCCTTTTTATAGCAAAAAGGTATGCATTCCCATTATTTTCAGGCAAAAAGGCAGAAATTCCCTGTATTTTGGAGCAAAATTGCAAAATTCCCCTAATTTTGGGGCAAAAGGCAGAAATTCCCTTTATTTTGGGGCAAAAATCAGAAATTCCCCTTATTTTGGGGCAAAATTCCTGAAATTTCCTTTATTTTGGGGTAAAATTGCAGGAATTTACCTTATTTTAGGGCAAAATTGCAGAAATTTCCCTTATTTGGGGCAAAATTTCAGAAATTTCACTTATTTTCAGGTAAAAAGGCTGAAATTTCCTTAGTTTTGGGGCAAAAACGAAGAAATTCCCCTTATTTTGGGGAAAAATTGCAGAAATTTCACTTATTTTAGAGAAAAAAAGCAAAAATTTTTCTAATTTTAGGGCAAAAAGACAGAAATTCCCATTATTTTGGGGCAAAAAATCAGAAATTCACCTTATTTAGGGGTAAAATTGCAGAAATTTCACATATTTCAGGGCAAAAAGGCAGAAATTCCCCGTATTTTGGAGCAAAATTACAGAAATTGCCCTAATTTTGGGGCAAAAGGCAGAAATTCCCTATATTTTGGGGCAAAAATCAGAAATTCCCTTTATTTTGGGGCAAAATTCCAGAAATTTCTTTTATTTGGGGCAAAATTGCAAAAATTTTTCTTATTTGGGGCAAAATTGCAGAAATTTCACTTATTTTCAGGTAAAAAGGCTGAAATTTCCTTTATTTTGGGGCAAAAAGGGAGAAATTCCCCTTATTTTGGAGCAAAATTGCAGAAATTTCCGATATTATTGGGAAAAATTGCAGAAATTTTCTTTATTTTAGGGCAAAATTGCAGAAATTTCACTTATTTCATAGAAAAAAAGCAAAACTTTTTCTTATTTTGGGGCAAAAAGGCAGAAATTCCCATTAATTTTTGGCAAAAAGGCAGAAATTCACCTTATTTTGGGGTAAAATTGCAGAAATTTCACATATTTCAGAACAAAAAGGAAGAAATTTCCCTTATTTTGGGGCAAAATTGCAGAAATTTCACTTATTTCAGTGTAGTAAGTCAGAAATTCCCCTTATTTTTTGGCGAAAAAGACAGAAATTCCCTTTGTTTTGAGGGAAAAAGAGAGAAATTCCACTTATTTAGAGGCAAAAAGGCAGAAATTCCCCTTATTTTACAGCAAAAATTAATTAATTTCCCTTTTTATGGCAAAAAGTTATGCATTCCCATTATTTTCGGGCAAAAAGGCAGAAATTCCCTGTATTTTGGAGCAAAATTACAGAAATTGCCCTAATTTTGGGGCAAAAGGCAGAAATTCCCTATATTTTGGGGCAAAAATCAGAAATTCCCTTTATTTTGGGGCAAAATTTCAGAAATTTCCCTTATTTTGGGGCAAAATTGCAGAAATTTCACTTATTTTGAGGCAAAATTGCAGAAATTTCACTTATTTCAGGGAAAAAAGGCAGAAATTTCCTTATTTTGGGGCAAAAAGTCAGAAATTCCTAATATTTTCTGGCAAAAATACAGAAATTTCACTTATTTTAGGGTAATAAATCAGAAATTCCCCTTATTTCAGGGCAAAAAGGCAGAAATTTCCCTTATTTTGGGGCAAAATTGCAGAAATTTCACTTATTTTAGGGTAATAAATCAGAAATTCCCCTTATTTTGGGGCAAAAAAGACAGAAATTCTCTTTGTTTTGGGGGAAAATGACAGAATTTCTACTTATTGAGAAGCAAAAAGGCAGAAATTCCCCTTAGTTTGGAGCAAAAATGAAGAAATTTCCCTTTTTTATGGCAAAAAGTTATGCATTCCCCTTATTTTTGGGCAAAAAGGCAGAAATTCCCCGTATTTTGGAGCAAAATTGCAGAAATTCCGATAATTGTGGTGCAAAAAGGCAGAAATTCTATATATGTTGGGGCAAAAAGACAGAAAATGTCCTTATTTTGGAGCAAAACTCAGAAATTCCACTTATTTTGGGGCAAAATTGCAGAAATTTCACTTATTTCAGGGAAAAAAGGCAGAAATTTTCTTTATTTTGGGGCAAAAAAGCAGAAATTCCTAATATTTTGTGGCAAAAATGCAGAAATTCCCTTTATTTTGAGGTAAAAAGGCTGAAATTCCCCTTATTTGTTGGCAAAAAGGCAAAAATTTCCCTTAATTTGGGGCAATATTGCAGAAATTTCACTTTTTTCAGGGTAATAAGTCAGAAATTTTTCTTATTTTGGTGCAAAAAAGACAGAAAATCCCTTTGTTTTGGGAGAAGAAAACAGAAATTCCACTTATTTAGAGGCAAAAAGCAGAAATTCCCCTTACTTTGAAACAAAAATGAAGAAATTTCCCTTTTTTAAGGCAAAAAGGTATGCATTCTTCTAATTTTCGTGCAAAAAGGCAGAAATTCCCGGTATTTTGGAGCAAAATTGGAAAAATTCTCCTAATTGTTGGGCAAAAATGCAGAAATTCCCTATATGTTTGGGCAAAAAGACAGAAATTCGCCTTATTTTGGGTCAAAACTCAGAAATTCCACTTATTTTGGGGCAAAATTCCAGAAATTTCCCTTATTCTGGGGCAAAATTGCAGAAATTTCACTTATTTTGGGCAAAATTGCAGAAATTTCTCTTATTTCATGGAAAAAAAAGAAATTTTGTTATTTTGGGGCAAAAAGGCAGAAATTCCCCTTATTTTGAGGTAAAAAGGCTGAAATTCCCCTTATTTGGGGGCAAAAAGGCAGAAATATCCCTTATTTTGGGGCAAAATTGCAGAAATTTCACTTATTTCAGGGTAATAATTCAGAACTTCCCCTTATTTTGGGGCAAAAAAGAAAGAAATTCCCTTTGTTTTGGGGGAAAAAGACAGAAATTCCACTTATTTAGAGGCAACAAGGCAGAAATTCCCCTTATTTTGAGCAAAAATGAAGAAATTTCTCTTTTTATTACAAAAAGGTATGCATTCCCATTATTTTCAGGCAAAAAGGCAGAAATTCCCCATATTTTGGAGCAAAATTACAGAAATTGCCCTAATTTTGGGGCAAAAGGCAGAAATTCCCTATAATTTGGGGCAAAAATCAGAAATTCCCCTTATTTTGGGGCAAAATTCCAGAAATTTCCTTTATTTTGGGGCAAAATTGCAAAAATTTTTCTTATTTGGGGCAAAATTGCAGAAATTTCACTTATTTTCAGGTAAAAAGGCTGAAAATTCCTTTATTTTGGGGCAAAAAGGGAGAAATTACCCTTATTTTGGGGCAAAATTGCAGAAATGTTTGTTATTATTGGGAAAAATTGCAGAAATTTTCCTTATTTTAGGGCAAAATTGCAGAAATTTCACTTACTTCAGAGAAAAAAAGCAAAACTTTTTCTTATTTTGGGGCAAAAAGGCAGAAATTCCCATTATTTTGGGGGAAAAAGGCAGAAATTCACCTTATTTAGGGGTAAAATTGCAGAAATTTCACATATTTCAGGGCAAAAAGGCAGAAATTCCCCGTATTTTGGAGCAAAATTACAGAAATTGCCCTAATTTTGGGGCAAAAGGCAGAAATTCCCTATAATTTGGGGCAAAAATCAGAAATTCCCCTTATTTTGGGGCAAAATTCCAGAAATTTCCTTTATTTTGGGGAAAAATTGCAAAAATTTTTCTTATTTGGGGCAAAATTGCAGAAATTTCACTTATTTTCAGGTAAAAAGGCTGAAATTTCCTTTATTTTGGGGCAAAAAGGGAGAAATTACCCTTATTTTGGGGCAAAATTGCAGAAATGTTTGTTATTATTGGGAAAAATTGCAGAAATTTTCCTTATTTTAGGGCAAAATTGCAGAAATTTCACTTACTTCAGAGAAAAAAAGCAAAACTTTTTCTTATTTTGGGGCAAAAAGGCAGACATTCCCATTATTTTGGGGCAAGAAGGCAGAAATTCACCTTATTTAGGGGTAAAATTGCAGAAATTTTATATATTTCAGGGCAAAAAGGAAGAAATTTTCTGTATTTTGGAGCAAAATTGTAGAAATTCCCCTAGTTGTGGGGCAAAAAGACAGAAATTCACTATATGTGGGGCAAAAAGACAGAAATTCTCTTTATTTTGTGGCAAAACTTAGAAATTCCACTTATTTTGGGGCAAAATTCCAGAAATTTCCCTTATTTTGGGGCAAAATTGCAGAAATTTCACTTATTTTGGGGCAAAATTGCCAAAATTTCACTTATTTCAGGGGAAAAAGGCAGAAATTTTCCTTATTTTGGAGCAAAAAGTCAGAAATTCCTAATATTTTGTGGCAAAAATGCAGAAATTCCCCTTATATTGAGGTAAAAAGGCTGAAATTCCCCTTATTTGGGGGCAAAGAAGCAGAAATTTCCCTTATTTTGGGGCAAAATTGGAGAAATTTCACATATTTCAGGGTAAAAATTCAGAAATTCCTTTTATTTTGGGGCAAAAAAGACAGAAATTCCCTTTGTTTTGGGGGAAAAAGACAGAAATTCCACTTATTTAGAGGCAAAAAGGCAGAAATTCCTCTTATTTTGGAGCAAAAATGAAGAAATTTACCTTTTTATGGCAAAAAGGTATGCATTCCTGTTATTATTGGGATAAAAAGCAGAAATTCCCCATATTTAGAAGCAAAATTGCAGAAATTCTCTAATTTTCAGGCAAAAAGGCAGAAATTCTCCTTATTTTGGGGCAAAAAGACAGAAAATCTCCTTTTTTCGGGAGCAAACAGTCAGAAATTTCCCTTATTTTGGCGCAAAATTTCAGAAATTTCCTTTACATTGGGGCAAAATTGCAGAAATTTCCCTTATTTTGGGGCAAAATTGCAGAAATTTCACTTACTTCAGGGTAATAAGTCAGAAATTTCCCTTATTTTGGGGCAACAAAGACAGAAATTCTCTTTGTTTTGGGGGAAAAAGACAGAAATTCCACTTATTTAGAGGCAAACAGGCAGAAATTCCCTTTATTTTAGAGCAAAAATGAAGAAATTACCCTTTTTATGGCAAAAGGGTATGCATTCCCATTATTTTCAGGCAAAAAGGCAGAAATTCACCTTATGTAGAAGAAAAATTGCAGAAATTTCACATATTTCAGGGCAAAAAGGAAGAAATTTTCTGTATTTTGGAGCAAAATTGCAGAAATTCCCCTAGTTGTGGGGCAAGAAGGCAGAAATTCCCTATATGTTGGGGCAAAAAGACAGAAATTATCTTTATTTTGTGTCAAAACTTAGAAATTCCACTTATTTTGGGGCAAAATTTCAGAAATTTCCCTTATTTTGGGGCAAAATTGCAGAAATTTCACTTATTTTGGGGCAAAATTGCCGAAATTTCACTTATTTCAGGGGAAAAAGGCAGAAATTTTCCTTATTTTGGGGCAAAAAGTCAGAAATTCCTAATATATTGTGGCAAAAATGCAGAAATTCCCCTTATATTGAGGTAAAAAGGCTGAAATTCCCCTTATTTGGGGGCAAAGAGGCAGAAATTTCCCTTATTTTGGGGCAAAATTGGAGAAATATCACGTATTTCCTGGTAATAATTCAGAAATTCCCCTTATTTTGGGGCAAACAAGACAGAAATTCCCTTTGTTTTGGGGGAAAATGACAGAAATTCCACTTATTTAGAGGCAAAAAGGCAGAAATTTCCATTATTTTGGAGCAAAAATGAAGAAATTTACCTTTTTATGGCAAAAAGGTATGCATTCCTGTTATTTTTGGGATAAAAAGCAGAAATTCCCCGTATTTAGAAGCAAAATTGCAGAAATTCTCTAATTTTCAGGCAAAAAGGCAGAAATTCTTCTTATTTTGGGGCAAAAAGACAGAAAATCTCCTTTTTTCGGGAACAAACAGTCAGAAATTTCCCTTATTTTAAGGCAAAATTGCAGAAATTTCCTTTACATTGGGGCAAAATTGCAGAAATTTCCCTTATTTTGGGGCAAAATTGCAGAAATTTCACTTACTTCAGGGTAATAAGTCAGAAATTTCCCTTATTTTGGGGCAAAAAAGACAGAAATTATCTTTGTTTTGGGGGAAAAAGACAGAAATTCCACTTATTTAGAGGCAAACAGGCAGAAATTCCCTTTATTTTGGAGCAAAAATGAAGAAATTACGCTTTTTATAGCAAAAAGGTATGCATTCCCATTATTTTCAGGCAAAAAGGCAGAAATTCCCTGTATTTTGGAGCAAAATTGCAAAATTCCCCTAATTTTGGGGCAAAAGGCAGAAATTCCCTTTATTTTGGGGCAAAAATCAGAAATTCCCCTTATTTTGGGGCAAAATTCCTGAAATTTCCTTTATTTTGGGGTAAAATTGCAGGAATTTACCTTATTTTAGGGCAAAATTGCAGAAATTTCCCTTATTTGGGGCAAAATTTCAGAAATTTCACTTATTTTCAGGTAAAAAGGCTGAAATTTCCTTAGTTTTGGGGCAAAAACGAAGAAATTCCCCTTATTTTGGGGAAAAATTGCAGAAATTTCACTTATTTTAGAGAAAAAAAGCAAAAATTTTTCTAATTTTAGGGCAAAAAGACAGAAATTCCCATTATTTTGGGGCAAAAAATCAGAAATTCACCTTATTTAGGGGTAAAATTGCAGAAATTTCACATATTTCAGGGCAAAAAGGCAGAAATTCCCCGTATTTTGGAGCAAAATTACAGAAATTGCCCTAATTTTGGGGCAAAAGGCAGAAATTCCCTATATTTTGGGGCAAAAATCAGAAATTCCCTTTATTTTGGGGCAAAATTCCAGAAATTTCTTTTATTTGGGGCAAAATTGCAAAAATTTTTCTTATTTGGGGCAAAATTGCAGAAATTTCACTTATTTTCAGGTAAAAAGGCTGAAATTTCCTTTATTTTGGGGCAAAAAGGGAGAAATTCCCCTTATTTTGGAGCAAAATTGCAGAAATTTCCGATATTATTGGGAAAAATTGCAGAAATTTTCTTTATTTTAGGGCAAAATTGCAGAAATTTCACTTATTTCATAGAAAAAAAGCAAAACTTTTTCTTATTTTGGGGCAAAAAGGCAGAAATTCCCATTAATTTTTGGCAAAAAGGCAGAAATTCACCTTATTTTGGGGTAAAATTGCAGAAATTTCACATATTTCAGAACAAAAAGGAAGAAATTTCCCTTATTTTGGGGCAAAATTGCAGAAATTTCACTTATTTCAGTGTAGTAAGTCAGAAATTCCCCTTATTTTTTGGCGAAAAAGACAGAAATTCCCTTTGTTTTGAGGGAAAAAGAGAGAAATTCCACTTATTTAGAGGCAAAAAGGCAGAAATTCCCCTTATTTTACAGCAAAAATTAATTAATTTCCCTTTTTATGGCAAAAAGTTATGCATTCCCATTATTTTCGGGCAAAAAGGCAGAAATTCCCTGTATTTTGGAGCAAAATTACAGAAATTGCCCTAATTTTGGGGCAAAAGGCAGAAATTCCCTATATTTTGGGGCAAAAATCAGAAATTCCCTTTATTTTGGGGCAAAATTTCAGAAATTTCCCTTATTTTGGGGCAAAATTGCAGAAATTTCACTTATTTTGAGGCAAAATTGCAGAAATTTCACTTATTTCAGGGAAAAAAGGCAGAAATTTCCTTATTTTGGGGCAAAAAGTCAGAAATTCCTAATATTTTCTGGCAAAAATACAGAAATTTCACTTATTTTAGGGTAATAAATCAGAAATTCCCCTTATTTCAGGGCAAAAAGGCAGAAATTTCCCTTATTTTGGGGCAAAATTGCAGAAATTTCACTTATTTTAGGGTAATAAATCAGAAATTCCCCTTATTTTGGGGCAAAAAATACAGAAATTCTCTTTGTTTTGGGGGAAAATGACAGAAATTCTACTTATTGAGAAGCAAAAAGGCAGAAATTCCCCTTAGTTTGGAGCAAAAATGAAGAAATTTCCCTTTTTTAGGGCAAAAAGTTATGCATTCCCCTTTTTTTGGGCAAAAAGGCAGAAATTCCCCGTATTTTGGAGCAAAATTGCAGAAATTCCGATAATTGTGGTGCAAAAAGGCAGAAATTCCCTATATGTTGGGGCAAAAAGACAGAAAATGTCCTTATTTTGGAGCAAAACTCAGAAATTCCACTTATTTTGGGGCAAAATTGCAGAAATTTCACTTATTTCAGGGAAAAAAGGCAGAAATTTTCTTTATTTTGGGGCAAAAAAGCAGAAATTCCTAATATTTTGTGGCAAAAATGCAGAAATTCCCTTTATTTTGAGGTAAAAAGGCTGAAATTCCCCTTATTTGTTGGCAAAAAGGCAAAAATTTCCCTTAATTTGGGGCAATATTGCAGAAATTTCACTTTTTTCAGGGTAATAAGTCAGAAATTTTTCTTATTTTGGCGCAAAAAAGACAGAAAATCCCTTTGTTTTGGGAGAAGAAAACAGAAATTCCACTTATTTAGAGGCAAAAAGCAGAAATTCCCCTCATTTTGAAGCAAAAATGAAGAAATTTCCCTTTTTTAAGGCAAAAAGGTATGCATTCTTCTAATTTTCGTGCAAAAAGGCAGAAATTCCCCGTATTTTGGAGCAAAATTGGAAAAATTCTCCTAATTGTGGGGCAAAAATGCAGAAATTCCCTATATGTTTGGGCAAAAAGACAGAAATTCTCCTTATTTTGGGGCAAAACTCAGAAATTCCACTTATTTTGGGGCAAAATTCCAGAAATTTCCCTTATTCTGGGGCAAAATTGCAGAAATTTCACTTATTTTGGGCAAAATTGCAGAAAATTCTCTTATTTCATGGAAAAAAAAGAAATTTTGTTATTTTGGGGCAAAAAGGCAGAAATTCCCCTTATTTTGAGTTAAAAAGGCTGAAATTCCCCTTATTTGGGGGCAAAAAGGCAGAAATATCCCTTATTTTGGGGCAAAATTGCAGAAATTTCACTTATTTCAGGGTAATAAGTCAGAAATTCCCCTTATTTTGGGGCAAAAAAGAAAGAAATTCCCTTTGTTTTGGGGGAAAAAGACAGAAATTCCACTTATTTAGAGGCAACAAGGCAGAAATTCCCCTTATTTTGGAGCAAAAATGAAGAAATTTCCCTTTTTATTGCAAAAAGGTATGCATTCGCATTATTTTCAGGCAAAAAGGCAGAAATTCCCCGTATTTTGGAGCAAAATTACAGAAATTGCCCTAATTTTGGGGCAAAAGGCAGAAATTCCCTATAATTTGGGGCAAAAATCAGAAATTCCCCTTATTTTGGGGCAAAATTCCAGAAATTTCCTTTATTTTGGGGAAAAATTGCAAAAATTTTTCTTATTTGGGGCAAAATTGCAGAAATTTCACTTATTTTCAGGTAAAAAGGCTGAAATTTCCTTTATTTTGGGGCAAAAAGGGAGAAATTACCCTTATTTTGGGGCAAAATTGCAGAAATGTTTGTTATTATTGGGAAAAATTGCAGAAATTTTCCTTATTTTAGGGCAAAATTGCAGAAATTTCACTTACTTCAGAGAAAAAAAGCAAAACTTTTTCTTATTTTGGGGCAAAAAGGCAGACATTCCCATTATTTTGGGGCAAGAAGGCAGAAATTCACCTTATTTAGGGGTAAAATTGCAGAAATTTTATATATTTCAGGGCAAAAAGGAAGAAATTTTCTGTATTTTGGAGCAAAATTGTAGAAATTCCCCTAGTTGTGGGGCAAAAAGACAGAAATTCACTATATGTGGGGCAAAAAGACAGAAATTCTCTTTATTTTGTGGCAAAACTTAGAAATTCCACTTATTTTGGGGCAAAATTCCAGAAATTTCCCTTATTTTGGGGCAAAATTGCAGAAATTTCACTTATTTTGGGGCAAAATTGCCAAAATTTCACTTATTTCAGGGGAAAAAGGCAGAAATTTTCCTTATTTTGGAGCAAAAAGTCAGAAATTCCTAATATTTTGTGGCAAAAATGCAGAAATTCCCCTTATATTGAGGTAAAAAGGCTGAAATTCCCCTTATTTGGGGGCAAAGAAGCAGAAATTTCCCTTATTTTGGGGCAAAATTGGAGAAATTTCACATATTTCAGGGTAAAAATTCAGAAATTCCTTTTATTTTGGGGCAAAAAAGACAGAAATTCCCTTTGTTTTGGGGGAAAAAGACAGAAATTCCACTTATTTAGAGGCAAAAAGGCAGAAATTCCTCTTATTTTGGAGCAAAAATGAAGAAATTTACCTTTTTATGGCAAAAAGGTATGCATTCCTGTTATTATTGGGATAAAAAGCAGAAATTCCCCATATTTAGAAGCAAAATTGCAGAAATTCTCTAATTTTCAGGCAAAAAGGCAGAAATTCTCCTTATTTTGGGGCAAAAAGACAGAAAATCTCCTTTTTTCGGGAGCAAACAGTCAGAAATTTCCCTTATTTTGGCGCAAAATTTCAGAAATTTCCTTTACATTGGGGCAAAATTGCAGAAATTTCCCTTATTTTGGGGCAAAATTGCAGAAATTTCACTTACTTCAGGGTAATAAGTCAGAAATTTCCCTTATTTTGGGGCAACAAAGACAGAAATTCTCTTTGTTTTGGGGGAAAAAGACAGAAATTCCACTTATTTAGAGGCAAACAGGCAGAAATTCCCTTTATTTTAGAGCAAAAATGAAGAAATTACCCTTTTTATGGCAAAAGGGTATGCATTCCCATTATTTTCAGGCAAAAAGGCAGAAATTCACCTTATGTAGAAGAAAAATTGCAGAAATTTCACATATTTCAGGGCAAAAAGGAAGAAATTTTCTGTATTTTGGAGCAAAATTGCAGAAATTCCCCTAGTTGTGGGGCAAGAAGGCAGAAATTCCCTATATGTTGGGGCAAAAAGACAGAAATTATCTTTATTTCGTGTCAAAACTTAGAAATTCCACTTATTTTGGGGCAAAATTCCAGAAATTTCCCTTATTTTGGGGCAAAATTGCAGAAATTTCACTTATTTTGGGGCAAAATTGCCGAAATTTCACTTATTTCAGGGGAAAAAGGCAGAAATTTTCCTTATTTTGGGGCAAAAAGTCAGAAATTCCTAATATATTGTGGCAAAAATGCAGAAATTCCCCTTATATTGAGGTAAAAAGGCTGAAATTCCCCTTATTTGGGGGCAAAGAGGCAGAAATTTCCCTTATTTTGGGGCAAAATTGGAGAAATATCACGTATTTCCTGGTAATAATTCAGAAATTCCCCTTATTTTGGGGCAAACAAGACAGAAATTCCCTTTGTTTTGGGGGAAAATGACAGAAATTCCACTTATTTAGAGGCAAAAAGGCAGAAATTTCCATTATTTTGGAGCAAAAATGAAGAAATTTACCTTTTTATGGCAAAAAGGTATGCATTCCTGTTATTTTTGGGATAAAAAGCAGAAATTCCCCGTATTTAGAAGCAAAATTGCAGAAATTCTCTAATTTTCAGGCAAAAAGGCAGAAATTCTTCTAATTTTGGGGCAAAAAGACAGAAAATCTCCTTTTTTCGGGAGCAAACAGTCAGAAATTTCCCTTATTTTAAGGCAAAATTGCAGAAATTTCCTTTACATTGGGGCAAAATTGCAGAAATTTCCCTTATTTTGGGGCAAAATTGCAGAAATTTCACTTACTTCAGGGTAATAAGTCAGAAATTTCCCTTATTTTGGGGCAAAAAAGACAGAAATTATCTTTGTTTTGGGGGAAAAAGACAGAAATTCCACTTATTTAGAGGCAAACAGGCAGAAATTCCCTTTATTTTGGAGCAAAAATGAAGAAATTACCCTTTTTATAGCAAAAAGGTATGCATTCCCATTATTTTCAGGCAAAAAGGCAGAAATTCCCTGTATTTTGGAGCAAAATTGCAAAATTCCCCTAATTTTGGGGCAAAAGGCAGAAATTCCCTTTATTTTGGGGCAAAAATCAGAAATTCCCCTTATTTTGGGGCAAAATTCCTGAAATTTCCTTTATTTTGGGGTAAAATTGCAGGAATTTACCTTATTTTAGGGCAAAATTGCAGAAATTTCCCTTATTTGGGGCAAAATTTCAGAAATTTCACTTATTTTCAGGTAAAAAGGCTGAAATTTCCTTAGTTTTGGGGCAAAAACGAAGAAATTCCCCTTATTTTGGGGAAAAATTGCAGAAATTTCACTTATTTTAGAGAAAAAAAGCAAAAATTTTTCTAATTTTAGGGCAAAAAGACAGAAATTCCCATTATTTTGGGGCAAAAAATCAGAAATTCACCTTATTTAGGGGTAAAATTGCAGAAATTTCACATATTTCAGGGCAAAAAGGCAGAAATTCCCCGTATTTTGGAGCAAAATTACAGAAATTGCCCTAATTTTGGGGCAAAAGGCAGAAATTCCCTATATTTTGGGGCAAAAATCAGAAATTCCCTTTATTTTGGGGCAAAATTCCAGAAATTTCTTTTATTTGGGGCAAAATTGCAAAAATTTTTCTTATTTGGGGCAAAATTGCAGAAATTTCACTTATTTTCAGGTAAAAAGGCTGAAATTTCCTTTATTTTGGGGCAAAAAGGGAGAAATTCCCCTTATTTTGGAGCAAAATTGCAGAAATTTCCGATATTATTGGGAAAAATTGCAGAAATTTTCTTTATTTTAGGGCAAAATTGCAGAAATTTCACTTATTTCATAGAAAAAAAGCAAAACTTTTTCTTATTTTGGGGCAAAAAGGCAGAAATTCCCATTAATTTTTGGCAAAAAGGCAGAAATTCACCTTATTTTGGGGTAAAATTGCAGAAATTTCACATATTTCAGAACAAAAAGGAAGAAATTTCCCTTATTTTGGGGCAAAATTGCAGAAATTTCACTTATTTCAGTGTAGTAAGTCAGAAATTCCCCTTATTTTTTGGCGAAAAAGACAGAAATTCCCTTTGTTTTGAGGGAAAAAGAGAGAAATTCCACTTATTTAGAGGCAAAAAGGCAGAAATTCCCCTTATTTTACAGCAAAAATTAATTAATTTCCCTTTTTATGGCAAAAAGTTATGCATTCCCATTATTTTCGGGCAAAAAGGCAGAAATTCCCTGTATTTTGGAGCAAAATTACAGAAATTGCCCTAATTTTGGGGCAAAAGGCAGAAATTCCCTATATTTTGGGGCAAAAATCAGAAATTCCCTTTATTTTGGGGCAAAATTTCAGAAATTTCCCTTATTTTGGGGCAAAATTGCAGAAATTTCACTTATTTTGAGGCAAAATTGCAGAAATTTCACTTATTTCAGGGAAAAAAGGCAGAAATTTCCTTATTTTGGGGCAAAAAGTCAGAAATTCCTAATATTTTCTGGCAAAAATACAGAAATTTCACTTATTTTAGGGTAATAAATCAGAAATTCCCCTTATTTCAGGGCAAAAAGGCAGAAATTTCCCTTATTTTGGGGCAAAATTGCAGAAATTTCACTTATTTTAGGGTAATAAATCAGAAATTCCCCTTATTTTGGGGCAAAAAAGACAGAAATTCTCTTTGTTTTGGGGGAAAATGACAGAATTTCTACTTATTGAGAAGCAAAAAGGCAGAAATTCCCCTTAGTTTGGAGCAAAAATGAAGAAATTTCCCTTTTTTATGGCAAAAAGTTATGCATTCCCCTTATTTTTGGGCAAAAAGGCAGAAATTCCCCGTATTTTGGAGCAAAATTGCAGAAATTCCGATAATTGTGGTGCAAAAAGGCAGAAATTCCCTATATGTTGGGGCAAAAAGACAGAAAATGTCCTTATTTTGGAGCAAAACTCAGAAATTCCACTTATTTTGGGGCAAAATTGCAGAAATTTCACTTATTTCAGGGAAAAAAGGCAGAAATTTTCTTTATTTTGGGGCAAAAAAGCAGAAATTCCTAATATTTTGTGGCAAAAATGCAGAAATTCCCTTTATTTTGAGGTAAAAAGGCTGAAATTCCCCTTATTTGTTGGCAAAAAGGCAAAAATTTCCCTTAATTTGGGGCAATATTGCAGAAATTTCACTTTTTTCAGGGTAATAAGTCAGAAATTTTTCTTATTTTGGCGCAAAAAAGACAGAAAATCCCTTTGTTTTGGGAGAAGAAAACAGAAATTCCACTTATTTAGAGGCAAAAAGCAGAAATTCCCCTTACTTTGAAACAAAAATGAAGAAATTTCCCTTTTTTAAGGCAAAAAGGTATGCATTCTTCTAATTTTCGTGCAAAAAGGCAGAAATTCCCGGTATTTTGGAGCAAAATTGGAAAAATTCTCCTAATTGTTGGGCAAAAATGCAGAAATTCCCTATATGTTTGGGCAAAAAGACAGAAATTCGCCTTATTTTGGGTCAAAACTCAGAAATTCCACTTATTTTGGGGCAAAATTCCAGAAATTTCCCTTATTCTGGGGCAAAATTGCAGAAATTTCACTTATTTTGGGCAAAATTGCAGAAATTTCTCTTATTTCATGGAAAAAAAAGAAATTTTGTTATTTTGGGGCAAAAAGGCAGAAATTCCCCTTATTTTGAGGTAAAAAGGCTGAAATTCCCCTTATTTGGGGGCAAAAAGGCAGAAATATCCCTTATTTTGGGGCAAAATTGCAGAAATTTCACTTATTTCAGGGTAATAATTCAGAACTTCCCCTTATTTTGGGGCAAAAAAGAAAGAAATTCCCTTTGTTTTGGGGGAAAAAGACAGAAATTCCACTTATTTAGAGGCAACAAGGCAGAAATTCCCCTTATTTTGAGCAAAAATGAAGAAATTTCTCTTTTTATTACAAAAAGGTATGCATTCCCATTATTTTCAGGCAAAAAGGCAGAAATTCCCCATATTTTGGAGCAAAATTACAGAAATTGCCCTAATTTTGGGGCAAAAGGCAGAAATTCCCTATAATTTGGGGCAAAAATCAGAAATTCCCCTTATTTTGGGGCAAAATTCCAGAAATTTCCTTTATTTTGGGGCAAAATTGCAAAAATTTTTCTTATTTGGGGCAAAATTGCAGAAATTTCACTTATTTTCAGGTAAAAAGGCTGAAAATTCCTTTATTTTGGGGCAAAAAGGGAGAAATTACCCTTATTTTGGGGCAAAATTGCAGAAATGTTTGTTATTATTGGGAAAAATTGCAGAAATTTTCCTTATTTTAGGGCAAAATTGCAGAAATTTCACTTACTTCAGAGAAAAAAAGCAAAACTTTTTCTTATTTTGGGGCAAAAAGGCAGAAATTCCCATTATTTTGGGGGAAAAAGGCAGAAATTCACCTTATTTAGGGGTAAAATTGCAGAAATTTCACATATTTCAGGGCAAAAAGGAAGAAATTTTCTGTATTTTGGAGCAAAATTGCAGAAATTCCCCTAGTTGTGGGGCAAAAAGACAGAAATTCACTATATGTGGGGCAAAAAGACAGAAATTCTCTTTATTTTGTGGCAAAACTTAGAAATTCCACTTATTTTGGGGCAAAATTCCAGAAATTTCCCTTATTTTGGGGCAAAATTGCAGAAATTTCACTTATTTTGGGGCAAAATTGCCAAAATTTCACTTATTTCAGGGGAAAAAGGCAGAAATTTTCCTTATTTTGGGGCAAAAAGTCAGAAATTCCTAATATTTTGTGGCAAAAATGCAGAAATTCCCCTTATTTTGAGGTAAAAAGGCTGAAATTCCCCTTATTTGGAGGCACAGAGGCAGAAATTTCCCTTATTTTTGGGCAAAATTGGAGAAATTTCACGTATTTCAGGGTAATAATTCAGAAATTCCCCTTATTTGGGGGCAAAAAGACAGAAATTCCCTTTGTTTGGGGGGAAAAAGACAGAAATTCCACTTATTTAGAGGCAAAAAGGCAGAAATTCCCCTTATTTTGGAGCAAAAATGAAGAAATTTACCTTTATATGGCAAAAATATATGCATTCCTGTTATTTTTGGGATAAAAAGCAGAAATTCCCCGTCTTTAGAAGCAAAATTGCAGAAATTCTCTAATTTTCAGGCAAAAAGGCAGAAATTCTCCTTATTTTGTGGCAAAAAGACAGAAAATCTCCTTTTTTCGGGAGCAAACAGTCAGAAATTTCCCTTATTTTGGCGCAAAATTGCAGAAATGTCCTTTACATTGGGGCAAAATTGCAGAAATTTCCCTTATTTTGGGGCAACATTGCAGAAATTTCACTTACTTCAGGGTAATAAGTCAAAAATTTCCCTTATTTTGGGGCAAAAAAGACAGAAATTCTCTTTGTTTTGAGGGGAAAAGTCAGAAATTCCACTTATTTAGAGGCAAACAGGCAGGAATTCCCTTTATTTTGGAGCAAAAATGAAGAAATTACCCTTTTTATGGCAAAAAGGTATGCATTCCCATTATTTTCAGGCAAAAAGGCAGAAATTCACCTTATGTAGAAGAAAAATTGCAGAAATTTCACATATTTCAGGGCAAAAAGGAAGAAATTTTCTGTATTTTTGGAGCAAAATTGCAGAAATTCCCCTAGTTGTGGGGCAAGAAGGCAGAAATTCCCTATATGTTGGGGCAAAAAGACAGAAATTCTCTTTATTTTGTAGCAAAACTTAGAAATTCCACTTAATTTGGGGCAAAATTCCAGAAATTTCCCTTATTTTGGGGCAAAATTGCAGAAATTTCACTTATTTCAGGGGAAAAAGGCAGAAATTTTCCTTATTTTGGAGCAAAAAGTCAGAAATTCCTAATATTTTGTGGCAAAAATGCAGAAATTCCCCTTATATTGAGGTAAAAAGGCTGAAATTCCCCTTATTTGGGGGCAAAGAAGCAGAAATTTCCCTTATTTTGGGGCAAAATTGGAGAAATTTCACATATTTCAGGGTAAAAATTCAGAAATTCCTTTTATTTTGGGGCAAAAAAGACAGAAATTCCCTTTGTTTTGGGGGAAAAAGACAGAAATTCCACTTATTTAGAGGCAAAAAGGCAGAAATTCCTCTTATTTTGGAGCAAAAATGAAGAAATTTACCTTTTTATGGCAAAAAGGTATGCATTCCTGTTATTATTGGGATAAAAAGCAGAAATTCCCCATATTTAGAAGCAAAATTGCAGAAATTCTCTAATTTTCAGGCAAAAAGGCAGAAATTCTTCTTATTTTGGGGCAAAAAGACAGAAAATCTCCTTTTTTCGGGAGCAAACAGTCAGAAATTTCCCTTATTTTGGCGCAAAATTTCAGAAATTTCCTTTACATTGGGGCAAAATTGCAGAAATTTCCCTTATTTTGGGGCAAAATTGCAGAAATTTCACTTACTTCAGGGTAATAAGTCAGAAATTTCCCTTATTTTGGGGCAACAAAGACAGAAATTCTCTTTGTTTTGTTGGAAAAAGACAGAAATTCCACTTATTTAGAGGCAAACAGGCAGAAATTCCCTTTATTTTGGAGCAAAAATGAAGAAATTACCCTTTTTTAATGTCAAAAAGGTATGCATTCCCATTATTTTCAGGCAAAAAGGCAGAAATTCACCTTATGTAGGGGAAAAATTGCAGAAATTTCACATATTTCACGGCAAAAAGGAAGAAATTTTCTGTATTTTGGAGCAAAATTGCAGAAATTCCCCTATTTGTGGGGCAAGAAGACAGAAATTCCCTATATATTGGGGCAAAAAGACAGAAATTATCTTTATTTTGTGGCAAAACTTAGAAATTCCACTTATTTTGGGGCAAAATTCCAGAAATTTCCCTTATTGTGGGGCAAAATTGCAGAAATTTCACTTATTTTGGGGCAAAATTGCTGAAATTTCACTTATTTCAGAGGAAAAAGGCAGAAATTTTCCTTATTTTGGGGCAAAAAGTCAGAAATTCCTAATATTTTGTGGCAAAAATGCAGAAATTCCCCTTATATTGAGGTAAAAAGGCTGAAATTCCCCTTATTTGGGGGCAAAGAGGCAGAAATTTCCCTTATTTTGGGGCAAAATTGGAGAAATTTCACGTATTTCAGGGTAATAATTCAGAAATTCCCCTTATTTTGGGGCAAAAAAAAAAAATTCCCTTTGTTTTGGGGGAAAAAGACAGAAATTCCACTTATTTAGAGGCAAAAAGGCAGAAATTCCCCTTATTTTGGAGCAAAAATGAAGAAATTTTCCTTTATATGGCAAAAAAATATGCATTCCTGTTATTTTTGGGATAAAAAGCAGAAATTCCCCGTATTTAGAAGCAAAATTGCAGAAATTCTCTAATTTTCAGGCAAAAAGGCAGAAATTCTCCTTATTTTTGGGCAAAAAGACAGAAAATCTCCTTTTTTCTGGAGCAAACAGTAAGAAATTTCCCTTATTTTGGCGCAAAATTGCAGAAATTTCCTTTACATTGGGGCAAAATTGCAGAAATTTCCCTTATTTTGGGGCAAAATTGCAGAAATTTCACTTACTTCAGGGTAATAAGTCAAAAATTTCCCTTATTTTGGGGCAAAAAAGACAGAAATTCTCTTTGTTTTGAGGGAAAAAGACAGAAATTCCACTTATTTAGAGGCAAACAGGCAGAAATTCCCTTTATTTTGGAGCAAAAATGAAGAAATTATCCTTTATATGGCAAAAAGGTATGCATTCCCATTATTTTCAGGCAAAAAGGCAGAAATTCACCTTATTTATGGGTAAAATTGCAGAAATTTCACATATTTCAGGGCAAAAAGGAAGAAATTTTCTGTATTTTGGAGCAAAATTGCAGAAATTCCCCTAGTTGTGGGGCAAAAAGACAGAAATTCACTATATGTTGGGGCAAAAAGACAGAAATTCTCTTTATTTTGTGGCAAAACTTAGAAATTCCACTTATTTTGGGGCAAAATTCCAGAAATTTCCCTTATTTTGGGGCAAAATTGCAGAAATTTCACTTATTTTGGGGCAAAATTGCCGAAATTTCACTTATTTCAGGGGAAAAAGGCAGAAATTTTCCTTATTTTGGAGCAAAAAGTCAGAAATTCCTAATATTTTGTGGCAAAAATGCAGAAATTCCCCTTATATTGAGGTAAAAGGGATGAAATTCCCCTTATTTGGGGGCAAAGAAGCAGAAATTTCCCTTATTTTGGGGCAAAATTGGAGAAATTTCACATATTTCAGGGTAATAATTCAGAAATTCCCCTTATTTTGGGGAAAAAAAGACAGAAATTCCCTTTGTTTTGGGGGAAAAAGACAGAAATTCCACTTATTTAGAGGCAAAAAGGCAGAAATTCCTCTTATTTTGGAGCAAAAATGAAGAAATTTACCTTTTTATGGCAAAAAGGTATGCATACCTGTTATTTTTGGGATAAAGAGCAGAAATTCCCCATATTTAGAAGCAAAATTGCAGAAATTCTCTAATTTTCAGGCAAAAAGGCAGAAATTCTCCTTATTTTAGGGCAAAAAGAAAGAAAATCTCCTTTTTACGGGAGCAAACAGTCAGAAATATCCCTTATTTTGGCGCAAAATTTCAGAAATTTCCTTTACATTGGGGCAAAATTGCAGAAATTTCCCTTATTTTGGGGCAAAATTGCAGAAATTTCACTTACTTCAGGGTAATAAGTCAGAAATTTCCCTTATTTTGGGGCAACAAAGACAGAAATTCTCTTTGTTTTGGGGGAAAAAGACAGAAATTCCACTTATTTTGAGGCAAACAGGCAGAAATTCCCTTTATTTTGGAGCAAAAATGAAGAAATTACCCTTTTTATGGCAAAAAGGTATGCATTCCCATTATTTTCAGGCAAAAAGGCAGAAATTCACCTTATGTAGGGGAAAAATTGCAGAAATTTCACATATTTCAGGGCAAAAAGGAAGAAATTTTCTGTATTTTGGAGCAAAATTGCAGAAATTCCCCTAGTTGTGGGGCAAGAAGACAGAAATTCCCTATATGTTGGGGCAAAAAGACAGAAATTATCTTTATTTTGTGGCAAAACTTAGAAATTCCACTTATTTTGGGGCAAAATTCCAGAAATTTCCCTTATTTTGGGGCAAAATTGCAGAAATTTCACTTATTTTGGGGCAAAATTGCCGAAATTTCACTTATTTCAGGGGAAAAAGGCAGAAATTTTCCTTATTTTGGGGCAAAAAGTCAGAAATTCCTAATATATTGTGGCAAAAATGCAGAAATTCCCCTTATATTGAGGTAAAAAGGCTGAAATTCCCTTTATTTGGGGGCAAAGAGGCAGAAATTTCCCTTATTTTGGGGCAAAATTGGAGAAATATCACGTATTTCCTGGTAATAATTCAGAAATTCCCCTTATTTTGGGGCAAACAAGACAGGAATTCCCTTTGTTTTGGGGAAAAAAGAAAGAAATTCTACTTATTTAGAGGCAAAAATGCAAAAATTTCCATTATTTTGGAGCAAAAATGAAGAAATTTACCTTTTTATGGCAAAAAGGTATGCATTCCTGTTATTTTTGGGATAAAAAGCAGAAATTCCCCGTATTTAGAAGCAAAATTGCAGAAATTCTCTAATTTTCAGGCAAAAAGGCAGAAATTCTTCTTATTTTGGGCAAAAAGACAGAAAATCTCCTTTTTTCGGGAGCAAACAGTCAGAAATTTCCCTTATTTTAAGGCAAAATTGCAGAAATTTCCCTTATTTTGGGGCAAAATTGCAGAAATTTCTCTTATTTTGGGGCAAAATTGCAGAAATTTCACTTACTTCAGGGTAATAAGTCAGAAATTTCCCTTATTTTGGGGCAAAAAAGACAGAAATTATCTTTGTTTTGGGGGAAAAAGACAGAAATTCCACTTATTTAGAGGCAAACAGGCAGAAATTCCCTTTATTTTGGAGCAAAAATGAAGAAATTACCCTTTTTATAGCAAAAAGGTATGCATTCTCATTATTTTCAGGCAAAAAGGCAGAAATTCCCTGAATTTAAGCAAAATTGCAAAATTCCCCTAATTTTGGGGCAAAAGGCAGAAATTCCCTTTATTTTGGGGCAAAAATCAGAAATTCCCCTTATTTTGGGGAAAAATTGCAGAAATTTCACTTATTTTAGAGAAAAAAAGCAAAAATTTTTATAATTTTAGGGCAAAAAGACAGAAATTCCCATTATTTTGGGGCAAAAAATCAGAAATTCACCTTATTTAGGGGTAAAATTGCAGAAATTTCAAATATTTCAGGGCAAAAAGGCAGAAATTCCCCGTATTTTGGAGCAAAATTGCAGAAATTCCCCTAATTGTGGGGCAAAAAGGCAGAAATTCCCTATATGTTGGGGCAAAAAGACAGAAATTCTCCTTATTTTAGGGCAAAACTTAGAAATTCCACTTATTTTGGGGCAAAATTCCAGAAATTTCCCTTATTTTGGGGCAAAATTGCAGAAATTTCACTTATTTCAGGGAAAAAAGGCAGAAATTTTCTTTATTTTGTGGCAAAAAGTCAGAAATTCCTAATATTTTGTGGCAAAAATGCAGAAATTCCCCTTATTTTGAGGTATAAAGGCTGAAATTCCCCTTATTTCAGGGCAAAAAGGCAGAAATTTCCCTTATTTTGGGGCAAAATTGCAGAAATTTCACTTATTTTCAGGTAAAAAGGCTGAAATTTCCTTTATTTTGGGGCAAAAAGGGAAAAATTCCCCTTATTTTGGAGCAAAAATGCAGAAATTTCTGTTAATATTGGGAAAAATTGCAGAAATTTTCCTTATTTTAGGGCAAAATTGCAGAAATTTATCTTATTTCATAGAAAAAAAGCAATTTTTTTTTATTTTGAGGCAAAAAGGCAGAAATTCCCATTAATTTGTGGCAAAAAGGAAGAAATTCACCTTATTTTGGGGTAAAATTGCAGAAATTTCACATATTTCAGAACAAAAAGGCAGAAATTTCCCTTATTTTGGGGCAAAATTGCAGAAATTTCACTTATTTCAGTGTAGTAAGTCAGAAATTCCCCTTATTTTGAGGCGAAAAAGACAGAAATTCCCTTTGTTTTGAGGGAAAAAGACAGAAATTCCACTTATTTAGAGGCAAAAAGGCAGAAATTCCCCTTATTTTGGAGCAAAAATGAAGAAATTTCCCTTTTTTTACGGCAAAAAGTTATGCATTCCCTTTATTTTTGGGAAAGGGAAGAAATTCCCTGTATTTTGGATCAAAATTGCAGAAATTCCCCTAATTGTGGGGCAAAAAGGCAGAAATTCCCTGTATGTTAGGGCAAAAATACAGAAATTCTCCTTATTTTGGGGCAAAACTCAGAAATTCCACTTATTTTGGGGCAAAATTGCAGAAATTTCCCTTATTCTTGGGCAACATTGCAGAAATTTCACTTATTTTGGGGCAATATTGCAGAAATTTTACTTATTTCTGGGGAAAAAGGTAGAAATTTTCCTTAATTTTGGGCCAAAAAGGCAGGAATTCCCCTTATTTTGAGGTAAAAAGGCTGAAATTCCCCTTATTTGAGGGCAAAGAGTCAGAAATTTCCCTTATTTTGGGGCAAAATTACAGACATTTCATTTATTTCAGGGTATTAAGTCTGAAATTCCCCTTATTTTGGGTCAAAAAAGACAGAAATTCCCTTCGTTTTGGAGGAAAAGACAGAAATTCCACTTATTTAGAGGCAAATATGCAGAAATTTCCTTTATTTTGGAGCAAAAATGAAGAAATTTACCTTTTTATGGCAAAAAGGTATGCATTCCCCTTACTTTCGGGATAAAAAGCAGAAATTCCCCGTATTTTGAAGCAAAATTGCAGAAATTCTCATAATTTTCGGGCAAAAAGGCAGAAATTCTCCTTATTTTGGGGCAAGAAGACAGAAAATCTCCATTTTTCGGGAGCAAAATTCAGAAATTTCCCTTATTTTGGGGCAAAAGTGCAGAAATTTCCTTTACATTGGGGCAAAATTGAGGAAATTTCCCTTATTTTGGGGCAAAATTGCAGAAATTTCACTTACTTCAGGGTAATAAGTCAGAAATTTCCCTATTTTGGGGCAACAAAGACAGAAATTCTCTTTGTTTTGGGGGAAAAAAGACAGAAATTCCACTTATTTAGAGGCAAACAGGCAGAAATTCCCGTTATTTTGGAGCAAAAATGAAGAAATTACCCTTTTTATGGTAAAAAAGTTTGCATTCCCATGATTTTCAGGCAAAAAGGCAGAAATTCACTTTATTTAGGGGTAAAATTGCAGAAATTTCACATATTTCAGGGCAAAAAGGAAGAAATTTTCTGTATTTTGGAGCAAAATTGCAGAAATTCCTATAGTTGTGGGGCAAAAAGACAGAAATTCCCTCTATGTTGGGGCAAAAAGACAGAAATTATCTTTATTTTGTGGCAAAACTTAGAAATTCCACTTATTTTGGGGCAAAATTCCAGAAATTTCCCTTATTTTGGGGCAAAATTACAGAAATTTCACTTATTTTGGGGCAAAATTGCCGAAATTTTACTTATTTCATTGGAAAAAGGCAGAAATTTTCTTTATTTTGGGGCGAAAAGTCAGAAATTCCTAATATTTTGTGGCAAAAATGCAGAAATTCACCTTATATTGAGGTAAAAAGGCTGAAATTCCCCTTATTTGGGGGCAAAGAGGCAGAAATTTCCCTTATTTTGGGGCAAAATTGGAGAAATTTCACGTATTTCAGGGTAATAATTCAGAAATTCCCCTTATTTTGGGGCAAAAAAGACAGAAATTCCCTTTGTTTTGGGGGAAAAAGACAGAAATTCCACTTATTTAGAGGCAAAAATGCAGAAATTCCCCTTATTTTGGAGCAAAAATGAAGAAATTTACCTTTTTATGGCAAAAAGGTATGCATTCCTGTTATTTTTGGGATAAAAAGCAGAAATTCACTGTATTTAGAAGCAAAATTGCAGAAATTCTCTAATTTTCAGGCAAAAAGGCAGAAATTCTCCTTATTTTGGTGCAAAAAGACAGAAAATCTCCTTTTTTCGGGAGCAAACAGTCAGAAATTTCCCTTATTTTGGCGCAAAATTGCAGAAATTTCCTTTACATTGGGGCAAAATTGCAGAAATTTCCCTTATTTTGGGGCAAAATTGCAGAAATTTCACTTACTTCAGGGTAATAAATCAGAAATTTCCCTTATTTTGGGGCAAAAAAGACAGAAATTCTCTTTGTTTTGGGGGAAAAAGACAGAAATTCCACTTATTTAGAGGCAAACAGGCAGAAATTCCCTTTATTTTGGAGCAACAATGAAGAAATTACTCTTTTTATAGCAAAAAGGTTTGCATTCCCATTATTTTCAGGCAAAAAGGCAGAAATTCCCTGTATTTTGGAGCAAAATTGCAGAAATTCCCCTAATTTTGGGGCAAAAAGGCAGAAATTCCCTATATGTTGGGCAGAAAAGAAAGAAATTCTCTTTATTTTGGGGCAAAACTCAGAAATTCCATTTATTTTGGGGCAAAATTCCAGAAATTTCCCTTATTTTGGGTCAAAATTGCAGAAATTTCACTTATTTCAGGGCATAATTCAAAAATTCCTTTTATTTTGGGGCAAAAAGACAGAAATTCCATTTATTTTTTGGTAAAAAGGCAATAATTTCATTTACTTTGAGGTAAAAAGGCAGAAATTCCTATTATTTTGGGGCAAAAATGAAGAAATTTCCCTTTTTTGTGGTAAACGGTATACATTCCTTTTACATTCGGGATAAAAAGCAGAAATTCTCCGTATTTTGAAGCAAAATTGCAGAAATTCTCATAATTTTCGGGCAAAAAGGCAGAAATTCCATAATTTTGGGGCAAAAGTCAGAAATTCCCTTTATTTTGGGGCAAAAATCAGAAATTCCCCTTCTTTTGGTGCAAAATTCAAGAAATTTCCTTTATTTTGGGGCAAAATTTCAGGAATTTACCTTATTTTGGGGCAAAATTGCAGAAATTTCAGTTATTTTCAGGTAAAAAGGCTGAAATTTCCTTTGTTTTGTGGCAAAAAGTGAGAAATTCCCCTTATTTTGGAGCAAAATTGCAGAAATTTCCCTTATTATGGGGAAATATTGCAGAAATTTCCCTTAATTTAAGGCAAAATTGCAGAAATTTCACTTATTTAAAAAAAAAAAAGCAAAATTTTTTCTTATTTTGGGGCAAACAGGCAGAGATTCCCATTATTTCGGGCAAAAAAAACAGAAATTCACTTTGTTTTGGGGGAAAAAGACAGAAATTCCACTTATTTAGAGGCAAAAAGGCTGAAATTCCCCATATTTTGGAGCAAAAATGAAGAAATTCACCTTTTTATGGCAAAAAGGTATGCATTCCCTTACTTTCGAGATAAAAGCAGAAATTCCCCATATTTTGAAGCAAAATTGCAGAAATTCTCATAATTTTTGGGCAAAAAGGTAGAAATTCTCCTTATTTTAGGGAAAAAAGACAGAAAATCTCCTTTTTTTGGGAACAAAAAGTCAGAAATTTCCCTTATTTTGAGGCAAAATTGCAGAAATTTCCTTTACATTGGGGCAAAATTTCAGAAATTTCCCTTATTTTGGGGCAAAATTGCAGAAATTTCACTTATTTCAGGGTAATAAGTCAGAAATTCCCCTTAATTTGGGGCAAAAAGATAGAAATTCCCTTTGTTTTTGGGGAAAAAGACAGAAATTCCACTTATTTAGAGGCAAAAAGGCAGAAATTCCTTTTATTTTGGAGCAACAAGGAAGAAATTTCCCTTTTTATGGCAAAAAGGTATGCATTTCCATTATTTTTGGGCATAAAGGCAGAAATTCCCCGTATTTTGAAGCAAAATTGCAGAAATTCTCCTAAATTTGGGGCAAAAGGCAGAAATTCCCTTTATTTTGGGACAAAAATCATAAATTCCCCTTATTTTGGGGCAAAATTCAAGAAATTTCCTTTGTTTTGGGGCAAAATTGCAGGAATTTATCTTATTTTAGGGCAAAATTACGGAAATTTTTCTTATTTGGTGCAAAATTGCAGAAATTTCACTTATTTTCAGGTAAAAAGGCTGAAATTTCCTTTATTTTGTGGAAAAAGGGAGAAATTCCTCTAATTTTGGGGCAAAATTGCAGAAATTTCCCTTATTATTGGGAAAAATTTCAGAAATTTTCCTTATTTTAGGGCAAAATTGCAGAAATTTCACTTATTTCAGAGAAAAAAAGCAAAAATTTTTCTTATTTTGGGGCAAAATGGCAGAAATTCACATTATTTTGGGGCAAAAAGGCAGAAATTCACAATATTTTGGGGTAAAATTGCAGAAATTTCACTTATTTTGGGGCAAAATTGCAGAAATTTTACTTATTTCGGGTAAAAAAGGCAGAAATTTTCCTTATTTTGAGGCAAAAAAGGCAAAAATTTCCCTTATTTTGAGGTAAAAAGGCTGAAATTCCCTTTATTTGGGGGAAAAGAGGCAGAAATTTCCCTTAATTTGGGGCAAAATTGCAGAAATTTCACTTATTTCAGGGTAATTGGTCAGAAATTCCACTTATATTGAGGCAAAAAAGACAGAAATTCTCTTTGTTTTGGGGGAAAATGACAGAAATTCTACTTATTGAAGAGCAAAAAGGCAGAAATTCCCCTTAGTTTGGAGCAAAAATGAAGAAATTTTATTTTTTTAGGGCAAAAAGTTATGCATTCCCCTTATTTTTGAGCAAAAAGGCAGAATTTCCCCGTATTTTGGAGCAAAATTGCAGAAATTCCCATAATTGTGGTGCAAAAAGGCAGAAATTCCCTATATGTTGGGGCAAAAAGACAGAAAATGTCCTTATTTTGGAGCAAAACTCAGAAATTCCACTTATTTTGGGGCAAAATTGCAGAAATTTCACTTATTTCAGGGAAAAAAGGCAGAAATTTTCTTTATTTTGGGGCAAAAAAGCAGAAATTCCTAATATTTTGTGGCAAAAATGCAGAAATTCCCCTTATTTTGAGGTAAAAAGGGTGAAATTCCCCTTATTTGTGGGCAAAAAGTCAAAAATTTTCCTTATTTTGGGGCAAAATTACAGAAATTTCACTTATTTCAGGGTAATAAGTCAGAAATTCTTCTTGTTTTGGGGCAAAAAAGACAGAAAATCCCTTTGTTTTTGGGGAAAAAGACAGAAATTCCACTTATTTAGAGGCAAAAAAGCAGAAATTCCCCCTTATTTTGAAGCAAAAATGAAGAAATTTCCCTTTTTTAAGGCAAAAAGGAATGCATTCTTCTTATTTTCGGGCAAAAAGGAGGAAATTCCCCGTATTTTGGAGCAAAATTGCAAAAATTCCCCTAATTGTGGGGCAAAAATGCAGAAATTCCCTATATGTTGGGGCAAAAAGACAAAAATTCTCCCTATTTTGGGGAAAAACACAGAAATTCCACTTATTTTGTAGCAAAATTCCAGAAATTTCCCTTATTCTGGGGCAAAATTGCAGAAATTTCACTTATTTTGGGCAAAATTGCAGAAATTTCACTTATTTCAGGGGAAAAAAAATTTGTTATTTTGGGGCAAAAAGGCAGAAATTCCCCTGATTTTGAGGTAAAAAGGCTGAAATTCCTTTTATTTGGGGGCAAAAAGGCAAAAATATCCCTTATTTTGGGGCAAAATTGCAGAAATTTCACTTATTTCAGGGTAATAAGTCAGAAATTCCCCTTAATTTGGGGCAAAAAAGATAGAAATTCCCTTTGTTTTTGGGGAAAAAGACAGAAATTCCACTTATTTAGAGGCAAAAAGGCAGAAATTCCTTTTATTTTGGAGCAACAAGGAAGAAATTTCCCTTTTTATGGCAAAAAGGTATGCATTTCCATTATTTTTGGGCATAAAGGCAGAAATTCCCCGTATTTTGAAGCAAAATTGCAGAAATTCTCCTAAATTTGGGGCAAAAGGCAGAAATTCCCTTTATTTTGGGACAAAAATCATAAATTCCCCTTATTTTGGGGCAAAATTCAAGAAATTTCCTTTGTTTTGGGGCAAAATTGCAGGAATTTATCTTATTTTAGGGCAAAATTTCGGAAATTTTTCTTATTTGGTGCAAAATTGCAGAAATTTCACTTATTTTCAGGTAAAAAGGCTGAAATTTCCTTTATTTTGTGGAAAAAGGGAGAAATTCCTCTAATTTTGGGGCAAAATTGCAGAAATTTCCCTTATTATTGGGAAAAATTTCAGAAATTTTCCTTATTTTAGGGCAAAATTGCAGAAATTTCACTTATTTTAAGGTAAAAAGGCTGAAATTTCCTTTATTTTGTGGCGAAAAGGGAGAAATTCCTCTAATTTTGGGGCAAAATTGCAGAAATTTCCCTTATTATTGGGAAAAATTTCAGAAATTTTCCTTATTTTAGGGCAAAATTGCAGAAATTTCACTTATTTCAGAGAAAAAAAGCAAAAATTTTTCTTATTTTGGGGCAAAATGGCAGAAATTCACATTATTTTGGGGCAAAAAGGCAGAAATTCACAATATTTTGGGGTAAAATTGCAGAAATTTCACTTATTTTGGGGCAAAATTGCAGAAATTTTACTTATTTCGGGTAAAAAAGGCAGAAATTTTCCTTATTTTGAGGCAAAAAAGGCAAAAATTTCCCTTATTTTGAGGTAAAAAGGCTGAAATTCCCTTTATTTGGGGGAAAAGAGGCAGAAATTTCCCTTAATTTGGGGCAAAATTGCAGAAATTTCACTTATTTCAGGGTAATTGGTCAGAAATTCCACTTATATTGAGGCAAAAAAGACAGAAATTCTCTTTGTTTTGGGGGAAAATGACAGAAATTCTACTTATTGAGAAGCAAAAAGGCAGAAATTCCCCTTAGTTTGGAGCAAAAATGAAGAAATTTTATTTTTTTAGGGCAAAAAGTTATGCATTCCCCTTATTTTTGAGCAAAAAGGCAGAATTTCCCCGTATTTTGGAGCAAAATTGCAGAAATTCCCATAATTGTGGTGCAAAAAGGCAGAAATTCCCTATATGTTGGGGCAAAAAGACAGAAAATGTCCTTATTTTGGAGCAAAACTCAGAAATTCCACTTATTTTGGGGCAAAATTGCAGAAATTTCACTTATTTCAGGGTAATAAGTCAGAAATTCCCCTTATTTTGGGGCAAAAAAGAAAGAAATTCCCTTTGTTTTGGGGGAAAAAGAAAGAAATTCCACTTATTTAGAGGCAAAAAGGCAGAAATTCCCCTTGTTTTGGGGCAAAATTCCAAAAATTTCCTTTATTTTGGGGCAAGATTGCAGGAATTTACATTATTTTGGGGCAAAATTGCAGAAATTTCCCTCATTTGGGTCAAAATTTCAGAAATTTCGCTTATTTTAAGGTAAAAAGTCTGAAATTTCCTTTGTTTTGGGCCAAAAAGGAAGAAATTCCATTTATTTTGGGCAAAATTGCAGAAATCTCCCTTATTATGGAAAAAAATTGCAAAAATTTCTCTTATTTAAGGCAAAATTGCAGAAATTTCACTTTTTTTTGAGAAAAAAAGCAAAAGTTTTTCTTATTTTGGGGCAAAAAGGCAGAATTTCCCATTATTTTGGGGCAAAAAAGCAGAAATTCACCTTATTTAGGTGTAAAATTGCAGAAATTTCACATATTTCATGGCAAAAAGGCAGAATTCCCCGTATTTTGGAGCAAAATTGCAGAAATTCCCCCAATATCTGGCTAAAAAGGCAGAAAATCCCTATATGTTTGGGCAAAAAGACAGAAATTTTTTTCATTTTGGGGCAAAACTTAGAAATTCCACTTATTTTGGGGCAAAATTCCAGAAATTTCCCTTATTTTGGGGCAAAATTGCAGAAATTTCACTTATTTTGAGGCAAAATTGCAGAAATTTCACTTATTTCAGGGAAAAAAGGCAGAAATTTTCCTTATTTTGGGGCAAAAAGTCAGAAATTCCTAATATTTTGTGGCAAAAATGCAGAAATTCCCCTTATTTTGAGGTAAAAAGGCTGAAATTCCCCTTTATTTCAGGGCAAATAGGCAGAAATTTCCCTTATTTTGGGGCAAAATTGCAGAAATTTCACTTATTTTAATGTAATAAATCAGAAATTCCCCTTATTTTGGGGCAAAAAAGACAGAAATTCTCTTTGTTTTGGGGGAAAATGACAGAAATTCTACTTATTGAGAAGCAAAAAGGCAGAAATTCCTCTTATTTTGGAGCAAAAATGAAGAAATTTACCTTTTTATGGCAAAAAGGTATGCATTCCTGTTATTTTTGGGATAAAAAGCAGAAATTCCCCGTATTTAGAAGCAAAATTGCAGAAATTCTCTAATTTTCAGGCAAAAAGGCAGAAATTCTCCTTATTTTGGGGCAAAAAGACAGAAAATCTCCTTTTTACGGGAGCAAACAGTCAGAAATTTCCCTTATTTTGGGGCAAAATTGCAGAAATTTCACTTACTTCAGGGTAATAAGTCAGAAATTTCCCTTATTTTGGGGCAACAAAGACAGAAATTCTCTTTGTTTTGGGGGAAAAAGACAGAAATTCCACTTATTTAGAGGCAAACAGGCAGAAATTCCCTTTATTTTGGAGCAAAAATGAAGAAATTACCCTTTTTATGGCAAAAAGGTATGCATTCCCATTATTTTCAGGCAAAAAGGCAGAAATTCACCTTATTTAGGGGTAAAATTGCAGAAATTTCACATATTTCAGGGCAAAAAGGAAGAAATTTTCTGTATTTTGGAGCAAAGTTGCAGAAATTCCCCTAGTTGTGGGGCAAAAAGACAGAAATTCACTATATGTTGGGGCAAAAAGACAGAAATTCTCTTTATTTTGTGGCAAAACTTAGAAATTCCACTTATTTTGGGGCAAAATTCCAGAAATTTCCCTTATTTTGGGGCAAAATTGCAGAAATTTCACTTATTTTGGGGCAAAATTGCCGAAATTTCACTTATTTCAGGGGAAAAAGGCAGAAATTTTCCTTATTTTGGAGCAAAAAGTCAGAAATTCCTAATATTTTGTGGCAAAAATGTATAAATTCCCCTTATATTGAGGTAAAAAGGCTGAAATTCCCCTTATTTGGGGGCAAAGAAGCAGAAATTTCCCTTATTTTGGGGCAAAATTGGAGAAATTTCACGTATTTCAGGGTAATAATTCAGAAATTCCCCTTATTTTGGGGCAAAAAAGACAGAAATTCCCTTTGCTTTGGGGGAAAAAAACAGAAATTCCACTTATTTAGAGGCAAAAAGGCAGAAATTTTCCTTATTTTGGAGCAAAAATGAAGAAATTTACCTTTTTATGGCAAAAAGGTATGCATTCCTGTTATTTTTGGGATAAAAAGCAGAAATTCCCCATATTTAGAAGCAAAATTGCAGAAATTCTCTAATTTTCAGGCAGAAAGGCAGAAATTCTCCTTATTTTGGGGCAAAAAGACAGAAAATCTCCTTTTTTCGGGAGCAAACAGTCAGAAATTTCCCTTATTTTGGGGCAAAATTGCAGAAATTTCCTTTACATTGGGGCAAAATTGCAGAAATTTCCCTTATTTTGGGCAAAATTGCAGAAATTTCACTTACTTCAGGGTAATAAGTCAGAAATTTCCCTTATTTTGGGGCAAAAAAGACAGGAATTCTCTTTGTTTTGGGGGAAAAAGACAGAAATTCCACTTATTTAGAGCCAAACAGGCAGAAATTCACTTTATTTTGGAGCAAAAATGAAGAAATTACCCTTTTTATTGCAAAAAAGTATGCATTCCCATTATTTTCAGGCAAAAAGGCAGAAATTCCCTGTATTTTGGAGCAAAATTGCAGAAATTCCCCTAATTTTGGGGCAAAAAGGCAGAAATTCCCTATATGTTGGGCAGAAAAGACAGAAATTCTCTTTATTTTGGGGCAAAACTCAGAAATTCCATTTATTTTGGGGCAAAATTCCAGAAATTTCCCTTATTTTGGGTCAAAATTGCAGAAATTTCACTTATTTCAGGGCATAATTCAAAAATTCCTTTTATTTTGGGGCAAAAAGACAGAAATTCCATTTATTTTTTGGTAAAAAGGCAATAATTTCATTTACTTTGAGGTAAAAAGGCAGAAATTCCTATTATTTTGGGGCAAAAATGAAGAAATTTCCCTTTTTTGTGGTAAACGGTATACATTCCTTTTACATTCAGGATAAAAAGCAGAAATTCCCCGTATTTTGAAGCAAAATTGCAGAAATTCTCATAATTTTCGGGCAAAAAGGCAGAAATTCCCTAATTTTGGGGTAAAAGTCAGAAATTCCCTTTATTTTGGGGCAAAAATCAGAAATTCCCCTTCTTTTGGTGCAAAATTCAAGAAATTTCCTTTATTTTGGGGCAAAATTTCAGGAATTTACCTTATTTTGGGGCAAAATTGCAGAAATTTCAGTTATTTTCAGGTAAAAAGGCTGAAATTTCCTTTGTTTTGTGGCAAAAAGGGAGAAATTCCCCTTATTTTGGAGCAAAATTGCAGAAATTTCCCTTATTATGGGGAAATATTGCAGAAATTTCCCTTAATTCAAGGCGAAAAGGCCGAAATTTCCCTTATTTTGGAGCAAAAATGAAGAAATTTCCCTTTTTATTGCAAAAAGGTATGCATTCCCATTATTTTCGGGCAAAAGGCAGAAATTCCCCGTATTTTGGAGCAAAATTGCAGAAATTCCCCTAATTGTGGGGCAAAAAGCAAAAATTCCTTTTATTTGCGGGCAAAAATCAGAAATTCCCCTTATTTTGGGGCAAAATTCAAGAAATTACCTTTATTTTGGGGCAAAATTGCAGAAATTTACCTTATTTTGGGGCAAAATTGCAAAAATTTCCCTTATTTGGGGCAAAATTGCAGAAATTTCAGTTATTTTCAGGTAAAAAGGCTGAAATTTTTTTTATTTTGTGGCAAAAAGGGAGAAATTCCCCTTATTTTGGGGCAATATTGCAGAAATTTCCTTTATTATGAGGAAATATTGCAGAAATTTCCCTTAATTTAAGGCAAAATTGTAGAAATTTCACTTATATCAGAGAAAAAAAGCAAAAATTTTTCTTATTTTGGGGCAAAAAGGGAGAAATTCCCATTATTTTGGGGCAAAAAGGCAGAAATTCACCTTATTTTGGGGTAAAATTGCAGAAATTTCACATATTTCAGGGCAGAAAGGCAGAAATTTCCCTTAATTTGGGGCAAAAAAGACAGAAATTTTCTTTGTTTTGGGTGAAAAAGACAGAAATTCCACTTATTTAGAGGCAAAAAGGCAAAAATTCCCCTTATTTTGGAGCAAAAATGAAGAAATTTACCTTATTTATGGCAAAAAGTTATGCATTCCCTTTATTTTCGGGCAAAATGGCAGAAATTCCTCGTATTTTGGAGCAAAATTGCAGAAATTCCCCTAATTTTGGGGCAAAAATGCAGAAATTTTCTATATGTTGGGGCAAAAAGGCAAAAATTCTCCTTATTTTGGGGCAAAACTCAGAAATTCCACTTATTTTGGGGCAAAATTTCAGAAATTTCCTTTATTCTGGGGCAAAATTGCAGAAATTTCACTTATTTTCAGGTAAAAAGGCTGAAATTTCCTTTATTTTGGGGCAAGAAGAGAGAAATTCCCCTTATTTTGGGGTAAAAATGCAGAAATTCCCCTTATTTTGAGGTAAAAAGCCTGAAATTCCCCTTATTTGTGGGCAAAGAGGCAGAAATTTTCCTTATTTTGGGGCAAAATTGCAGAAATTTCACTTATTTCATAGTAAGAAGTAAGAAATTCCTCTTATTTTGGGGCAAAAATGATAGAAATTCCTTTTGTTTTGGGGGAAAAAGACAGAAATTCCAATTATTTAGAGGCAAAAAGCAGAAATTCCCCTTATTTTGGAGCAAAAATGAAGAAATTCACCTTTTTATGGCAAAAAGGTATGCATTCCCCTTACTTTCGGGATAAAAGCAGAAATTCCCCGTATTTTGAAGCAAAATTGCAGAAATTCTCATAATTTTCGGGCAAAAAGACAGAAATTCTTTTTTTTGGGGGCAAAAAGACAGAAAATCTCCTTTTTTTGGGAACAAACAGTCAGAAATTTCCTTTATTTTGGGGCAAAATTGCATAAATTTTCTTTACATTGGGGCAAAATTTAAGAAATTTCCTTTATTTTGGGGCAAAATTGCAGAAATTTCACTTATTTCAGGGTAATAAGTCAGAAATTCCTCTTATTTTGGGGCAAAAAAGACAGAAATTCCTTTTGTTTTGGGGGAAGAAGACAGAAATTCCACTTATTTAGAGGTAAAAAGGCAGAAATCACCTTTATTTTGGAGCAAAAATAAAGAAATTAACCTTTTTATGGCAAAAAGGTATGCATTCCTATTATTTTCGGGCAAAAAGGCAGAAATTCCTCGTATTTTGGAGCAAAAGTGCAGAAATTCCCCTAATTTTGGGGCAAAAGGCAAAAATTCTTTTTGTTTTGGGGCAAAATTCAGAAATTCCCATTATTTTGGGGCAAAAATTCAGAAATTTCCTTTATTTTGGGGCAAAATTGCAATAATTTACCTTATTTTGGGGCACAATTTCAGAAATTTCCCTTATTTGAGGCAAAATTGCAGAAATTTTAGTTATTTTCATGTAAAAAGGGTGAAATTTCCTTTATTTTGGGGCAAAAAGTGAGAAATTCCCCTTATTTTGGGGCAAAATTGCAGAAATTTTTCTTATTATGGGGAAAAATTGCAGAAATTTCCGTGATTTTAGGCCAAAATTGCAGAAATTTCACTTATTTCAGAGGAAAAAAGCAAAAATTTTTCTTATTTTGGGGCAAAAATGCAGAAATTCTCATTATTTTGGGGCAAAAAGTCAGAAATTCACCTTATTTTGGGGTAAAATTGCAGAAATTTCACATATTTCAGGGCAAAAAGGCAGAAATATCCCTTATTTTGAGGCAAAAAAGACAGAAATTCCCTTTGTTTTGGGGGAAAAAGACAGAAATTCCACTTATTTAGAAGCAAAAAGGCAGAAATTCCCCTTATTTTGGAGCAAAAATGAAGAAATTTCCCTTTTTTATGGCAAAAAGTTATGCATTCCCCTTATTTTCGGGAAAAAAGGCAGAAATTCCCCGTATTTTGGAGCAAAATTGCAGAAATTCCCCTAATTGTGGGGCAAAAATTCAGAAATTCCTTATATGTTGGGGCAAAAAGAAAGAAATTCTCCTTATTTGGGGGCAAAACTCAGAAATTCCACTTATTTTGGGGCAAAATTCCAGAAATTCCCCTTATTTTGGGGCAAAATTGCAAAATTTCACTTATTTTAGGTCAAAATTGCAGAAATTTCACTTATTTAAGGAAAAAAAGGCAGAAATTTTCTTTATTTTGGGGCAAAAAGGAAGAAATTCCTAATATTTTGTGGCAAAATGCAGAAATTCCTTTTATTTTGAGGTGAAAAGGCTGAAATTCCCCATATTTGTGGGCAAAAAGGCAGAAATTCTTTTTATTTTGGGGCAAAACTCTAAATTCCACTTATTTTGGGGCAAAATTCCAGAAATTTCCCTTATTCTGGGGCAAAATTGCAGAAATTTCACTTATTTTTGGGCAAAATTTCAGAAATTTCACTTATTTCAGGGAAAAAAGGGAGAAATTTTCCTTATTTTTGGGCAAAAAGGCAGAAATTCCCCTTATTTTGAGGTAAAAAGCCTGAAATTCCCCTTATTTGGGGGCAAAATGAAGGAATTTCCCTTATTTTGGGGCAAAATTGCCGAAATTTCACATATTTCAGGGTAATAATTCAGAAATTCCACTTATTTTAGGGTAAAAAAGACAGAAATTCCCTTTGTTTCTGAAAAAAAAGACAGAAATTCCACTTATTTAGAGGCAAAAAGGCCGAAATTCCCCTTATTTTGGAGCAAAAATGAAGAAATTTACCTTTTTATGGCAAAAAGGTATGCATTCCCCTTACTTTCGGGATAAAAGCAGAAATTCCCCGTATTTTGATGCAAAATTACAGAAATTTTCATAATTTTTGAGCAAAAAGGCAGAAATTTTCCTTATTTTTGGGCAACAAGGCATAAAATCTCCTATTTTGGAACAAACAGTCAGAAATTTCCCTTTTTTTTGGGCAAAATTGCAGAAATTTCCTTTACATTGGGGTAAAATTGCAGAAATTTCGCTTATTTTGGGGCAAAATTGCAGAATTTTCACTTATTTCAGGGTAATAAGTCAGAAATTCCCCTTATTTAGGGGCAAAAAAGACAGAAATTCCCTTTGTTTTGGGGGAAAAAAACAGAAATTCCACTTAGTTAGAGGCAAAAATACAGAAATTCCCCTTATTTTGGAGCAAAAGTGAAGAAATTTTCCTTTTTATGGCAAAAAGGTATGCATTCCCATTATTTTCGTGCAAAAAGGCAGAAATTCCCCGTATTTTGGAGCAAAATTGCAGAAATTGCCCTAATTTTGGGGCAAAAGGCAGAAATTCCCTTTATTTTGGGGCCAAAATCAGAAATTCCCATTATTTTGGGGCAAAATTCAAGAAATTTCCTCTATTTTGGGGCATAATTGCAGGAATTTACCTTATTTTGGAGCAAAATTGCAGAAATTTCCTTTATATGGGGCAAAATTACAGAAATTTCACTTATTTTCAGGTAAAAAGGCTGAAACTTCATTTATTTTGGGGCAAAAAGGAAGAAATTCCCCTTATTATGGGTCAAAATTGCAGAAATTTCCCTAAATATGTTGAAATATTGCAGAAATTTCCCTTAATTTAAAGCAAAATTACAGAAATTTCACTTATTTCAGAGAAAAAAAGCAAAAATTTTTCTTATTTTGGGGCCAGAAAGCAGAAATTCCCATTATTTTGGGGCAAAATGCCGAAATTCACCTTATTTTGGGGTAAAATTGCAGAATTTTCACATATTTCAGGGCAAAAAGGCAAATATTTCCCTTATTTTGGGGCAAAAAAGACAGAAATTCCCTTTGTTTTGGGGGAAAAAGACAGAAATTCCACTTATTTAGAGGCAAAAATGCAGAAATTCCCCTTATTTTGGAGCAAAAATGAAGAAATTTTCCTTTTTTATGGCAAAAAGTTATGCATTCCCCTTATTTTCGGGCAAAAAGGCAGATATTTCCCATATTTTGGAGCAAAATTGCAGAAATTCCCCTAATTGTGGGGCAAAAATGCAGAAATTCCCTATATGTTTGGGCAAAAAGACAGAAATTCTTTTTATTTTGGGGCAAAATTCAGAAATTTCACTTATTTGGGGCAAAATTCAAGAAATTTCCCTTATTTTGGGGCAAAATTGCTGAAATTTCACTTATTTTGGGGCAAAATTGCAGAAATTCCCTTTATTTTGAGGGAAAAAGGCTGAAATTCCCCTTATTTGTGGTCAAAAAGGCAGAAATTTCTCTTATTTTGGGGCAAAAAGACAGTAATTTCCCTTATTTTGTGGCAAAAAGGTAGAAATTTCTTTTATTTTGGGTCAAAATTGCAGAAATATCACTTATTTCAGGGCCTAATTCAAAAATTCCTTTTATCTTGGGACAAAATAAGAGAAATTCCATTTATTTTTGGTTAAAAAGGGAGAAATTTCACTTATTTTGAGGTAAAAAGCAGAAATTCTTCTAATTTTGGGGCAAAAATGAAGAAATTTCCCTTTTTTGTGGCAAAAGGTATATATTCCCCTTACTTTCGGGATAAAAAGCCGAAATTGCCCGTATTTTGAAGCAAAATTGCAGACATTTTCATAATTTTCAGGCAAAAAAGCAGAAATTCTTCTTATTTTAGGGCAAAAAGACAGAAAATCTCCTTTTTTCGGGAGCCAACAGTCAGAAATTCCCCTTATTTTGGGGCACAATTGCAGAAATTTCCTTTACATTGGGGCAAAATTTCAGAAATTTCCCTTATTTTGGGGCAAAATTGCAGAAATTTCACTTATTTCAGGGTAATAAGTCAGAAATTCCCCTTATTTTGGGGAATAAAAGACAGAAATTCCCTTTGTTTTGGGGGAAAAAGACAGAAATTCCACTTAGTTAGAGGCAAAAATGCAGAAATTCCCCTTATTTTGGAGCAAAAATGAAAAAATTTCCCTTTTTATGGCAAAAAGGTATGCATTCCCATTATTTTCGGGCAAAAAGGCAGAAATTCCCCGTATTTTGGAGCAAAATTGCAGAAATTCCCCTTATTTTGGGGCAAAAGGCAGAAATTCCCTTTATTTTGAGGCAAAAATCAGAAATTCCCCTTATTTTGGGGCAAAATTCAAGAAATTTCTTTTATTTTTGGGCAAAATTTCAGGAATTTACCTTATTTTGGGGTAAAATTGCAGACATTTCCTTTATTTGGGGCAAAATTGCATAAAATTCACTTATTTTCAGGTAAAAAGTCTGAAATTTCCTTAATTTTAGGGCAAAAAAAGAGAAATTCCCCTTATTTTGGGGCAAAATTGCAGAAAATTCCCTTGTTATGGGATAAAATTTCAGAAATTTCCCTTATTTTAGGGCAAAATTGCAGAAATTTCACTTACTTCAGAGAAATAAAGCAAAAATGTTTCTTATTTTGGGGCAAAAAGGCAGAAATTCCCATTATTTTAGGGCAAAAAGGCAGAAATTCACCTTATTTTGGGGTAAAATTGCAGAAATTTTACATATTTCAGGGCAAAAAGGCAGAAATTTCCCTTATTTTGGGGCAAAATTGCAGAAATTTCACTTATTTCAGGGTAATAAGTCAGAAATTCCCCCTTATTTTGGGGCAAAAAATACAGAAATTCCCGTTGTTTTGGAGGAAAAAGACAGAAATTCCACTTATTTAGAGACAAAAAGGCAGAAATTCCCCTTATTTTGGAGGAAAAATGAAGAAATTTTCCTTTTTATGGCAAAAAGGTATGCATTCCCCTTATTTTCGGGCAAAAAGGCAGAAATTCCCCGTATTTTGGAGCAAAATTGCAGAAATTCCCCTAATTGTTTGGCAAAAATGCAGAAATTCCTAATATGTTGGGGCAAAAAGACAGAAATTCTCCTTATTTAAGGGCATAATTCAGAAATTCCACTTATTTTGGGGAAAAAATCCAAAATTTCTCTTATTTTGGGGCAAAATTGCACAAATTTCACTTATTTCAGGGAAAAAAGGCAGAAATTTTCCTTATTTTAGGGCAAAAATGTAGAAATTCTTAATATTTTGTGGCAAAAATGCAGAAATTCGCTTTATTTTGAGGGAAAAAGGCTGAAATTCCCCTTATTTGGGGGCAAAAAGGCAGAAATTTCCCTTATTTTGGGGCAAAAAGACAGTAATTCCCCTTATTTTGTGGCAAAAAGGTAGAAATTTCTTATATTTTGGGGCAAAATTGCAGAAATATCACTTATTTCAGGGCCTAATTCAAAAATTCCTTTTATTTTGGGGCAAAAAAAGAGAAATTCCATTTATTTTTGTTTAAAACGGGAGAAATTTCACTTATTTTGAGGTAAAAAGCAGAAATTCCTCTTATTTTGGGGCAAAAATGAAGAAATTTCCCTTTTTTGTGGCAATAGGTATACATTCCCCTTACTTTCGGGATAAAAAGCCGAAATTCCCCATATTTTGAAGCAAAATTGCACAAATTTTCATAATTTTCGGGCAAAAAAGCAGAAATTCTCCTTATTTTAGGGCAAAAAGACAGAAAATCTCCTTTTTTCGGGAGCAAACAGTCAGAAATTCCCCTTATTTTGAGGCACAATTGCAGAAATTTCCTTTACATTGTGGCAAAATTGCAGAAATTTCCCTTATTTTGGGGCAAAATTGCAGAAATTTCACTTATTTCAGGGTAATAAGTCAGAAATTCCCCTTATTTTGGGGCAAAAAAGACAGAAATTCACTTAATTTTGGGGGAAAAAGACAGAAATTCGACTTAGTTATTGGGAAAAATGCAGAAATTCCCCTTATTTTGGAGCAAAAATGAAGAAATTTTCCTTTTTATGGCAAAAAGGTATGCATTCCCATTATTTTCGTGCAAAAAGGCAGAAATTCCCCGTATTTTGGAGCAAAATTGCAGAAATTGCCCTAATTTTGGGGCAAAAGGCAGAAATTCCCTTTATTTTGGGGCAAAAATCAGAAATTCCCCTTATTTTGGGGCAAAATTCAAAAAATTTCCTTTATTTTGGGGCAAAATTGCAGGAATTTACCTTATTTTGGGGCAAAATTGCAGAAATTTCCTTTATTTGGGGCAAAATTGCATAAAATTCACTTATTTTCAAGTAAAAAGGCTGAAATTTCCTTTATTTTGGGGCAAAAAAAGAGAAATTCCCCTTATTTTGGGTCAAAATTGCAGAAATTTCCCTTATTATGGAAAAATTGCAGAAATTTCTATATTTTAGAGCAAAATTGCAGAAATTTCACTTATTTCAGGGTAATAAGTCAGAAATTCCCGCTTATTTTGGGGCAAAAAATACAGAAATTCCCGTTGTTTTGGGGGAATAAGATAGAAATTCCACTTATTTAGAGGCAAAAATGCAGAAATTCCCCTTATTTTGGGGCAAAATTGCAGAAATTTCCTTTACATTGGGGCAAAATTGCAGAAATTTCCCTTATTTTGGGGCAAAATTGCAGAAATTTCACTTATTTCAGGGTAATAAGTCAGAAATTCCCCTTAATTTGGGGCAAAAAAGACAAATATTCTCTTTGTTTTGGGGGAAAAAGACAGAAATTCCACTTAGTTAGAGGCAAAAATGCAGAAATTCCCCTTATTTTGGAGCAAAAATGAAGAAATTTTTCTTTTTATGGCAAAAAGGTATGCATTCCCATTATTTTCTTGCAAAAAGGCAGAAATTCCCCGTATTTTGGAGCAAAATTGCAGAAATTCCCCTAATTTTGGGGCAAAAGGCAGAAATTCCCTTTATTTTGGGACAAAAATCAGACATTCCCCTTATTTTGGGGCAAATTTCAAGAAATTTCCTTTATTTTGGGGTAAAATTGCAGAAATTTTCCTTATTTTGGGGCAAAATTGCAGAAATTTCCTTAATTTGGGGCAAAATTGCATAAAATTCACTTATTTTCAGGTAAAAAGGCTGAAATTTTCTTTATTTTGGGGCAAAAAAAGAGAAATTCCCCTTATTTTGTGGCAAAATTGCAGAAATTTCCCTTGTTATGGGAAAAAATTGCAGAAATTTCCCTTATTTTAGGACAAAATTGCAGAAATTTTACTTATTTAAGAGAAATAAAGCAAAAATGTTTCTTATTTTGGGGCAAAAAGGCAGAAAATCTCATTATTTTTGGGCAAAAAGGCAGAAATTCAACTTATTTTGCGGTAAAATTGCAGAAATTTCACATATTTCAGGGCAAAAAGGCAGAAATTTCCCATTTTTGGGGGCAAAATTGCAGAAATTTCACTTATTTCAGGGTAATAAGTCAGAAATTCCCCCTTATTTTGGGGCTAAAAATACAGAAATTCCCGTTGTTTTGGGGAAAAAAGACAGAAATTCCACTTATTTGGAGTCAAAAAGGCAGAAATTCCCCTTATTTTGGAGCAAATATGAAGAAATTTCCCTTTTTTATGGCAAAAAGATATGCATTTCCCTTATTTTTGAGAAAAAAGGCAGAAATTCCCCGTATTTTGGAGCAAAATTGCAGAAATTCCCCTAATTCTGGGGCAAAAGGCAGAAATTCCCTATATGTTGGGGCAAAAAGACAGAAATTCTCCTTATTTTGGGGCAAAACTCAGAAATTCCACTTCTTTTGGGGCAAAATTCCAGAAATTTCCCTTATTTTGGGGCAAAATTGTAGAAATTTCACTTATATTGGGGCAAAATTGCAGAAATTTCACTTATTTCAGGGGAAAAAGTCAGAAATTTTCCTTATTTTGGGGCAAAATAACAGAAATTCCTAATATTTTGTGGCAAAAATGCAGAAATTCCTCTTATTTTGAGGTAAAAAGGCTGAATTCCCCTTATTTGGGGGCAAAAAGGCAGAAATTTCCCTTATTTTGGGGCAAAATTGCAGAAATTTCACTTATTTCAGGGTAATGAGTCAGAAATTCCTCTTATTTTGGAGCAAAAAAGAGAGAAATTCCCTTTGTTTTGTGGGAAAAAGACAGAAATTCCACTTATTTAGAGGCAAAAAGGCAGAAATTCCCCTTATTTTGGAGCAAAAATGAAGAAATTTCATTTTTTATGGCAAAAAGGTATGCATTCCCATTATTTTCGGGCAAAAACGCAAAAATTTCCTGTATTTTGGAGCAAAAAGGCAGAAATTCCCCGTATTTTGGAGCAAAATTGCAGAAAATCACCTAATTTTGGGGCAAAAATCAGAAACTCTCTTTATTTTGGGGCAAAATTCAAGAAATTCCCTTTATTTTGGGGCAAAATTGGAGGAATTTACCTTATTTTTGGGCAAAATTGCAGAAATTTCCCTTATTTGGGGCAAAATTGCAGAAATTTCACTTATTTTCAGGAATAAGGGCTGATATATCCTTTATTTTGGGGCAAAAAGGGAGAAATTTCTCTTATTTTGGGGCAAATTGCAGAAATTTTTCTTATTTGGGGCAAAATTGCAGAAACTTCATTTATTTTCAGGTAAAAAGGCTGAAATTTCCTTTATTTTCGGGCAAAAAGGGAGAAATTCCCCTTATTTTGGGGCAAAATTGAAGAAATTTCCCTAGTTATTGAAAATAATTGCAGAAATTTTCCTTATTTTAGTGCAAAATTGCAGAAATTTCACTTATTTCAGAGAAAAAACGCAAAAATTTTTCTTATTTTGGGGCAAAAAGGCAGAAATTCCCATTATTTTGGGGCAAAAAGGCAGAAATTGGACTTATTTTGGGGTAAAATTGCAAAAATTTCACATATTTCAGGGTAAAAAGGCAGAAATTTCCCTTATTTTGGGGCAAAATTGCAGAAATTTCACTTATTTCATGGTAATAAGTCAGAAATTCCTTTTATTTTGGGGCAAAAAAGACAAAAATTCCTTTTGTTTTGGGGGGAAAAGACAGAAATTCCACTTATTTAGAGGCAAAAAGGCAGAAATTCCCATTATTTTGGAGCAAAAATGAAGAAATTTCCCTTTTTTATGGCAAAAAGTTATGCATTCCCCTTATTTTCTGGCAAAAAGGCAGAAATTCCCTGTATTTTGGAGAAAAATTGCAGAAATTCCCCTAATTGTTGGGCAAAAATGCAGAAATTCCTAATATGTTGGGGCAAAAAGACAGAAATTCTCCTTATTTAAGGGCATAATTCAAAAATTCCACTTATTTTGGGGAAAAAACCCAAAATTTCTCTTATTTTGGGGCAAAATTGCACAAATTTCACTTATTTCAGGGAAAAAAGGCAGAAATTTTCCTTATTTTGGGGCAAAAATGTAGAAATTCTTAATATTTTGTGGCAAAAATGCAGAAATTCGCTTTATTTTGAGGGAAAAAGGCTGAAATTCCCCTTATTTGGGGGCAAAAAGGCAGAAATTTCCCATATTTTGTGGCAAAAAGACAGTAATTCCCCTTATTTTGTGGCAAAAATGTAGAAATTTCTTTTATTTCGGGGCAAAATTGCAGAAATATCACTTATTTCAGGGCCTAATTCAAAAATTCCTTTTATTTTGGGGCAAAAAGAGAGAAATTCCATTTATTTTTGGTTAAAAAGGGAGAAATTTCACTTATTTTGAGGTAAAAAGTAGAAATTCCTCTTATTTTGGGGCAAAAATAAAGAAATTTCCCTTTTTTGTGGCAAAAGGTATACATTCCCCTTACTTTCGGGATAAAAAGCCGAAATTGCCCGTATTTTGTAGCAAAATTGCAGAAATTTTCATAATTTTCGGGCAAAAAACAGAAATTCTCCTTATTTTAGGGCAAAAAGACAGAAAATCTCCTTTTTTCGGGAGCAAACAGTCAGAAATTCCCCTTATTTTGGGGCAAAATTGCAGAAATTTCCTTTACATTGTGGCAAAATTGCAGAAATTTCTCTTATTTTGGGGCAAAATTGCAGAATTTTCACTTATTTCAGGGTAATAAGTCAGAAATTTCCCTTATTTTGGGGCAAAAAAGACAGAAATTCCCTATGTTTTGGGGGAAAAAGACAGAAATTCCACTTAGTTAGAGGCAAAAATGCAGAAATTCCCCTTATTTTGGAGCAAAAATGAAGAAATTTTCCTTTTTATGGCAAAAAGGTATGCATTCCCATTATTTTTGTGCAAAAAGGCAGAAATTCCCCGTATTTTGGAGCAAAATTGCAGAAATTGCCCTAATTTTGGGGCAAAAGGCAGAAATTCCCTTTCTTTTGGGGCAAAAATCAGAAATTCCCCTTATTTTTGGGGCAAAATTCAAAAAATTTCCTTTATTTTGGGGCAAAATTGCAGGAATTTACCTTATTGTGAGGCAAAATTGCATAAATTTTCTTTATTTGGGGCAAAATTGCATAAAATTCACTTATTTTCAAGTAAAAAGGCTGAAATTTCCTTTATTTTGGGGCAAAAAAAGAGAAATTCCCCTTATTTTGGGTCAAAATTGCAGAAATTTCCCTTATTATGGAAAAATTGCAGAAATTTCCATATTTTAGGGCAAAATTGCAGAAATTTCACTTATTTCAGGGTAATAAGTCAGAAATTCCCGCTTATTTTGGGGCAAAAAATACAGAAATTCCCGTTGTTTTGGGTGAATAAGATAGAAATTCCACTTATTTAGAGGCAAAAATGCAGAAATTCCTCTTATTTTGGGGCAAAATTGCAGAAATTTCCTTTACATTGGGGCAAAATTGCAGAAATTTCCCTTATTTTGGGGCAAAATTGCAGAAATTTCACTTATTTCAGGGTAATAAGTCAGAAATTCCCCTTATTTTGGGGCAAAAAAGACAAATATTCTCTTTGTTTTGGGGGAAAAAGACAGAAATTCCACTTAGTTAGAGGCAAAAATGCAGAAATTCCCCTTATTTTGGAGCAAAAATGAAAAAATTTCCCTTTTTTATGGCAAAAAGTTATGCATTCCCCTTATTTTCGGGCAAAAAGGCAGAAATTCCCCGTATTTTGGAGCAAAATTGCAGAAATTCCCCTAATTGTTGGGCAAAAACGCAGAAATTCCTAATATGTTTGGGCAAAAAGACAGAAATTCTCCTTATTTAAAGGCATAATTCAGAAATTACACTTATTTTGGGGAAAAAATCCAAAATTTCTCTTATTTTGGGGCAAAATTGCACAAATTTCACTTATTTCAGGGAAAAAAGGCAGAAATTTTCCTTATTTTGGGGAAAAATGTAGAAATTCTTAATATTTTGTGGCAAAAATGCAGAAATTCGCTTTATTTTGAGGGAAAAAGGCTGAAATTCCCCTTATTTGGGGGCAAAAAGGCAGAAATTTCCCTTATTTTGGGGCAAAAAGACAGTAATTCCCCTTATTTTGTGTCAAAAAGGTAGAAATTTCTTTTATTTCCGGGCAAAATTGCAGAAATATCACTTATTTCAGGGCCTAATTCAAAAATTCCTTTTATTTTGGGGCAAAAAGAGAGAAATTCCATTTATTTTTGGTTAAAAAGGGAGAAATTTCACTTATTTTGAGGTAAAAATCAGAAATTCCTCTTATTTTGGGGCAAAAATGAAGAAATTTCACTTTTTTGTGGCAAAAGGTATACATTCCCCTTACTTTCGGGATAAAAAGCCGAAATTCCCCGTATTTTGAAGCCAAATTGCAGAAATTTTCATAATTTTCGGGCAAAAAAGCAGAAATTCTCCTTATTTTAGGGCAAAAAGTCAGAAAATCTCCTTTTTTCGGGAGCAAACAGTCAGAAATTTCCCTTATTTTGGGGCAAAATTGCAGAAATTTCCTTTACATTGTGGCAAAATTGCAGAAATTTCCCTTATTTTGGGGCAAAATTGCAGAAATTTCACTTATTTCAGGGTAATAAGTCAGAAATTCCCCTTATTTTGGGGCAAAAAAGACAGAAATTCCCTTTGTTTTGGGGGAAAAAGACAGAAATTCCACTTAGTTAGAGGCAAAAATGCAGAAATTCCCCTTATTTTGGAGCAAATATAAAGAAATTTTCCTTTTTATGGCAAAAAGGTGTGCATTCCCATTATTTTCGTGCAAAAAGGCAGAAATTCCCCGTATTTTGGAGCAAAATTGCAGAAATTGCCCTAATTTTGGGGCAAAAAGAAGAAATTCCCTTTATTTTGGGGCAAAAATCAGAAATTCCCCTTATTTTGGGGCAAAATTCAAAAAATTTCCTTTATTTTGGGGCAAAATTGCAGGAATTTACCTTATTTTGGGGCAAAATTGCAGAAATTTCCTTTATTTGGGGCAAAATTGCATAAAATTCACTTATTTTCAAGTAAAAAGGCTGAAATTTCCTTTATTTTGGGGCAAAATTGCAGAAATTTCCTTTATTTGGGGCAAAATTGCAGAAATTTCCCTTATTATGGAAAAATTGCAGAAATTTCCATATTTTAGGGCAAAATTGCAGAAATTTCACTTATTTCAGGGTAATAAGTCAGAAATTCCCGCTTATTTTGGGGCAAAAAATACAGAAATTCCCGTTGTTTTGGGGGAATAAGATAGAAATTCCACTTATTTAGAGGCAAAAAGGCAGAAATTCCTCTTATTTTGGGGCAAAATTGCAGAAATTTCCTTTACATTGGGGCAAAATTGCAGAAATTTCCCTTATTTTGGGGCAAAATTGCAGAAATTTCACTTATTTCAGGGTAATAAGTCAGAAATTCCCCTTATTTTGGGGCAAAAAAGACAAATATTCTCTTTGTTTTGGGGGAAAAAGACAGAAATTCCACTTAGTTAGAGGCAAAAATGCAGAAATTCCCCTTATTTTGGAGCAAAAATGAAGAAATTTTCCTTTTTATGGCAAAAAGGTATGCATTCCCATTATTTTCTGGCAAAAGGCAGAAATTCCCCGTATTTTGGAGCAAAATTGCAGAAATTCCCCTAATTTTGGGGCAAAAGGCAGAAATTCCCCTTATTTTGGGGCAAAATTCAAGAAATTTCCTTTATTTTGGGGTAAAATTGCAGGAATTTTCCTTATTTTTGGGCAAAATTGCAGAAATTTCCTTAATTTGGCGCAAAATTGCATAAAATTCACTTATTTTCAGGTAAAAAGGCTGAAATTTTCTTTATTTTGGGGCAAAAAAAGAGAAATTACCCTTATTTTGGGGCAAAATTGCAGAAATTTCCCTTGTTATGGGAAAAAATTGCAGAAATTTCCCTTATTTTAGGACAAAATTGCAGAAATTTCACTTATTTCAGAGAAATATAGCAAAAATGTTTCTTATTTTGGGGCAAAAAGGCAGAAAATCTCATTATTTTATGGCAAAAGGCAGAAATTCACCTTATTTTGCAGTAAAATTGCAGAAATTTCACATATTTCAGGGCAAAAAGGCAGAAATTTCCCTTTTTTGGGGGAAAAATTGCAGAAATTTCAGTTATTTCATGGTAATAAGTCAGAAATTCCCCCTTATTTTGGTGCTAAAAATACAGAAATTCCCGTTGTTTGGGGAAAAAAGACAGAAATTCCACTTATTTAGCGTCAAAAAGCAGAAATTTCCCCTTGTTTTGGAGCAAATATGAAGAAATTTCCCTTTTTTATGGCAAAAAGATATGCATTTCCCTTATTTTTGAGAAAAAAGGCAGAAATTCCCCGTATTTTGGAGCAAAATTGCAGAAATTCCCCTAATTCTGGGGCAAAAGGCAGAAATTCCCTATATGTTGGGGCAAAAAGACAGAAATTCTCCTTATTTTGGGGCAAAACTCAGAAATTCCACTTCTTTTGGGGCAAAATTCCAGAAATTTCCCTTATTTTGGGGCAAAAATTGTAGAAATTTCACTTATTTTGGGGCAAAATTGCAGAAATTTCACTTATTTCAGGGAAAAAAGTCAGAAATTTTCCTTATTTTGGGGCAAAATAACAGAAATTCCTAATATTTTGTGGCAAAAATGCAGAAATTCCTCTTATTTTGAGGTAAAAAGGCTGAATTCCCCTTATTTGGGGGCAAAAAGGCAGAAATTTCCCTTATTTTGGGGCAAAATTGCAGAAATTTCACTTATTTCAGGGTAATGAGTCAGAAATTCCTCTTATTTTGGAGCAAAAAAGAGAGATATTCCCTTTGTTTTGTGGGAAAAAGACAGAAATTCCACTTATTTAGAGGCAAAAAGGCAGAAATTCCCCTTATTTTGGAGCAAAAATGAAGAAATTTCATTTTTTATGGCAAAAAGGTATGCATTCCCATTATTTTCGGGCAAAAACGCAGAAATTCCCTGTATTTTGGAGCAAAAAGGCAGAAATTCCCCATATTTTGGAGCAAAATTGCAGAAAATCCCCTAATTTTGGGGCAAAAATCAGAAACTCTCTTAATTTTGGGGCAAAATTCAAGAAATTCTCTTTATTTTGGGGCAAAATTGGAGGAATTTACCTTATTTTTGGGGAAAAATTGCAGAAATTTCCCTTATTTGGGGCAAAATTGCAGAAATTTCACTTATTTTCAGGAATAAGGGCTGATATATCCTTTATTTTGGGGCAAAAAGGGAGAAATTTCTCTTATTTTGGGGCAAAATTGCAGAAATTTTTCTTATTTGGGGCAAAATTGCAGAAACTTCAATTATTTTCAGGTAAAAAGGCTGAAATTTCCTTTATTTTGGGGCAAAAAGGGAAAAATTCCCCTTATTTTGGGGCAAAATTGAAGAAATTTCCCTTGTTATTGAAAAAAATTGCAGAAATTTTCCTTATTTTAGGGCAAAATTGCAGAAATTTCACTTATTTCAGAGAAAAAACGCAAAAATTTTTCTTATTTTGGGGCAAAAAGGCAGAAATTCCCATTATTTTGGGGCAAAATTCAAAAAATTTCCTTTATTTTGGGGCAAAATTGCAGGAATTTACCTTATTTTGGGGCAAAATTGCAGAAATTTCCTTTATTTGGGGCAAAATTGCATAAAATTCACTTATTTTCAAGTAAAAAGGCTGAAATTTCCTTTATTTTGGGGCAAAATTGCAGAAATTTCCTTTATTTGGGGCAAAATTGCAGAAATTTCCCTTATTATGGAAAAATTGCAGAAATTTCCATATTTTAGGGCAAAATTGCAGAAATTTCACTTATTTCAGGGTAATAAGTCAGAAATTCCCGCTTATTTTGGGGCAAAAAATACAGAAATTCCCGTTGTTTTGGGGGAATAAGATAGAAATTCCACTTATTTAGAGGCAAAAAGGCAGAAATTCCTCTTATTTTGGGGCAAAATTGCAGAAATTTCCTTTACATTGGGGCAAAATTGCAGAAATTTCCCTTATTTTGGGGCAAAATTGCAGAAATTTCACTTATTTCAGGGTAATAAGTCAGAAATTCCCCTTATTTTGGGGCAAAAAAGACAAATATTCTCTTTGTTTTGGGGGAAAAAGACAGAAATTCCACTTAGTTAGAGGCAAAAATGCAGAAATTCCCCTTATTTTGGAGCAAAAATGAAGAAATTTTCCTTTTTATGGCAAAAAGGTATGCATTCCCATTATTTTCTGGCAAAAGGCAGAAATTCCCCGTATTTTGGAGCAAAATTGCAGAAATTCCCCTAATTTTGGGGCAAAAGGCAGAAATTCCCCTTATTTTGGGGCAAAATTCAAGAAATTTCCTTTATTTTGGGGTAAAATTGCAGGAATTTTCCTTATTTTTGGGCAAAATTGCAGAAATTTCCTTAATTTGGCGCAAAATTGCATAAAATTCACTTATTTTCAGGTAAAAAGGCTGAAATTTTCTTTATTTTGGGGCAAAAAAAGAGAAATTACCCTTATTTTGGGGCAAAATTGCAGAAATTTCCCTTGTTATGGGAAAAAATTGCAGAAATTTCCCTTATTTTAGGACAAAATTGCAGAAATTTCACTTATTTCAGAGAAATATAGCAAAAATGTTTCTTATTTTGGGGCAAAAAGGCAGAAAATCTCATTATTTTATGGCAAAAGGCAGAAATTCACCTTATTTTGCAGTAAAATTGCAGAAATTTCACATATTTCAGGGCAAAAAGGCAGAAATTTCCCTTTTTTGGGGGAAAAATTGCAGAAATTTCAGTTATTTCATGGTAATAAGTCAGAAATTCCCCCTTATTTTGGTGCTAAAAATACAGAAATTCCCGTTGTTTGGGGAAAAAAGACAGAAATTCCACTTATTTAGCGTCAAAAAGCAGAAATTTCCCCTTGTTTTGGAGCAAATATGAAGAAATTTCCCTTTTTTATGGCAAAAAGATATGCATTTCCCTTATTTTTGAGAAAAAAGGCAGAAATTCCCCGTATTTTGGAGCAAAATTGCAGAAATTCCCCTAATTCTGGGGCAAAAGGCAGAAATTCCCTATATGTTGGGGCAAAAAGACAGAAATTCTCCTTATTTTGGGGCAAAACTCAGAAATTCCACTTCTTTTGGGGCAAAATTCCAGAAATTTCCCTTATTTTGGGGCAAAAATTGTAGAAATTTCACTTATTTTGGGGCAAAATTGCAGAAATTTCACTTATTTCAGGGAAAAAAGTCAGAAATTTTCCTTATTTTGGGGCAAAATAACAGAAATTCCTAATATTTTGTGGCAAAAATGCAGAAATTCCTCTTATTTTGAGGTAAAAAGGCTGAATTCCCCTTATTTGGGGGCAAAAAGGCAGAAATTTCCCTTATTTTGGGGCAAAATTGCAGAAATTTCACTTATTTCAGGGTAATGAGTCAGAAATTCCTCTTATTTTGGAGCAAAAAAGAGAGATATTCCCTTTGTTTTGTGGGAAAAAGACAGAAATTCCACTTATTTAGAGGCAAAAAGGCAGAAATTCCCCTTATTTTGGAGCAAAAATGAAGAAATTTCATTTTTTATGGCAAAAAGGTATGCATTCCCATTATTTTCGGGCAAAAACGCAGAAATTCCCTGTATTTTGGAGCAAAAAGGCAGAAATTCCCCATATTTTGGAGCAAAATTGCAGAAAATCCCCTAATTTTGGGGCAAAAATCAGAAACTCTCTTAATTTTGGGGCAAAATTCAAGAAATTCTCTTTATTTTGGGGCAAAATTGGAGGAATTTACCTTATTTTTGGGGAAAAATTGCAGAAATTTCCCTTATTTGGGGCAAAATTGCAGAAATTTCACTTATTTTCAGGAATAAGGGCTGATATATCCTTTATTTTGGGGCAAAAAGGGAGAAATTTCTCTTATTTTGGGGCAAAATTGCAGAAATTTTTCTTATTTGGGGCAAAATTGCAGAAACTTCAATTATTTTCAGGTAAAAAGGCTGAAATTTCCTTTATTTTGGGGCAAAAAGGGAAAAATTCCCCTTATTTTGGGGCAAAATTGAAGAAATTTCCCTTGTTATTGAAAAAAATTGCAGAAATTTTCCTTATTTTAGGGCAAAATTGCAGAAATTTCACTTATTTCAGAGAAAAAACGCAAAAATTTTTCTTATTTTGGGGCAAAAAGGCAGAAATTCCCATTATTTTGGGGCAAAAAGGCAGAAATTGGACTTATTTTGGGGTAAAATTGCAGAAATTTCACATATTTCAGGGCAAAAAGGCAGAAATTTCCCTTATTTTGGGGCAAAATTGCAGAAATTTCACTTATTTCATGGTAATAAATCAGAAATTCCTTTTATTTTGGGGCAAAAAAGACAAAAATTCCTTTTGTTTTGGGGAAAAAGACAGAAATTCCACTTATTAAGAGGCAAAAAGGCAGAAATACCCATTATTTTGGAGCAAAAATGAAAAAATTTCCCTTTTTTATGGCAAAAAGTTATGCATTCCCCTTATTTTCGGGCAAAAAGGCAGAAATTCCCCGTATTTTGGAGCAAAATTGCAGAAATTCCCCTAATTGTTGGGCAAAAATGCAGAAATTCCTAATATGTTTGGGCAAAAAGACAGAAATTCTCTTTATTTAAAGGCATAATTCAGAAATTCCACTTATTTTGGGGAAAAAATCCAAAATTTCTCTTATTTTGGGGCAAAATTGCACAAATTTCACTTATTTCAGGGAAAAAAGGCAGAAATTTTCCTTATTTTGGGGCAAAAATGTAGAAATTCTTAATATTTTGTGGCAAAAATGCAGAAATTCGCTTTATTTTGAGGGAAAAAGGCTGAAATTCCCCTTATTTGGGGGCAAAAAGGCAGAAATTTCCCTTATTTTGGGGCAAAAAGACAGTAATTCCTCTTATTTTGTGTCAAAAAGGTAGAAATTTCTTTTATTTCCGGGCAAAATTGCAGAAATATCACTTATTTCAGGGCCTAATTCAAAAATTCCTTTTATTTTGGGGCAAAAAGAGAGAAATTCCATTTATTTTTGGTTAAAAAGGGAGAAATTTCACTTATTTTGAGGTAAAAAGCAGAAATTCCTCTTATTTTGGGGCAAAAATGAAGAAATTTCCCTTTTTTGTGGCAAAAGGTATACATTCCTCTTACTTTCAGGATAAAAAGCCGAAATTCCCCGTATTTTGAAGCAAAATTGCAGAAATTTTCATAATTTTCTGGCAAAAAAGCAGAAATTCTTCTTATTTTAGGGCAAAAAGACAGAAAATCTCATTTTTTCGGGAGCAAACAGTCAGAAATTCCCCTTATTTTGGGGCACAATTGCAGAAATTTCCTTTACATTGTGGCAAAATTGCAGAAATTTCCCTTATTTTGGGGCAAAATTGCAGAAATTTCACTTATTTCAGGGTAATAAGTCAGAAATTCCCCTTATTTTGGGGCAAAAAAGACAGAAATTCCCTTTGTTTTGGGGGAAAAAGACAGAAATTCCACTAAGAGGCAAAAATGCAGAAATTCCCCTTATTTTGGAGCAAAAATGAAGAAATTTTCCTTTTTATGGCAAAAAGGTATGCATTCCCATTATTTTCATGCAAAAAGGCAGAAATTCCCCGTATTTTGGAGCAAAATTGCAGAAATTGCCCTAATTTTGGGGCAAAAGGCAGAAATTCCCTTTATTTTGGGGCAAAAATCAGAAATTCCCCTTATTTTGGGGCAAAATTCAAAAAATTTCCTTTATTTTGGGGCAAAATTGCAGGAATTTACCTTATTTTGGGGCAAAATTGTTGAAATTTTCTTTCTTTGGGGCAAAATTGCATAAAATTCACTTATTTTCAAGTAAAAAGGCTGAAATTTCCTTTATTTTGGGGCAAAAAAGAGAAATTCCCCTTATTTTGGGTCAAAATTGCAGAAATTTCCCTTATTATGGAAAAATTGCAGAAATTTCCCTTATTTTAGGGCAAAATTGCAGAAATTTCACTTATTTCAGGGTAATAAGTCAGAAATTCCCGCTTATTTTGGGGCAAAAAATACAGAAATTCCCGTTGTTTTGTGGGAATAAGATAGAAATTCCACTTATTTAGAGGCAAAAAGGCAGAAATTCCCCTTATTTTGGGGCAAAATTGCAGAAATTTCCTTTACATTGGGGCAAAATTGCAGAAATTTCCCTTATTTTGGGGCAAAATTGCAGAAATTTCACTTATTTCAGGGTAATAAGTCAGAAATTCCCCTTATTTTGGGGCAAAAAAGACAAATATTCTCTTTGTTTTGGGGGAAAAAGACAGAAATTCCATTTAGTTAGAGGCAAAAATGCAGAAATTCCCCTTATTTTGGAGCAAAAATGAAGAAATTTTCCTATTTATGGCAAAAAGGTATGCATTCCAATTATTTTCTGGCAAAAAGGCAGAAATTCCCCGTATTTTGTAGCAAAATTGCAGAAATTCCCCTAATTTTGGGGCAAAAGGCAGAAATTCCCTTTATTTTGGGACAAAATTCAGACATTCCCCTTATTTTGGGGCAAAATTCAAGAAATTTCCTTTATTTTGGGGTAAAATTGCAGGAATTTACCTTATTTTGGGGCAAAATTGCAGAAATTTGCTTAATTTGGGGCAAAATTGCATAAAATTCACTTATTTTCAGGTAAAAAGGCTGAAATTTTTTTTATTTTGGAGCAAAAAAGAGAAATTCCCCTTATTTTGGGCCAAAATTGCATAAATTTCCCTTGTTATGGGAAAAAATTGCTGAAATTTCTCTTATTTTAGGACAAAATTGCAGAAATTTCACTTATTTCAGAGAAATAAAGCAAAAATGTTTCTTATTTTGGGGCAAAAAGGTAGAAAATCTCATTATTTTAGGGCAAAAAGGCAGAAATTCACCTTATTTTGCAGTAAAATTGCAGAAATTTCACATATTTCAGGGCAAAAAGGCAGAAATTTCCCTTTTTTGGGGGCAAAATTGCAGAAATTTCACTTATTTCAGGGTAATAAGTCAGAAATTCCCCCTTATTTTGGGGCTAAAAATACAGAAATTCCCGTTGTTTTGGGGAAAAAAGACAGATATTCCACTTATTTAGAGTCAAAAAGGCAGAAATTCCCCTTATTTTGGAGCAAATATGAAGAAATTTCCCTTTTTTATGGCAAAAAGATATGCATTTCCCTTATTTTTGGGAAAAAAGGCAGAAATTCCCCGTATTTTGGAGCAAAATTGCAGAAATTCCCCTAATTCTGGGGCAAAAGGCAGAAATTCCCTATATGTTGGGGCAAAAAGACAGAAATTCTCCTTATTTTGGGGCAAAACTCAGAAATTCCACTTCTTTTGGGGCAAAATTCCAGAAATTTCCCTTATTTTGGGGCAAAATTGTAGAAATTTCACTTATTTTGTGGCAAAATTGCAGAAATTTTACTTATTTCAGGGAAAAAAGTCATAAATTTTCCTTATTTTGGGGCAAAATAACAGAAATTCCTAATATTTTGTGGCAAAAATGCAGAAATTCCTCTTATTTTGAGGTAAAAAGGCTGAATTCCCCTTATTTGGGGGCAAAAAGTCAGAAATTTCCCTTATTTTGGGGCAAAATTGAAGAAATTTCACTTATTTCAGGGTAATGAGTCAGAAATTCCTCTTATTTTGGGGCAAAAAAGAGAGAAATTCTCTTTGTTTTGTGGGAAAAAGACAGAAATTCCACTTATTTAGAGGCAAAAATGCAGAAATTCCCCTTATTTTGGAGCAAAAATGAAGAAATTTCATTTTTTATGGCAAAAAGGTATGCATTCCCATTATTTTCGGGCAAAAACGCAGAAATTCCCTGTATTTTTGAGCAAAAAGGCAGAAATTCCCCGTATTTTGGAGCAAAATTGCAGAAAATCCCCTAATTTTGGGGCAAAAATCAGAAACTCTCTTAATTTTGGGGCAAAATTCAAGAAATTCCCTTTATTTTGGGGCAAAATTGGAGGAATTTACCTTATTTTTGGGCAAAATTGCAGAAATTTCCCTTATTTGGGGCAAAATTGCAGAAATTTCACTTATTTTCAGGAATAAGGGCTGATATATCCTTTATTTTGGGGCAAAAAGGGAGAAATTTCTCTTATTTTGGGGCAAAATTGCAAAAATTTCTCTTATTATGGGGAAAAATTGCAGAAATTTTCTTTATTTTAGAACAAAATTGCAGAAATTTCACTTATTTCAGAGAAAAAAAGCAAAAATTTTTCTTATTTTGGGGCAAAAAGGCAGAAATTCCCATTATTTTGGGGCAAAAAGGCAGAAATTCGACTTATTTTGGGGTAAAATTGCAGAAATTCCCCTAATTTAGGGGCAAAAGGCAGAAATTCCCTTTATTTTGGGGCAAAAATCATAAATTCCCCTTATTTTGGGGCAAAATTCAAGAAATTTCCTTTAATTTGGGGCAAAATTGCAGGAATTTACCTTATTTTGGGGCAAAATTGCAGAAATTTTTCTTATTTGGGGCAAAATTGCAGAAACTTCAATTATTTTCAGGTAAAAAGGCTGAAATTTCTTTTATTTTGGGGCAAAAAGGGAGAAATTCCCCTTATTTTGGGGCAAAATTGAAGAAATTTCCCTTGTTATTGAAAAAAATTGCAGAAATTTTCCTTATTTTAGGGCAAAATTGCAGAAATTTCACTTATTTCAGAGAAAAAACGCAGAAATTTTTCTTATTTTGGGGCAAAAAGGCAGAAATTCCCATTATTTCGGGGCAAAAAGGCAGAAATTCGACTTATTTTGGGGTAAAATTGCAGAAATTTCACAATTTCAGGGCAAAAAGGCAGAAATTTCCCTTATTTTGGGGCAAAATTGCAGAAATTTCACTTATTTCAGGGTAATGAGTCAGAAATTCCTCTTATTTTGGGGCAAAAAAGAGAGAAATTCCCTTTGTTTTGTGGGAAAAAGACAGAAATTCCACTTATTTAGAGGCAAAAAGGCAGAAATTCCCCTTATTTTGGAGCAAAAAAGAAGAAATTTCATTTTTTATGGCAAAAAGGTATGCATTCCCATTATTTTCGGGCAAAAACGCAGAAATTCCCTGTATTTTGGAGCAAAAAGGCAGAAATTCCCCGTATTTTGGAGCAAAATTGCAGAAAATCCCCTAATTTTAGGACAAAAATCAGAAACTCTCTTTATTTTGGGGCAAAATTCAAGAAATTTCCTTTATTTTGGGGCAAAATTGGAGGAATTTACCTTATTTTTGGGCAAAATTGCAGAAATTTCCCTTATTTGGGGCAAAATTGCAGAAATTTCACTTATTTTCAGGAATAAGGGCTGATATATCCTTTATTTTGGGGCAAAAAGGGAGAAATTTCTCTTATTTTGGGGCAAAATTGCAAAAATTTCACTTATTTCAGGGTAATGAGTCAGAAATTCCTCTTATTTTGGGGCAAAAAAAAGAGAAATTCCCTTTATTTTGTGGGAAAAAGACAGAAATTCCACTTATTTAGAGGCAAAAAGGCAGAAATTCCCCTTATTTTGGAGCAAAAATGAAGAAATTTCATTTTTTATGGCAAAAAGTTATGCATTCCCATTATTTTCGGGCAAAAACGCAGAAATTCCTTGTATTTTGGAGCAAAAAGGCAGAAATTCCCCGTATTTTGGAGCAAAATTGCAGAAAATCCCCTAATTTTGGGGCAAAAATCAGAAACTCTTAATTTTGGGGCAAAATTCAAGAAATTCCCTTTATTTTGGGGCAAAATTGGATGAATTTACCTTATTTTTGGGCAAAATTGCAGAAATTTTTCTTATTTGGGGCAAAATTGCAGAAATTTCACTTATTTTCAGGAATAAGGGCTGATATATCCTTTATTTTGGGGCAAAAAGGGAGAAATTTCTCTTATTTTGGGGCAAAATTGCAAAAATTTCTCTTATTATGGGGAAAAATTGCAGAAATTTTCTTTATTTTAGAACAAAATTGAAGAAATTTCACTTATTTCAGAGAAAAAAAGCAAAAATTTTTCTTATTTTGGGGCAAAAAGGCAGAAATTCCCATTATTTTGGGGCAAAAAGGCAGAAATTCGACTTATTTTGGGGTAAAATTGCAGAAATTCCCCTAATTTAGGGGCAAAAGGCAGAAATTCCCTTTATTTTGGGGCAAAAATCATAAATTCCCCTTATTTTGGGGCAAAATTCAAGAAATTTCCTTTAATTTGGGGCAAAATTGCAGGAATTTACCTTATTTTGGGGCAAAATTGCAGAAATTTTTCTTATTTGGGGCAAAATTGCAGAAACTTCAATTATTTTCAGGTAAAAAGGCTGAAATTTCTTTTATTTTGGGGCAAAAAGTGAGAAATTCCCCTTATTTTGGGGCAAAATTGAAGAAATTTCCCTTGTTATTGAAAAAAATTGCAGAAATTTTCCTTATTTTAGGGCAAAATTGCAGAAATTTCACTTATTTCAGAGAAAAAACGCAAAAATTTTTCTTATTTTGGGGCAAAAAGGCAGAAATTCCCATTATTTCGGGGCAAAAAGGCAGAAATTCGACTTATTTTGGGGTAAAATTGCAGAAATTTCACATATTTCAGGGCAAAAAGGCAGAAATTTCCCTTATTTTGGGGCAAAATTGCAGAAATTTCACTTATTTCAGGGTAATGAGTCAGAAATTCCTCTTATTTTGGGGCAAAAAAGAGAGAAATTCCCTTTGTTTTGTGGGAAAAAGACAGAAATTCCACTTATTTAGAGGCAAAAAGGCAGAAATTCCCCTTATTTTGGAGCAAAAATGAAGAAATTTCATTTTTTATGGCAAAAAGGTATGCATTCCCATTATTTTCGGGCAAAAACGCAGAAATTCCCTGTATTTTGGAGCAAAAAGGCAGAAATTCCCCGTATTTTGGAGCAAAATTGCAGAAAATCCCCTAATTTTAGGACAAAAATCAGAAACTCTCTTTATTTTGGGGCAAAATTCAAGAAATTTCCTTTATTTTGGGGCAAAATTGGAGGAATTTACCTTATTTTTGGGCAAAATTGCAGAAATTTCCCTTATTTGGGGCAAAATTGCAGAAATTTCACTTATTTTCAGGAATAAGGGCTGATATATCCTTTATTTTGGGGCAAAAAGGGAGAAATTTCTCTTATTTTGGGGCAAAATTGCAAAAATTTCACTTATTTCAGGGTAATGAGTCAGAAATTCCTCTTATTTTGGGGCAAAAAAAAGAGAAATTCCCTTTGTTTTGTGGGAAAAAGACAGAAATTCCACTTATTTAGAGCCAAAAAGGCAGAAATTCCCCTTATTTTATAGCAAAAATGAAGAAATTTCATTTTTTATGGCAAAAAGTTATGCATTCCCATTATTTTCGGGCAAAAACGCAGAAATTCCTTGTATTTTGGAGCAAAAAGGCAGAAATTCCCCGTATTTTGGAGCAAAATTGCAGAAAATCCCCTAATTTTGGGGCAAAAATCAGAAACTCTCTTAATTTTGGGGCAAAATTCAAGAAATTCCCTTTATTTTGGGGCAAAATTGGAGGAATTTACCTTATTTTTGGGCAAAATTGCAGAAATTTTTCTTATTTGGGGCAAAATTGCAGAAATTTCACTTATTTTCAGGAATAAGGGCTGATATATCCTTTATTTTGGGGCAAAAAGGGAGAAATTTCTCTTATTTTGGGGCAAAATTGCAAAAATTTCTCTTATTATGGGGAAAAATTGCAGAAATTTTCTTTATTTTAGAACAAAATTGCAGAAATTTCACTTATTTCAGAGAAAAAAAGCAAAAATTTTTCTTATTTTGGGGCAAAAAGGCAGAAATTCCCATTATTTTGGGGCAAAAAGGCAGAAATTCGACTTATTTTGGGGTAAAATTGCAGAAATTCCCCTAATTTAGGGGCAAAAGGCAGAAATTCCCTTTATTTTGGGGCAAAAATCATAAATTCCCCTTATTTTGGGGCAAAATTCAAAAAATTTCCTTTAATTTGGGGAAAAATTGCAGGAATTAACCTTATTTTGGGGCAAAATTGCAGAAATTTTTCTTATTTGGGGCAAAATTGCAGAAACTTCAATTATTTTCAGGTAAAAAGGCTGAAATTTCTTTTATTTTGGGGCAAAAAGGGAGAAATTCCCCTTATTTTGGGGCAAAATTGAAGAAATTTCCCTTGTTATTGAAAAAAATTGCAGAAATTTTCCTTATTTTAGGGCAAAATTGCAGAAATTTCACTTATTTCAGAGAAAAAACGCAGAAATTTTTCTTATTTTGGGGCAAAAAGGCAGAAATTCCCATTATTTCGGGGCAAAAAGGCAGAAATTCGACTTATTTTGGGGTAAAATTGCAGAAATTTCACAATTTCAGGGCAAAAAGGCAGAAATTTCCCTTATTTTGGGGCAAAATTGCAGAAATTTCACTTATTTCAGGGTAATGAGTCAGAAATTCCTCTTATTTTGGGGCAAAAAAGAGAGAAATTCCCTTTGTTTTGTGGGAAAAAGACAGAAATTCCACTTATTTAGAGGCAAAAAGGCAGAAATTCCCCTTATTTTGGAGCAAAAAAGAAGAAATTTCATTTTTTATGGCAAAAAGGTATGCATTCCCATTATTTTCGGGCAAAAACGCAGAAATTCCCTGTATTTTGGAGCAAAAAGGCAGAAATTCCCCGTATTTTGGAGCAAAATTGCAGAAAATCCCCTAATTTTAGGACAAAAATCAGAAACTCTCTTTATTTTGGGGCAAAATTCAAGAAATTTCCTTTATTTTGGGGCAAAATTGGAGGAATTTACCTTATTTTTGGGCAAAATTGCAGAAATTTCCCTTATTTGGGGCAAAATTGCAGAAATTTCACTTATTTTCAGGAATAAGGGCTGATATATCCTTTATTTTGGGGCAAAAAGGGAGAAATTTCTCTAATTTTGGGGCAAAATTGCAAAAATTTCTCTTATTATGGGGAAAAATTGCAGAAATTTTCTTTATTTTAGAACAAAATTGCAGAAATTTCACTTATTTCAGAGAAAAAAAGCAAAAATTTTTCTTATTTTGGGGCAAAAAGGCAGAAATTCCCATTATTTTGGGGCAAAAAGGCAGAAATTCGACTTATTTTGGGGTAAAATTGCAGAAATTCCCCTAATTAAGGGGCAAAAGGCAGAAATTCCCTTTATTTTGGGGCAAAAATCATAAATTCCCCTTATTTTGGGGCAAAATTCAAGAAATTTCCTTTAATTTGGGGCAAAATTGCAGGAATTTACCTTATTTTGGGGCAAAATTGCAGAAATTTTTCTTATTTGGGGCAAAATTGCAGAAACTTCAATTATTTTCAGGTAAAAAGGCTGAAATTTCTTTTATTTTGGGGCAAAAAGTGAGAAATTCCCCTTATTTTGGGGCAAAATTGAAGAAATTTCCCTTGTTATTGAAAAAAATTGCAGAAATTTTCCTTATTTTAGGGCAAAATTGCAGAAATTTAACTTATTTCAGAGAAAAAACGCAAAAATTTTTCTTATTTTGGGGCAAAAAGGCAGAAATTCCCATTATTTCGGGGCAAAAAGGCAGAAATTCGACTTATTTTGGGGTAAAATTGCAGAAATTTCACATATTTTCAAGAATAAGGGCTGATATATCCTTTATTTTGGTGCAAAAAGGGAGAAATTTCTCATATTTTGGGGCAAAATTGCAAAAAATTCTCTTATTATGGGGAAAAATTGCAGAAATTTTCTTTATTTTAGAACAAAATTGCAGAAATTTCACTTATTTCAGAGAAAAAAAGCAAAAATTTTTCTTATTTTGGGCAAAAAGGCAGAAATTCCCATTATTTTGGGGCAAAAAGGCAGAAATTCGACTTATTTTGGGGTAAAATTGCAGAAATTCCCCTAATTTAGGGGCAAATGGCAGAAATTCCCTTTATTTTGGGGCAAAAATCATGAATTCCCCTTATTTTGGGGCAAAATTCAAGAAATTTCCTTTAATTTGGGGCAAAATTGCAGGAATTTACCTTATTTTGGGGCAAAATTGCAGAAATTTTTCTTATTTGGGGCAAAATTGCAGAAACTTCAATTATTTTCAGGTAAAAAGGCTGAAATTTCTTTTATTTTGGGGAAAAAAGGGAGAAATTCCCCTTATTTTGGGGCAAAATTGAAGAAATTTCCCTTGTTATTGAAAAAATTTGCAGAAATTTTCCTTATTTTAGGGCAAAATTGCAGAAACTTCACTTATTTCAGGGTAATGAGTCAGAAATTCCTCTTATTTTGGGGCAAAAAAGAGAGAAATTCCCTTTGTTTTGTGGGAAAAAGACAGAAATTCCACTTATTTAGAGGCAAAAAGGCAGAAATTTCCCTTATTTTGGAGCAAAAATGAAGAAATTTCATTTTTTATGGCAAAAAGGTATGCATTCCCATTATTTTTGGGCAAAAACGCAGAAATTCCCTGTATTTTGGAGCAAAAAGGCAGAAATTCCCCGTATTTTGGAGCAAAATTGCAGAAAATCCCCTAATTTTGGGGCAAAAATCAGAAACTCTCTTTATTTTGGGGCAAAATTCAAGAAATTCCCTTTATTTTGGGGCAAAATTGGAGGAATTTACCTTATTTTTGGGCAAAATTGCAGAAATTTCCCTTATTTGGGGCAAAATTGCAGAAATTTCACTTATTTTCAAAAATAAGGGCTGATATATCCTTTATTTTGGGGCAAACAGGGAGAAATTTCTCTTATTTTGGGGCAAAATTGCAAAAATTTCTGTTATTATGGAGAAAAATTGCAGAAATTTTCTTTATTTTAGAACAAAATTGCAGAAATTTCACTTATTTCAGAGAAAAAAAGCAAAAATTTTTCTTATTTTGGGGCAAAAAGGCAGAAATTCCCATTATTTTGGGGCAAAAAGGCAGAAATTCGACTTATTTTGGGGTAAAATTGCAGAAATTCCCCTAATTTAGGGGCAAAAGGGAGAAATTCCCTTTATTTTGGGGCAAAAATCATAAATTCCCCTTATTTTGGGGCAAAATTCAAGAAATTTCCTTTAATTTGGGGCAAAATTGCAGGAATTTACCTTATTTTGGGGCAAAATTGCAGAAATTTTTCTTATTTGGGGCAAAATTGCAGAAACTTCAATTATTTTCAGGTAAAAAGGCTGAAATTTCTTTTATTTTGGGGAAAAAAGGGAGAAATTCCCCTTATTTTGGGGCAAAATTGAAGAAATTTCCCTTGTTATTGAAAAAAATTGCAGAAATTTTCCTTATTTTAGGGCAAAATTGCAGAAATTTCACTTATTTCAGAGAAAAAACGCAAAAATTTTTCTTATTTTGGGGCAAAAAGGCAGAAATTCCCATTATTTCGGGGCAAAAAGGCAGAAATTCGACTTATTTTGGGGTAAAATTGCAGAAATTTCACATATTTCAGGGTAAAAAGGCAGAAATTTCCCTTATATTGGGGCAAAATTGCAGAAATTTCACTTATTTCATGGTAATAAGTCAGAAATTCCTTTTATTTTCGGGCAAAAAAGACAAAAATTCCTTTTGTTTTGGGGAAAAAGACAGAAATTCCACTTATTTAGAGGCAAAAAGGCAGAAATTCTCATTATTTTGGAGCAAAAATGAAAAAATTTCCCTTTTTTATGGCAAAATTTATGCATTCCCCTTATTTTCGGGCAAAAAGGCAGAAATTCCCCGTATTTTGGAGCAAAATTGCAGAAATTCCCCTAATTGTTGGGCAAAAATGCAGAAATTCCTAATATGTTTGGGCAAAAAGACTGAAATTCTCCTTATTTAAAGGCATAATTCAGAAATTCCACTTATTTTGGGGAAAAAATCCAAAATTTCTCTTATTTTGGGGCAAAATTGTACAAATTTCACTTATTTCAGGGAAAAAAGGCAGATATTTTCCTTATTTTGGGGCAAAAATGTAGAAATTCTAATATTTTGTGGCAAAAATGCAGAAATTCGCTTTATTTTGAGGGAAAAAGGCTGAAATTCCCCTTATTTGGGGGCAAAAAGGCAGAAATTTCCCTTATTTTGGGGCAAAAAGACAGTAATTCCCCTTATTTTGTGGCAAAAAGGTAGAAATTTCTTTTATTTCGGGGCAAAATTGCAGAAATATCACTTATTTCAGGGCCTAATTCAAAAATTCCTTTTCTTTTGGGGCAAAAAGAGAGAAATTCCATTTATTTTTGGTTAAAAAGGGAGAAATTTCACTTATTTTGAGGTAAAAAGCAGAAATTCCTCTTATTTTGGGGCAAAAATGAAGAAATTTCCCTTTTATGTGGCAAAAGGTATACGTTCCCCTTACCTTCGTAATAAAAAGCAGAAATTCCCCGTATTTTGAAGCAAAATTGCAGAAATTTTCATAATTTTCGGGCAAAAAAGCAGAAATTTTCCTTATTTTAGGGCAAAAAGATAGAAAATCTCCTTTTTTCGGGAGCAAACAGTCAGAAATTCCCCTTATTTTGGGGCAAAATTGCAGAAATTTCCTTTACATTGTGGCAAAATTGCAGAAATTTCCCTTATTTTGGGGCAAAATTGCAGAAATTTCACTTATTTCAGGGTAATAAGTCAGAAATTCCCCTTATTTAGGGGCAAAAAAGACAGAAATTCCCTTTGTTTTGGGGGAAAAAAACAGAAATTCCACTTAGTTAGAGGCAAAAATACAGAAATTCCCCTTATTTTGGAGCAAAAGTGAAGAAATTTTCCTTTTTATGGCAAAAAGGTATGCATTCCCATTATTTTCGTGCAAAAAGGCAGAAATTCCCCGTATTTTGGAGCAAAATTGCAGAAATTGCCCTAATTTTGGGGCAAAAGGCAGAAATTCCCTTTATTTTGGGTCAAAAATCAGAAATTCCCCTTATTTTGGGGCAAAATTCAAAAAATTTCCTTTATTTTGCGGCAAAATTGCAGGAATTTACCTTATTGTGGGGCAAAATTGCAAAAATTTCTTTTATTTGGGGCAAAATTGCATAAAATTCACTTATTTTCAAGTAAAAAGGCTGAAATTTCCTTTATTTTGGGGCAAAAAAAGAGAAATTCCCCTTATTTTGGGGCAAAATTGCAGATATTTCCCTTATTATGGGAAAATTGCAGAAATTTCCCTTATTTTAGGGCAAAATTGCAGAAATTTCACTTATTTCAGGGTAATAAGTCTGAAATTCCCGCTTATTTTGGGGCAAAAAATACAGAAATTCCCGTTGTTTTGGGGGAATAAGATAGAAATTCCACTTATTTAGAGGCAAAAAGGCAGAAATTCCCCTTATTTTGGGGCAAAATTGCAGAAATTTCCTTTACATTGGGGCAAAATTGCAGAAATTTCCCTTATTTTGGGGCAAAATTGCAGAAATTTCACTTATTTCAGGGTAATAAGTCAGAAATTCCCCTTATTTTGGGGCAAAAAAGACAAATATTCTCTTTGTTTTGGGGGAAAAAGACAGAAATTCCACTTAGAGGCAAAAATGCAGAAATTCCCCTTATTTTGGAGCAAAAATGAAGAAATTTTCCTATTTATGGCAAAAAGGTATGCATTCCCATTATTTTCTGGCAAAAAGGCAGAAATTCCCCGTATTTTGTAGCAAAATTGCAGAAATTCCCCTAATTTTGGGGCAAAAGGCAGAAATTCCCTTTATTTTGGGGCAAAATTCAGACATTCCCCTTATTTTGGGGCAAAATTCAAGAAATTTCCTTTATTTTGGGGTAAAATTGCAGGAATTTACCTTATTTTGGGGCAAAATTGCAGAAATTTGCTTAATTTGGGGCAAAATTGCATAAAATTCACTTATTTTCAGGTAAAAAGGCTGAAATTTTCTTTATTTTGGGGCAAAAAAAGAGAAATTCCCCTTATTTTGGGGCAAAATTGCAGAAATTTCCATTGTTATGGGAAAAAATTGCAGAAATTTCCCTTATTTTAGGACAAAATTGCAGAAATTTGACTTATTTCAGAGAAATAAAGCAAAAATGTTTCTTATTTTGGGGCAAAAAGGTAGAAAATCTCATTATTTTAGGGCAAAAGGCAGAAATTCACCTTATTTTGCGGTAAAATTGCAGAAATTTCACATATTTCAGGCTAAAAAGGCAGAAATTTCCCTTATTTTGGGGCAAAATTGCAGAAATTTCAGTTATTTCATGGTAATAAGTCAGAAATTCCTTTTATTTTGGGGCAAAAAAGACAAAAATTCCTTTTGTTTTGGGGGAAAAAGACAGAAATTACACTTATTTAGAGGCAAAAAGGCAGAAATTCCCATTATTTTGGAGCAAAAATGAAAGAATTTCCCTTTTTTATGGCAAAAAGTTATGCATTCCCCTTATTTTCGGGCAAAAAGGCAGAAATTCCCCGTATTTTGGAGCAAAATTGCAGAAATTCCCCTAATTGTGGGGCAAAAATGCAGAAATTCCTAATATGTTGGGGCAAAAAGACAGAAATTCTTTTTATTTAAGGGCATAATTCAGAAATTCCACTTATTTTGGGGAAAAATTCCAAAATTCCCCTTTTTTGGGGCAAAATTGCAGAAATTTCACTTATTTCAGGGAAAAAAGGCAGAAATTTTCCTTATTTTGGGGCAAAAATGTAGAAATTCTTAATATTTTGTGGCAAAAATGCAGAAATTCCTTTTATTTTGAGGGAAAAAGGCTGAAATTCCCCTTATTTGGGGGCAAAAAGGCAGAAATTTCCCTTATTTTGGGGCAAAAAGACAGTAATTCCCCTTATTTTGTGGCAAAAAGGTAGAAATTTCTTTTATTTCGGGGCAAAATTGCAGAAATATCACTTATTTCAGGGCCTAATTCAAAAATTCCTTTTATTTTGGGGCAAAAAGAGAGAAATTCCATTTATTTTTGGTTAAAAAGGGAGAAATTTCACTTATTTTGAGGTAAAAAGCAGAAATTCCTCTTATTTTGGGGCAAAAAAGAAGAAATTTCCCTTTTATGTGGCAAAAGGTATACATTCCCCTTACTTTCGGGATAAAAAGCCGAAATTCCCCGTATTTTGAAGCAAAATTGCAGAAATTTTCATAATTTTCGGGCAAAAAAGCAGAAATTCTCCTTATTTTAGGGCAAAAAGACAGAAAATCTTCTTTTTTCGGGAGCAAACAGTCAGAAATTCCCCTTATTTTGGGGCACAATTGCAGAAACTTCCTTTACATTGTGGCAAAATTGCAGAAATTTCCCTTATTTTGGGGCAAAATTGCAGAAATTTCACTTATTTCAGGGTAATAAGTCAGAAATTCCTCTTATTTTGGGGCAAAAAAGACAGAAATTCTTTTTGTTTTGGGGGAAAAAAACAGAAATTCCACTTAGTTAGAGGCAAAAATGCAGAAATTCCCCTTATTTTGGAGCAAAAATGAAGAAATTTTCCTATATATGGCAAAAAGTTATGCATTCCCATTATTTTCGTGCAAAAAGGCAGAAATTCCCCATATTTTGGAGCAAAATTGCAGAAATTGCCCTAATTTTGGGGCAAAAGGCAGAAATTCCCTTTATTTTGGGGCAAAAATCAGAAATTCCCCTTATTTTGGGGCAAAATTCAAAAAATTTCCTTTATTTTGGGGCAAAATTGCAGGAATTTACCTTATTGTGGGGCAAAATTGCAGAAATTTCCTTTATTTGGGGCAAAATTGCATAAAATTCACTTATTTTCAAGTAAAAAGGCTGAAATTTCCTTTATTTTGGGGCAAAAAAAGAGAAATTCCCCTTATTTGGGGTCAAAATTGCAGAAATTTCCCTATTATGGTAAAATTGCAGAAATTTCCCTTATTTTAGGGCAAAATTGCAGAAATTTCACTTATTTCAGGGTAATAAGTCAGAAATTCCCGCTTATTTTGGGGCAAAAAATACAGAAATTCCCGTTGTTTTGGGGGAATAATATAGAAATTCCACTTATTTAGAGGCAAAAAGGCAGAAATTCCCCTTATTTTGGGGCAAAATTGCAGAAATTTCCTTTACATTGGGGCAAAATTGCAGAAATTTCCCTTATTTTGGGGCAAAATTGCAGAAATTTCACTTATTTCAGGGTAATAAGTCAGAAATTCCCCTTATTTTGGGGCAAAAAAGACAAATATTCTCTTTGTTTTGGGGGAAAAAGACAGAAATTCCACTTAGAGGCAAAAATGCAGAAATTCCCCTTATTTTGGAGCAAAAATGAAGAAATTTTCCTATTTATGGCAAAAAGGTATGCATTCCCATTATTTTCTGGCAAAAAGGCAGAAATTCCCCGTATTTTGTAGCAAAATTGCAGAAATTCCCCTAATTTTGGGGCAAAAGGCAGAAATTCCCTTTATTTTGGGACAAAATTCAGACATTCCCCTTATTTTGGGGCAAAATTCAAGAAATTTCCTTTATTTTGGGGTAAAATTGCAGGAATTTACCTTATTTTGGGGCAAAATTGCAGAAATTTGCTTAATTTGGGGCAAAATTGCATAAAATTCACTTATTTTCAGGTAAAAAGGCTGAAATTTTCTTTATTTTGGGGCAAAAAAGAGAAATTCCCCTTATTTTGGGGCAAAATTGCAGAAATTTCCCTTGTTATGGGAAAAAATTGCAGAAATTTCCCTTATTTTAGGACAAAATTGCAGAAATTTCACTTATTTCAGAGAATTAAAGCAAAAATGTTTCTTATTTTGGGGCAAAAAGGTAGAAAATCTCATTATTTTAGGTCAAAAAAGCTAGAAATTCACCTTATTTTGCGGTAAAATTGCAGAAATTTCACATATTTCAGGGCAAAAAGGCAGAAATTTCCCTTTTTTGGGGGCAAAATTGCAGAAATTTCACTTATTTCAGGGTAATAAGTCAGAAATTCCCCCTTATTTTGGGGCTAAAAATACAGAAATTCCCGTTGTTTTGGGGAAAAAAGACAGAAATTCCACTTATTTAGAGTCAAAAAGGCAGAAATTCCCATTATTTTGGAGCAAATATGAAGAAATTTCCCTTTTTTATGGCAAAAAGATATGCATTTCCCTTATTTTTGAAAAAAAAGGCAGAAATTCCCCGTATTTTGGAGCAAAATTGCAGAAATTCCCCTAATTCTGGGGCAAAAGGCAGAAATTCCCTATATGTTGGGGCAAAAAGACAGAAATTCTCCTTATTTTGGGGCAAAACTCAGAAATTCCACTTCTTTTAGGGCAAAATTCCAGAAATTTCCCTTATTTTGGGGCAAAATTGTAGAAATTTCACTTATTTCGGGGCAAAATTGCAGAAATTTCACTTATTTCAGGGAAAAAAGTCAGAAATTTTCCTTATTTTGGGGCAAAATAACAGAAATTCCTAATATTTTGTGGCAAAAATGCAGAAATTCCTCTTATTTTGAGGTAAAAAGGCTGAATTCCCCTTATTTGGGGGCAAAAAGGCAGAAATTTCCCTTATTTTGGGGCAAAATTGCAGAAATTTCACTTATTTCAGGGTAATGAGTCAGAAATTTCTCTTATTTTGGGGCAAAAAAGAGAGAAATTCCCTTTGTTTTGTGGGAAAAAGACAGAAATTCCACTTATTTAGAGGCAAAAAGGCAGAAATTCCCCTTATTTTGGAGCAAAAATGAAGAAATTTCATTTTTTATGGCAAAAAGGTATGCATTCCCATTATTTTCGGGCAAAAACGTAGAAATTCTCTGTATTTTGGAGCAAAAAGTCAGAAATTCCCCGTATTTTGGAGCAAAATTGCAGAAAATCCCCTAATTTTGGGGCAAAAATCAGAAACTCTCTTTATTTTGGGGCAAAATTCAAGAAATTCCCTTTATTTTGGGGCAAAATTGGAGGAATTTACCTTATTTTTGGGCAAAATTGCAGAAATTACCCTTATTTAAGTCAAAATTGCAGAAATTTCACTTATTTTCAGGAATAAGGGCTGATATATCCTTTATTTTGGGGCAAAAAGGGAGAAATTTCTCTAATTTTGGGGCAAAATTGCAAAAATTTCTCTTATTATGGGGAAAAATTGCAGAAATTTTCTTTTTTTTAGAACTAAATTGCAGAAATTTCACTTATTTCAGAGAAAAAAAGCAAAAATTTTTCTTATTTTGGGGCAAAAAGGCAGAAATTCCCATTATTTTGGGGCAAAAAGGCAGAAATTCGACTTATTTTGGGGTAAAATTGCAGAAATTCCCCTAATTTAGTGGCAAAAGGCAGAAATTCCCTTTATTTTGGGGCAAAAATCATAAATTCCCCTTATTTTGGGGCAAAATTGCAGAAATTTTTCTTATTTGGGGCAAAATTGCAGAAACTTCAATTATTTTCAGGTAAAAAGGCTGAAATTTCTTTTATTTTGGGGCAAAAAGGGAGAAATTCCCCTTATTTTGGGGCAAAATTGAAGAAATTTCCCTTGTTATTGAAAAAAATTGCAGAAATTTTCCTTATTTTAGGGCAAAATTGCAGAAATTTCACTTATTTCAGATAAAAAACGCAAAAATTTTTCTTATTTTGGGGCAAAAAGGCAGAAATTCCCATTATTTCGGGGCAAAAAGGCAGAAATTCGACTTATTTTGGGGTAAAATTGCAGAAATTTCACATATTTCAGGGTAAATAGGCAGAAATTTCCCTTATTTTGGGGCAAAATTGCAGAAATTTCACTTACTTCATGGTAATAAGTCAGAAATTCCTTTTATTTTGGGGCAAAAAAGACAAAAATTCCTTTTGTTTTGGGGAAAAAGACAGAAATTCCACTTATTTAGAGGCAAAAAGGTAGAAATTCCCATTATTTTGGAGCAAAAATGAAAAAATTTCCCTTTTTTATGGCAAAAAGTTATGCATTCCCCTTATTTTCGTGCAAAAAGGCAGAAATTCCCCGTATTTTTGAGCAAAATTGCAGAAATTCCCCTAATTGTTGGGCAAAAATGCAGTAATTCCTAATATGTTTGGGCAAAAAGACAGAAATTCTCCTTATGTAAAGGCATAATTCAGAAATTCCACTTATTTTGGGGAAAAAATCCAAAATTTCTCTTATTTTGGGGCAAAATTGCACAAATTTCACTTATTTCAGGGAAAAAAGGCAGAAATTTTCCTTATTTTGGGGCAAAAATGTAGAAATTCTTAATATTTTGTTGCAAAAATGCAGAAATTCGCTTTATTTTGAGGGAAAAAGGCTGAAATTCCCCTTATTTGGGGGCAAAAAGGCAGAAATTTCCCTTATTTTGGGGCAAAAAGACAGTAATTCCCCTTATTTTGTGGCAAAAAGGTAGAAATTTCTTTTATTTCGGGGCAAAATTGCAGAAATATCACTTAATTCAGGGCCTAATTCAAAAATTCCTTTTATTTTGGGGCAAAAAGAGAGAAATTCCATTTATTTTTGGTTAAAAAGGGAGAAATTTCACTTATTTTGAGGTAAAAAGCAGAAATTCCTCTTATTTTGGGGCAAAAATGAAGAAATTTCCCTTTTTTGTGGCAATAGGTATACAGTCCCCTTACTTTCGGGATAAAAAGCCGAAATTCCCCGTATTTTGAAGCAAAATTGCAGAAATTTTCATAATTTTCGGGCAAAAAAGCAGAAATTCTCTTTATTTTAGGGCAAAAAGACAGAAAATCTCCTTTTTTCGGGAGCAAACAGTCAGAAATTTCCCTTATTTTGGGGCACAATTGCAGAAATTTCCTTTACATTGTGGCAAGATTGCAGAAATTTCCCTTATTTTGGGGCAAAATTGCAGAAATTTCACTTATTTCAGGGTAATAAGTCAGAAATTCCCCTTATTTTGGGGCAAAAAAGACAGAAATTCCCTTTGTTTTGGGGGAAAAAGACAGAAATTCCACTTAGAGGCAAAAATGCAGAAATTCCACCTTATTTTGGAGCAAAAATGAAGAAATTTTCCTTTTTATGGCAAAAAGGTATGCATTCCCATTATTTTCGTGCAAAAAGGCAGAAATTCCCCGTATTTTGGAGCAAAATTGCAGAAATTGCCCTAATTTTGGGGCAAAAGGCAGAAATTCCCTATATTTTGGGGCAAAAATCAGAAATTCCCCTTATTTTGGGGCAAAATTCAAAAAATTTCCTTTATTTTGGGGCAAAATTGCAGGAATTTACATTATTTTGGGGCAAAATTGCAGAAATTTCCTTTATTTGGGGCAAAATTGCATAAAATTCACTTATTTTCAAGTAAAAAGGCTGAAATTTCCTTTATTTTGGGGCAAAAAAAGAGAAATTCCCCTTATTTTTTGTCAAAATTGCAGAAATTTCCCTTATTATGGAAAAATTGCAGAAATTTCCCGTATTTTAGGGCAAAATTGCAGAAATTTCACTTATTTCAGGGTAATAAGTCAGAAATTCCCGCTTATTTTGGGGCAAAAAATACAGAAATTCCCGTTGTTTTGGGGGAATAAGATAGAAATTCCACTTATTTAGAGGCAAAAAGGCAGAAATTCCCCTTATTTTGGGGCAAAATTGCAGAAATTTCCTTTACATTGGGGCAAAATTGCAGAAATTTCCCTTATTTTGGGGCAAAATTGCAGAAATTTCACTTAATTCAGGGTAATAAGTCAGAAATTCCCCTTATTTTGGGGCAAAAAGACAAATATTCTCTTTGTTTTGGGGGAAAAAGACAGAAATTCCACTTAGTTAGAGGCAAAAATGCAGAAATTCCCCTTATTTTGGAGCAAAAATGAAGAAATTTTCCTATTTATGGCAAAAAGGTATGCATTCCCATTATTTTCTGGCAAAAAGGCAGAAATTCCCCGTATTTTGTAGCAAAATTGCAGAAATTCCCCTAATTTTGGGGCAAAAGGCAGAAATTTCCTTTATTTTGGGACAAAATTCAGACATTCCCCTTATTTTGGGGCAAAATTGCAGGAATTTACCTTATTTTGGGGCAAAATTGCAGAAATTTGCTTAATTTGGGGCAAAATTGCATAAAATTCACTTATTTTCAGGTAAAAAGGCTGAAATTTTCTTTATTTTGGGGCAAAAAAAGAGAAATTCCCCTTATTTTGGGGCAAAATTGCAGAAATTTCCCTTGTTATGGGAAAAAATTGCAGAAATTTCCCTTATTTTAGGACAAAATTGCAGAAATTTCACTTATTTCAGAGAAATAAAGCAAAAATGTTTCTTATTTTGGGGCAAAAAGGTAGAAAATCTCATTATTTTAGGGCAAAAAGGCAGAAATTCACCTTATTTTGCGGTAAAATTGCAGAAATTTCACATATTTCAGGGCAAAAATGCAGAAATTTCCCTTTTTTGGGGGCAAAATTGCAGAAATTTCACTTATTTCAGGGTAATAAGTCAGAAATTCCCCCTTATTTTGGGGCTAAAAATACAGAAATTCCCGTTGTTTTGGGGAAAAAAGACAGAAATTCCACTTATTTAGAGTCAAAAAGGCAGAAATTCCCCTTATTTTGGAGCAAATATGAAGAAATTTCCCTTTTTTATGGCAAAAAGATATGCATTTCCCTTATTTTTGGGAAAAAAGGCAGAAATTCCCCGTATTTTGGAGCAAAATTGCAGAAATTCCCCTAATTCTGGGGCAAAAGGCAGAAATTCCCTATATGTTGAGGCAAAAAGACAGAAATTCTCCTTATTTTGGGGCAAAACTCAGAAATTCCACTTCTTTTGGGGCAAAATTCCAGAAATTTCCCTTATTTTGGGGCAATATTGTAGAAATTTCACTGATTTTGGGGCAAAATTGCAGAAATTTCACTTATTTCAAGGAAAAAAGTCAGAAATTTTCTTTATTTTGGGGCAAAATAACAGAAATTCCTAATATTTTGTGGCAAAAATGCAGAAATTCCTCTTATTTTGAGGTAAAAAGGCTGAATTCCCCTTATTTGGGGGCAAAAAGGCAGAAATTTCCCTTATTTTGGGGCAAAATTGCAGAAATTTCACTTTTTCAGGGTAATGAGTCAGAAATTCCTCTTATTTTGGGGCAAAAAAGAGAGAAATTCCCATTGTTTTGTGGGAAAAAGACAGAAATTCCACTTATTTAGAGGCAAAAAGGCAGAAATTCCCCTTATTTTGGAGCAAAAATGAAGAAATTTCATTTTTTATGGCAAAAAGGTATGCATTCCCATTATTTTCGGGCAAAAAGGCAGAAATTCCCCGTATTTTGGAGCAAAATTGCAGAAAATCCCCTAATTTTGGGGCAAAAATCAGAAAATCTTTTTATTTTGGGGCAAAATTCAAGAAATTTCCTTTATTTTGGGGCAAAATTGGAGGAATTTACCTTATTTTGGGGGAAAATTGCAGAATTTTCCCTTATTTGGGGCAAAATTTCAGAAATTTCACTTATTTTCAGGAAAAAGGGCTGATATTTCCTTTATTTTGGGGCAAAAAGGGAGAAATTCCTCTTTTTTGGGGCAAAATTGCAGAAATTTCTCTTATTATGGGGAAAAATTGCAGAAATTTTCCTTATTTTAGGGCAAAATTGCAGAAATTTCACTTATTTCAGAGAAAAAAAGCAAAATTTTTTTTTTATTTTGGGGCAAAAAGGCAGAAATTCCCATTATTTTGGGGCAAAAAGGCAGAAATTTGACTTATTTTGGCGTAAAATTGCAGAAATTCCCCTAATTTTGGGGCAAAAGGCAGAAATTCCCTTTATTTTGGGGCAAAAATCATAAATTACCCTTATTTTGGGGCAAAATTCAAGAAATTTCCTTTAATTTGGGGCAAAATTGCAGGAATTTACCTTATTTTGGGGCAAAATTGCAGAAATTTTTCTTATTTGGGGTAAAATTGCAGAAACTTCAATTATTTTCAGGTAAAAAGGCTGAAATTTCCTTTATTTTGGGGCAAAAAGGGAGAAATTCCCCTTATTTTGGGGCAAAATTGAAGAAATTTCCCTTGTTATTGAAAATAATTGCAGAAATTTTCCTTATTTTAGGGCAAAATTGCAGAAATTTCACTTATTTCAGAGAAAAAACACAAAAATTTTTCTTATTTTGGGGCAAATAGGCAGATTTCCATTATTTTGTGGCAAAAAGGCAGAAATTCGACTTATTTTCGGGTACAATAGCAAAAATTTCACATATTTCAGGGCAGAAAGGCAGAAATTTCCCTTATTTTGTGGCAAAATTGCAGAAATTTCACTTATTTCATGGTAATAAGTCAGAAATTCCCCTTATTTTGGTGCAAAAAGACAAAAATTCCTTTTGTTTTGGGGGAAAAAGACAGAAATTCAACTTATTTAGAGGCAAAAAGGCAGAAATTCCCATTATTTTGGAGCAAAAATGAAGAAATTTCCCTTTTTTATCGCAAAAAGTTATGCATTCCCCTTATTTTCGGGCAAAAAGGCAGAAATTCCCCGTATTTTGGAGCAAAATTGCAGAAATTCCCCTAATTGTGGGGCAAAAATGCAGAAATTCCTAATATGTTGGGGCAAAAAAGACAGAAATTCTTTTTATTTAAGGGCATAATTCAGAAATTCCACTTATTTTGGGGAAAAATTCCAAAATTCCCCTTTTTTGGGGCAAAATTGCAGAAATTTCACTTATTTCAGGGAAAAAAGGCAGAAATTTTCCTTATTTTGGGGCAAAAATGTAGAAATTCTTAATATTTTGTGGCAAAAATGCAGAAATTCCTTTTATTTTGAGGGAAAAAGGCTGAAATTCCCCTTATTTGGGGGCAAAAAGGCAGAAATTTCCCTTATTTTGGGGCAAAAAGACAGTAATTCCCCTTATTTTGTGGCAAAAAGGTAGAAATTTCTTTTATTTTGGGGCAAAATTGCAGAAATATCACTTATTTCAGAGCCTAATTCAAAAATTCCTTTTATTTTGGGGCAAAAAGAGAGAAATTCCATTTATTTTTGGTTAAAAAGGGAGAAATTTCACTTATTTTAAGGTAAAAAGCAGAAATTCCTTTTATTTTGGGGCAAAAATGAAGAAATTTTCCTTTTTTGTGGCAAAAGGTATACATTCCCCTTACTTTCGGGATAAAAAGCCGAAATTCCCCGTTTTTTTAAGCAAAATTGCAGAAATTTTCATAATTTTCGGGCAAAAAAGCAGAAATTCTCCTTATTTTAGGGCAAAAAGACAGAAAATCTCCTTTTTTTCGGGAGCAAACAGTCAGAAATTCCCCTTATTTTGGGGCAAAATTGCAGAAATTTCCTTTACATTGGGGCCAAATTGCAGAAATTTCCCTTATTTTGGGGCAAAATTGCAGAAATTTCACTTATTTCAGGGTAATAAGTCAGAAATTCCCCTTATTTTGGGGCAAAAAAGACAGAAATTTTTTTTTGAGGAAAAGACAGAAATTCCACTTATTTAGAGGCAAAAAGACAGAAATTTCCCTGATTTTGGTGCAAAAATGAAGAAATTTACCTTTTTATGGCAAAAAGGTATGCATTCCCCTTTACTTTCGGGATAAAAAGCAGAAATTCCCCGTATTTTGAAGCAAAATTGCAGAAATTCTCATAATTTTCGGGCAAAAAGGCAGAAATTCTCCTTATTTTGGGGAAAAATGACAGAAAATCTCCTTTTTTTCGGGAGCAAACAGTCAGAAATTTCCCTTGTTTTGGGGAAAAATTGCAGAAATTTCCTTTACATTGGGGCAAAATTGAGAAATTTCCCTTATTTTGGGGCAAAATTGCAGAAATTTCACTTATTTCAGGGTAATAAGTCAGAAATTCCCGTTATTTTGGAGCAAAAAAGACTTAAATTCCCTTTGTTTTGGGGGAAAAGACAGAAATTCCACTTAGTTAGAGGCAAAAATGCAGAAATTCCCCTTATTTTAGAGCAAAAATGAAGAAATTTTTCTTTTTATGGCAAAAAGTTATGCATTCCCATTATTTTCTGGCAAAAAGGCAGAAATTCCCCGTATTTTGGAGCAAAATTGCAGAAATTCCTCTAATTTTGGGGCAAAAGGCAGAAATTCCCTTTATTTTGGGGCAAAAATCAGAAATTCCCCTTATTTTTGGGGCAAAATTCAAAAAATTTCCTTAATTTTGGGGCAAAATTGCAGGAATTTACCTTATTTTGGGGCAAAATTGCAGAAATTTCCTTTATTTGGGGCAAAATTGCATAAAATTCACTTATTTTCAGGTAAAAGGGCTGAAATTTCCTTTATTTCGGGGCAAAAAAAGAGATATTCCCCTTATTTTGGGGCAAAATTGCAGAAATTTTCCTTGTTATGGGAAAAAATTGCAGAAATTTCTCTTATATTAGGGCAAAATTGCAGAAATTTCACTTATTTCAGAGAAATAAAGCAAAAATGTTTTTTATTTTGGGGCAAAAAGGCAGAAATTCCCATTATTTTAAGGCAAAAAGGCAGAAATTCACCTTATTTTGGGGTAAAATTGCATAAATTTCACATATTTTAGGGCAAAAAGGCAGAAATTTCCCTTATTTTGGGGCAAAATTGCAGAAATTTCACTTATTTCAGGGTAATAAGTCAGAAATTCCCCCTTATTTTGGGACAAAAAATACAGAAATTCCCGTTGTTTTGGGGGAAAGAGATAGAAATTCCACTTATTTAGAGGCAAAAAGGCAGAAATTCCCCTTATTTTGGAGCAAAAATGAAGAAATTTCCCTTTTTTATGGCAAAAAGGTATGCATTTCCCTCATTTTTGGGAAAAAATGCAGAAATTCCCCGTATTTTTTAGCAAAACTGCAGAAATTCCCCTAATTTTGGGGCAAATAGCAGAAATTCCCTATATTTTGGGGCAAAAAGACAGAAATTCTCCTTATTTTGGGGCAAAACTCAGAAGTTCCACTTCTTTTGGGGCAAAATTCCAGAAATTTCCCTTATTTTGGGGCAAAATTGCAGAAATTTCACTTATTTTGGGGCAAAATTGCAGAAATTTCACTTATTTCAGAGAAAAAAATCAGAAATTTTCCTTACTTTGGGGCAAAAAAACAGAAATTCCTAATATTTTGTTGCAAAAATGCAGAAATTCCTCTTATTTTGAGGTAAAAAGGCTGAATTCCCCTTATTTGGGGGCAAAATAGCAGAAATTTCCCTTATTTTGGGGCAAAATTGCAGAAATTTCACTTATTTCAGGGTAATGAGTCAGAAATTTCCCTTATTTTGGGGCAAAAAAGAGAGAAATTCCCTATGTTTTGTGGGAAAAAGACAGAAATTCCACTTATTTAGAGGCAAAAAGGCAGAAATTCCCCTTATTTTGTAGCAAAAATGAAGAAATTTCATTTTTTATGGCAAAAAGGTATGCATTCCCATTATTTTCAGGCAAAAAGGCAGAAATTCCCCGTATTTTGGAGCAAAATTGCAGAAAATCCCCTAATTTTTGGGCAAAAATCAGAAAATCTCTATATTTTGGGGCAAAATTCAAGAAATTTCCTTAATTTTGGGGCAAAATTTGAGCAATTTACCTTATTTTTGGGCAAAATTGCAGAAATTTCTATTATTTGGGGCAAAATTGCAGAAATTTAACTTTTTTTCAGGAAAAAAGGGAAGATATTTCCTTTATTTTGAGGCAAAAAGGGAGAAATTCCTCTTATTTTGGGGCAAAATTGCAGAAATTTCTATTATTATGGGGAAAAATTGCAGATATTTTTCCTTATTTTAGGGCAAAATTGCAGAAATTTCACTTATTTCAGAGAAAAAAAGCAAAAATTTTTCTTATTTTGGGAGCAAAAAGGCAGAAATTCTCATTATTTTGGGGCAAAAAGGCAGAAATTCGACTTATTTTGGGGTAAAATTGCAGAAATTCCCCTAATTTTGGGGCAAAAGGCAGAAATTCCCTTTATTTTGGGGCAAAAATCATAAATTCCCCATATTTTGGGCAAAATTCAAGAAATTTCCTTTAATTTGGGGCAAAATTGCAAGAATTTACCTTATATTGGGGCAAAATTGCAGAAATTTCCCTTATTTGGGGCAAAATTGCAGAAATTTCACTTATTTTCAGGTAAAAAGGCTGAAATTTCCTTTATTTTGGGGCAAAAAGGGAGAAATTCCCCTTATTTTGGGGCAAAATTGAAGAAATTCCTCTTATTATTGGGAAAAATTGCAGAAATTTTCCTTATTTTAGGGCAAAATTGCAGAAATTTCACTTATTTCAGAGAAAAAAACGCAAAAAATTTTTCTTATTTTGGGGCAAAAAGGCAGAAATTCCCATTAATTTGTGGCAAAAAGGCAGAAATTCACCTTATTTTGGGGTAAAATTGCAGAAATTTCACATATTTCAGGGCAAAAAGGCAGAAATTTTCCTTATTTTGGGGGCAAAATTGCAGAAATTTTACTTATTTCAGTGTAATAAGTCAGAAATTCCCCTTATTTTGAGGCAAAAAAACAGAAATTCCCTTGTTTTGAGGGAAAAAGACAGAAATTCCACTTATTTAGAGGCAAAAAGGCAGAAATTTCCCTTATTTTAGAGCAAAAATTAAGAAATTTCCCTTTTTTATGGCAAAAAGTTTTGCATTCCCTTTATTTTCGGGCAAATAGGCAGAAATTCCCCGTATTTTGGAGCATAATTGCAGAAATTCCCCTAGTTGTGGTGCAGAAAGACAGAAATTTCCTATATGTTGGGGCAAAAAGACAGAAATTCTCCTTATTTTGGGGCAAAACTCAGAACTTCCACTTATTTTGGGGCAAAATTCCAGAAATTTCCCTTATTTTGGGGCAAAATTGCAGAAATTTCACTTATTTTGGCGCAAAATTGCAGAAATTTAACTTATTTCAGGAAAAAAAGGCAGAAATTTTCTTTATTTTGGGGCAAAAAGGCAGAAATTCCTAATATTTTTTTGGCAAAAATGCAGAAATTCCCCTTATTTTGAGGTAAAAAGCCTGAAATTCCCCTTATTTGGGAGTAAAAAGGCAGAAATTTCCTTTATTTTCGGGAAGAATTGCAGAAATTTCACTTATTTAGAGGCAAAAAGACAGAAATTCTCCTTATTTTGTGGCAAAACTTAGAAATTCCACGTCTTTTGGGACAAAGTTCCAGAAATTTCCCTTATTTTGGGGCAAAATTGCAGAAATTTCACTTATTTTGGGGCAAAATTGCAGAAATTTCACTTATTTCAGAGAAAAAAGTCAGAAATTTTCCTTACTTTGGGGCAAAAAAACAGAAATTCCTAATATTTTGTTGCAAAAATGCAGAAATTCCCCTTATTTTGAGGTAAAAAGGCTGAATTCCCCTTATTTGGGGGCAAAATAGCAGAAATTTCCCTTATTTTGGGGCAAAATTGCAAAAATTTCACTTATTTCAGGGTAGTGAGTCAGAAATTCCCCTTATTTTGGGGCAAAAAAGAGAGAAATTCCCTATGTTTTGTGGGAAAAAGACAGAAATTCCACTTATTTAGAGGCAAAAAGGCAGAAATTCCCCTTATTTTGGAGCAAAAATGAAGACATTTCATTTTTTATGGCAAAAAGATATGCATTCCCATTATTTTCGGGCAAAAAGGCAGAAATTCCCCGTATTTTGGAGCAAAATTGCAGAAAATCCCCTAATTTTGGGGCACAAATCAGAAAATCTCTTTATTTGGGGCAAAATTCAAGAAATTTCCTTTATTTTGGGGCAAAATTGGAGGAATTTACCTTATTTTTAGGCAAAATTGAGGAAATTTCCCTTATTTGGGGCAAAATTGCAGAAATTTCACCTATTTTCAGGAAAAAGGGCTGATATTTCTTTTATTTTGGGTCAAAAAGGGAGAAATTCCTCTTATTTTGGGGCAAAATTGCAGAAATTTCTATTATTATGGGGAAAAATTGCAGAAATTTTCCTTATTTTAGGGCAAAATTGCAGAAATTTCACTTATTTCAGAGAAAAAAAGCAAAAATTTTTCTTATTTTGGGGCAAAAAGGAAGAAATTCCCATTATTTTGGGGCAAAAATGCAGAATTCGACTTATTTTGCGGTAAAATTGCAGAAATTCCCATTATTTTGGGGCAAAAGGCAGAAATTCCCTTTATTTTGGGGCAAAAATCATAAATTCCCCATATTTTGCGACAAAATTCAAGAAATTTCCTTTAATTTGGGGCAAAAATCATAAATTCCCCATATTTTGGGGCAAAATTCAAAAAATTTCCTTTAATTTGGGGAAAAATTGCAGGAATTTACCTTATTTTGGGGCAAAATTGCATAAATTTTTCTTATTTGGGGCAAAATTGCAGAAACTTCATTTATTTTCAGGTAAAAAGGCTGAAATTTCCTTTATTTTGGGGCAAAAAGGGAGAAATTCCCCTTATTTTGGGGCAAAATTGAAGAAATTCTTCTTATTATTGGGAAAAATTGCAGAAATTTTCCTTATTTTAGGGCAAAATTGCAGAAATTTCAATTATTTCAGAGAAAAAACGCAAAAATTTTTCTTATTTTGGGGCAAAAAGGCAGAAATTCCCATTAATTTGTGGCAAAAAGGCAGAAATTCACCTTATTTTGGAGTAAAATTGAAGAAATTTCACATATTTCAGGGCAAAAAGGCAGAAATTTCCCTTATTTTGGAGCAAAAATGAAGAAATTTCATTTTTTATGGCAAAAAGGTATGCATTCCCATTATTTTCGGGCAAAAAGGCAGAAATTCCTCGTATTTTGGAGCAAAATTGCAGAAATCTCTAATTTTGAAGCAAAAATCAAAAATCTATTTTGGGGCAAAATTCAAGAAATTTCCTTTATTTTGGGGCCAAATTGGAGGAATTTACCTTATTTTTTGGCAAAATTGCAGAAATTTCGATTATTTGAGGCAAAATTGCAGAAATTTCACTTATTTCAGGGAAAAAAGGCAGAAATTTTCCTTATTTTAGGGCAAAAAGTCAGAAATTCCTAATATTTTGTGGCAAAAATGCTGAAACTCCTCTTATTTTGAGGTATAAAGGCTGAAATTCCCCATATTTCAGGACGAAAAGTCAGAAATTTCCCTTATTTTGGGGCAAAATTGCAGAAATTTTACTTATTTTAGGGTAATAAGTCAGAAATTCCCCTTATTTTGGGGCAAAAAAGACAGAAATTCCCTTTGTTATGGAGGAAAAAGACAGAAATTCCACTTATTGAGAAGCAAAAAGGCAAAAATTCCCCTTATTTTGGAGCAAAAATGAAGAAATTTCCATTTTTTATGACAAAAAGGTATGCATTCCCCTTACTTTCGGGATAAAAAGCAGAAATTCCCCGTATTTTGAAGCAAAATTGCAGAAATTCTCATAATTTTCAGGCAAAAAGGCAGAAATTCTCCCTTTTTTGGGGCAAAAAGACAGAAGATCTCCTTTTTTCGGGAGCAAACTATCAGAAATTCCCCTTATTTTTGGGCAAACTTGCAGATATTTCTTTTACATTGGGGCAAAATTGCAAAAATTTCTCTTATTTTAGGGCAAAATTGCAAAAATTTCACTTACTTCAGGGTAATAAGTCAGAAATTCCCCTTATTTTGGGGCAAAAAAGTCAGAAATTCTCTTTGTTTTGGGGGAAAAAGACAGAAATTCCACTTATTTAGAGGCAAAAAGGCAGAAATTCCCTTTATTTTGGAGCAAAAATTAAGAAATTTCGCTTTTTATGGTAAAAAGTTATGCATTCCCATTATTTTCAGGCAAAAAGGCAGAAATTCCCCGTATTTTAGAGCAAAATTGCAGAAATTCCCCTAATTTTGGGGCAAAAGGCGGAAATTCCCTTTATTTTGGGGCAAAATTGCAGGAATTTACCTTATTTTGGGGCAAAATTGCAGAAATTTCTCTTATTTGGGGCAAAATTTCAGAAATTTCACTTATTTTCAGGTAAAAAGGCTGAAATGTCCTATGTTTTGGGGCAAAAAAGAAGAAATTCCCCTTATTTTGGGGCAAAATTGCAGAAATCTCCCTTATTATAGGAAAAAATTGCAAAAATTTCCCTTATTTTAAGGGAAAATTGCAGAAATTTCACTTATTTCAGAGAAAAAAAGCAAAAATTTTTCTTATTTTGGGGCAAAAAGGCAGAAATTCTCATTATTTTGGGGCAAAAAAGCAGAAATTCACCTTAGTTAGGGGTAAAATTGCAGAATTTTCTCATATTTCAGTGCAAAAAGGCAGAAATTCCCAGTATTTTGGAGCAAAATTGCAGAAATTCCCCTAGTTGTGGAGCAAAAAGACAGAAATTCCCTATATGTTGGGGCAAAAAGACAGAAATTCTCCTTATTTTGGGGCAAATTCCAGAAATTTTCCTTATTTTGGGGCAAAATTGAAGAAATTTCACTTATTTTGGGGCAAAATTGCAGAAATTTCATTTATTTCAGGGAAAAAATGCAGAAATTTTCCTTATTTTGGGGCAAAAAGTCAGAAATTCCTAATATTTTGTGGCAAAAATGCCGAAATTCCCCTTATTTTGAGGTATAAAGGCTGAAATTCCCCTTATTTCAGGGCAAAAATTCAGAAATTTCCTTTATTTTGGGGCAAAATTGCAGAAATTTCACTTATTTTAGGGTAATAAGTCAGAAATTCCCCTAATTTTGGGGCAAAAAAGACAGAAATTCCCTTTGTTTTGGGGGAAAAAGACAGAAATTCCACTTATTGAGAATCAAAAAGGCAGAAATTCCCCTTATTTTGGAGCAAAAATGAAGAAATTTCCATTTTTTATGGCAAAAAGTTATGCATTCCCCTTATTTTCGGGCAAAAAGACAGAAATTCATCGTATTTTGGAGCAAAATTGCAGAAATTCCACTAATTGTGGTGCAAAAAGGCAGAAATTCCCTATATGTTGGGGCAAAAAGACAGAAATTCTCCGTATTTTGGGGCAAAACTCAGAAATTCCACTTATTTTGGGGCAAAATTGCAGAAATTTCACTTATTTCAGGGAAAAAAGGCAGAAATTCTATTTATTTTGGGGCAAAAATGCAGAAATTCTTAATATTTTGTGGCAAAAATGTAGAAATTCCCCTTATTTTGAGGTAAAATGGCTGATATTCCTTTTATTTGGGGGCAAAAAGGCAGAAATTTCCCTTATTTAGGGGCAAAAAGACACAAATTCCTTTTATTTTGTGGCAAAAAGGCAGAAATTTCATTTATTTTGGGGCAAAATTGCAGAAATTTTACTTATTTCAGGGCATAATTCAAAAATTCCTTTTTTTTGGGGGGCAAAAAGACAGAAATTCCATTTATTTTTTGGTACAAAGGCGGAAATTTCACTTACTTTGAAGTAAAAAGGCAGAAATTCCTCTTATTTTGGGGCAAAAATGAAGAAATTTCCTTTTTTGTGGTAAAAGGTATACATTCCCCATACATTCGGGATAAAAAGCAGAAATTCCCCGTATTTTGAAGCAAAATTGCAGAAATTCTCATAATTTTCGGGCAAAAAGGGAGAAATTCCCTAATTTTGGGGCAAAAGGCAGAAATTCCTTTTATTTTGGGGCAAAAATCAGAAAATCCCCTCCTTTTGGGGTATAATTTAAGAAATTTCCTTTATTTTCGGACAAAATTACAGGAATTTACCTTATTTTGGGGCAAAATTTAAGAAATTTCCCTTATTTGGGCCAAAATTGCAGAAATTTCACTTATTTTGGGGTAAAATTGCAGAAATTTCACTTATTTCAGGGAAAAAAGGCATAAATTTTTTTTATTTTGGGGCAAAAAGTCAGAAATTTCTAACATTTTGTGGCAAAAATGCAGAAATTCCCCTTATTTTGAGGTAAAAAGGCTGAACTTCCCTATATTTGGGGGCAAAGAGGCAGAAATTTCCCTTATTTTGGGGCAAAATTGGAGAAATTTCACTTATTTCAGGGTAATAATTGAGAAAATCCCCTTATTTTGGGGCAAAAAAGACAGAAATTTCCTTTGTTTTGGGAGAAAAAGACAGAAATTCCACTTATTTAGAGGCAAAAAGGCAGAAATTCCCCTTATTTTTAGCAAAAATGAAAAAATTTACCTTTTGATGGCAAAAAGGTATGCATTCCTCTTACTTTCGAGATAAAAAGCAGAAATTCCCTGTATTTTGAAACAAAATTGCAGTAATTCTCCTTATTTTGGGGCAAAAAGACAGAAGATCTCCATTTTTCGGGAGCAAACATTCAGAAATTCCCCTTATTTTGGGGCAAAATTGGAGAAATTTCCTTTACATTGGGGCAAAATTGCAGAAATTTCCTTTACATTGGGGCAAAATTGCAGAAATTTCCCTTATTTTGGGGCAAAATGGCAGAAATTTCACTTACTTCAGGGTAATAAGTCAGAAATTCCCCTTATTTTGGGGAAAAAAAGACAGAAATTCTCTTTGTTTTGGGGGAAAAAGACAGAAATTCCACTTATTTAGAGGCAAAAAGTCAGAAATTCCCTTTGTTTTGGAGCAAAAATTAAGAAATTTTCCTTTTTATGGCCAAAAGGTATGCATTCCCATTATTTTCAGGCAAAAAGGCAGAAATTTCCGTATTTTGGAGCAAAATTGCAGAAATTCCTCTAATTTTGGGGTAAAAGGCAGAAATTCCCTTTATTTTGGGGCAAAAATCAGAAATTCCCCTTATTTTGGGGCAAAATTCCAGAAATTTCCTTTATTTTGGGGCAAAATTGGAGGAATTTACATTATTTTGGGGCAAAATTGCAGAAATTTCCCTTATTTGGGGCAAAATTTCAGAAATTTCACTTATTTTCAGGTAAAAAGGCTGAAATTTCCTTTGTTTTGGGGCAAAAAAAAAGAAATTCCCCTTATTTTGGGGCAAAATTGCAGAAATCTCCCTTATTATGGGAAAAAATTGCAAAAAATTCCCTTATTTTAGGGAAAAATTGCAGAAATTTCACTTATTTCAGAGAAAAAAAGCAAAATTTTTCTTATTTTGGGGCAAAAAGGCAGAAATTCTCATTAATTTGTGGCAAAAAGGCAGAAATTCACCTTATTTTGGGGTAAAATTGCAGAAATTTCGCATATTTCAGGGCAAAAAGGCAAAAATTTCCCTTATTTTGGGGCAAAATTGCAGAAATTTCACTTATTTCAGTGTAATAAGTCAGAAATTCCCCTTATTTTGAGGCAAAAAAGACAGAAATTTTTTTTGTTTTGAGAGAAAAAGACAGAAATTCCACTTATTTAGAGGCAAAAATGCAGAAATTTCCCTTATTTTGGAGCAAAAATGAAGAAATTTCCCTTTTTTATGGCAAAAAGTTATGCATTCCCCTTATTTTCGGGCAAAAGAGCAGAAATTCCCTATATTTTGGAGCATAATTGAAGAAATTCCCCTAGTTGTGGTGCAGAAAGACAGAAATTCCCTATATGTTGGGGCAAAAAGACAGAAATTCTCCTTATTTTGGGGCATAACTCAGAAATTCCACTTATTTTGGGGCAAAATTCTAGAAATTTCCCTTATTTTGGGGCAAAATTGCAGAAATTTCACTTATTTTGGGGCAAAATTGCAGAAATTTCACTTATTTCAGGGAAAAAAGGCAGAAATTTTCTTTATTTTGGGGCAGAAAGGCAGAAATTCCTTATATTTTCTGGCAAAAATGAAGAAATTCCCCTTATTTTGAGGTTAAAATGCTGAAATTTCCCTTATTTGGGCGCAAAAAAACAGAAATTTCCACTATTTTGGGGCAAAATTGCAGAAATTTCACTTATTTAGAGGCAAAAAGACAGAAATTCTCCTTTTTTTGGGGCAAAACTTAGAAATTCCACTTATTTTGGGGCAAAATTCCAGAAATTTCACTTATTTTGGGGCAAAATTGCAGAAATTTCACTTTTTTCAGGGAAAAAAGGCACAAATTTTCCTTATTTTGGGGCAAAAAGTCAGAAATTCCTAATATTTTGTGGCAAAAATGCAGAAATTCCCCTTATTTTGAGGTAAAAAGGCTGAAATTCCCCTTATTTGGAGGCACAGAGGCAGAAATTTCCCTTATTTTGGGGCAAAATTGGAGAAATTTCACTTATTTCAGGGTAATAATTCAGAAAATCCCCTTATTTTGGGCCAAAAAAGACAGAAATTTCCTTTGTTTTGGGGGACAAAGACAGAAATTCCACTTATTTAGAGGCAAAAAGGCAGAAATTCCCCTTATTTTTAGCAAAAATGAAGAAATTTACCTTTTTATGGCAAAAAGGTATGCATTCCCCTTACTTTCGGGATAAAAAGCAGAAATTCCCCGTATTTTGAAACAAAATTGCAGAAATTCTCATAATTTTCGGGCAAAAAGGCAGAAATTCTCCTTATTTTGGGGCAAAAAGACAGAAGATCTCCATTTTTCGGGAGCAAACATTCAGAAATTCCCCTTATTTTGGGGCAATATTGCAGAAATTTCCTTTACATTGAGGCAAAATTGCAGAAATTTCCCTTATTTTGGGGCAAAATTGCAGAAATTTCACTTACTTAAGGGTAATAAGTCAGAAATTCCCCTTATTTTGGAGGAAAAAAAGACATAAATTCTCTTTGTTTTGGGGGAAAAAGACAGAAATTCCACTTATTTAGAGGCAAAAAGGCAGAAATTCCCTTTGTTTAAGAGCAAAAATGAAGAAATTTTCCTTTTTATGGCCAAAAGGTATGCATTCCCATTATTTTCAGGCAAAAAGGCAGAAATTTCCGTATTTTGGAGCAAAATTGCAGAAATTCCTCTAATTTTGGGGTAAAAGGCAGAAATTCCCTTTATTTTGGGGCAAAAATCAGAAATTCCCCTTATTTTGGGGCAAAATTCCAGAAATTTCCTTTATTTTGGGGCAAAATTGGAGGAATTTACATTATTTTGGGGCAAAATTGCAGAAATTTCCCTTATTTGGGGCAAAATTTTAGAAATTTCACTTATTTTCAGGTAAAAAGGCTGAAATTTCCTTTGTTTTGGGGCAAAAAAAAAGAAATTCCCCTTATTTTGGGGCAAAATTGCAGAAATCTCCCTTATTATGGGAAAAAATTGCAAAAAATTCCCTTATTTTAGGGGAAAATTGCAGAAATTTCACTTATTTCAGAGAAAAAAAGCAAAATTTTTCTTATTTTGGGGCAAAAAGGCAGAAATTCTCATTAATTTGTGGCAAAAAGGCAGAAATTCACCTTATTTTGGGGTAAAATTGCAGAAATTTCGCATATTTCAGGGCAAAAAGGCAAAAATTTCCCTTATTTTGGGGCAAAATTGCAGAAATTTCACTTATTTCAGTGTAATAAGTCAGAAATTTCCCTTATTTTGAGGCAAAAAAGACAGAAATTTTTTTTGTTTTGAGAGAAAAAGACAGAAATTCCACTTATTTAGAGGCAAAAATGCAGAAATTTCCCTTATTTTGGAGCAAAAATGAAGAAATTTCCCTTTTTTATGGCAAAAAGTTATGCATTCCCCTTATTTTCGGGCAAAAGAGCAGAAATTCCCTATATTTTGGAGCATAATTGAAGAAATTCCCCTAGTTGTGGTGCAGAAAGACAGAAATTCCCTATATGTTGGGGCAAAAAGACAGAAATTCTCCTTATTTTGGGGCATAACTCAGAAATTCCACTTATTTTGGGGCAAAATTCTAGAAATTTCCCTTATTTTGGGGCAAAATTGCAGAAATTTCACTTATTTTGGGGCAAAATTGCAGAAATTTCACTTATTTCAGGGAAAAAAGGCAGAAATTTTCTTTATTTTGGGGCAGAAAGGCAGAAATTCCTTATATTTTCTGGCAAAAATGAAGAAATTTCCCTTATTTTGAGGTTAAAATGCTGAAATTTCCCTTATTTGGGCGCAAAAAAACAGAAATTTCCACTATTTTGGGGCAAAATTGCAGAAATTTCACTTATTTAGAGGCAAAAAGACAGAAATTCTCCTTTTTTTGGGGCAAAACTTAGAAATTCCACTTATTTTGGGGCAAAATTCCAGAAATTTCACTTATTTTGGGGCAAAATTGCAGAAATTTCACTTTTTTCAGGGAAAAAAGGCACAAATTTTCCTTATTTTGGGGCAAAAAGTCAGAAATTCCTAATATTTTGTGGCAAAAATGCAGAAATTCCCCTTATTTTGAGGTAAAAAGGCTGAAATTCCCCTTATTTGGAGGCACAGAGGCAGAAATTTCCCTTATTTTGGGGCAAAATTGGAGAAATTTCACTTATTTCAGGGTAATAATTCAGAAAATCCCCTTATTTTGGGCCAAAAAAGACAGAAATTTCCTTTGTTTTGGGGGAAAAAGACAGAAATTCCACTTATTTAGAGGCAAAAAGGCAGAAATTCCCCTTATTTTTAGCAAAAATGAAGAAATTTATCTTTTTATGGCAAAAAGGTATGCATTCCCCTTACTTTCGGGATAAAAAGCAGAAATTCCCCGTATTTTGAAACAAAATTGCAGAAATTCTCATAATTTTCGGGCAAAAAGGCAGAAATTCTCCTTATTTTGGGGCAAAAAGACAGAAGATCTCCATTTTTCGGGAGCAAACATTCAGAAATTCCCCTTATTTTGGGGCAATATTGCAGAAATTTCCTTTACATTGAGGCAAAATTGCAGAAATTTCCCTTATTTTGGGGCAAAATTGCAGAAATTTCACTTACTTAAGGGTAATAAGTCAGAAATTCCCCTTATTTTGGAGGAAAAAAAGACATAAATTCTCTTTGTTTTGGGGGAAAAAGACAGAAATTCCACTTATTTAGAGGCAAAAAGGCAGAAATTCCCTTTGTTTAAGAGCAAAAATGAAGAAATTTTCCTTTTTATGGCCAAAAGGTATGCATTCCCATTATTTTCAGGCAAAAAGGCAGATATTCCCGTATTTTGGAGCAAAATTGCAGAAATTCCTCTAATTTTGGGGCAAAAGGCAGAAATTCCCTTTATTTTGGGGCAAAAATCAAAAATTCCCCTTATTTTGGGGCAAAATTCCAGAAATTTCCTTTATTTTGGGGAAAAATTGGAGGAATTTACCTTATTTTGGAACAAAATTGCAGAAATTTCCCTTATTTGGGGCAAAATTTCAGAAATTTCACTTATTTTCAGGTAAAAAGGCCGAAATTTCCTTCGTTTTGGGGCAAAAAGGAAGAAATTCACCTTATTTTGGGGCAAAATTGCAGAAATCTCCCTTATTATGGGAAAAAATTGCAAAAAATTCCCTTATTTTAGGGGAAAATTGCAGAAATTTCACTTATTTCAGAGAAAAAAAGCAAAATTTTTCTTATTTTGGGGCAAAAAGGCAGAAATTCCCATTAATTTGTGGCAAAAAGGCAGAAATTTCCCTTATTTTGGGGCAAAATTGCAGAAATTTCACATATTTCAGTGTAATAAGTCAGAAATTCCCCTTATTTTGAGGCAAAAAAGACAGAAATTTTTTTTGTTTTGAGAGAAAAAGACAGAAATTCCACTTATTTAGAGGCAAAAAGGCAGAAATTTCCCTTATTTTGGAGCAAAAATGAAGAAATTTCCCTTTTTTATGGCAAAAAGTTATGCATTCTCCTTATTTTCGGGCAAAAAGGCAGAAATTCCATGTACTTTGGAGCATAATTGAAGAAATTCCCCTAGTTGTGCTGCAGAAAGACAGAAATTCCCTATATGTTGGGGCAAAAAGACAGAAATTCTCCTTATTTTGGGGCATAACTCAGAAATTCCACTTATTTTGGGGCAAAATTCCAGAAATTTCCCTTATTTTGGGCCACAATTGCAGAAATTTCACTTATTTTGGGGCAAAATTGCAGAAATTTCACTTATTTCAGGGAAAAATCGGCACAAATTTTCCTTATTTTGGGGCAAAAAGTTAGAAATTCCTAATATTTTGTGGCAAAAATGCAGAAATTCCCCTTATTTTGAGGTAAAAAGGATGAAATTCCCTATATTTGGGGGCAAAGAGGCAGAAATTTCCCTTATTTTGGGGCAAAATTGGAGAAATTTCACTTATTTCAGGGTAATAACTCAGAAAATCCCCTTATTTTGGGGCAAAAAAGACAGAAATTTCCTTTGTTTTGGGAGAAAAAGACAGAAATTCCACTTATTTAGGGGCAAAAAGGCAGAAATTCCCCTTATTTTGGAGCAAAAATGAAGAAATTTACCTTTTTATGGCAAAAAGGTATGCATTCCCCTTACTTTCGGGATAAAAAGCAGAAATTCCCCGTATTTTGAAACAAAATTGCAGAAATTCTCATGATTTTCGGGCAAAAAGGGAGAAATTCTCCTAATTTTGGGGCAAAAAGACAGAAGATCTCCATTTTTCGGGAGCAAACATTCAGAAATTCCCCTTATTTTGGGGAAAAATTGCAGAAATTTCCTTTACATTGGGGCAAAATTGCAGAAATTTCCTTTACATTGGGGCAAAATTGCAGAAATTTCCCTTATTTTGGGGCAAAATGGCAGAAATTTCACTTACTTCAGGGTAATAAGTCAGAAATTCCCCTTATTTTGGGGCAAAAAAGACAGAAATTCTCTTTGTTTTGGGGGAAAAAGACAGAAATTCCACTTATTTAGAGGCAAAAAGGCAGAAATTCCCTTTGTTTTGGAATAAAAAATGAAGAAATTTTCCTTTTTATGGCCAAAAGGTATGCATTCCCATTATTTTCAGGTAAAAAGGCAGAAATTTCCGTATTTTGGAGCAAAATTGCAGAAATTCCTCTAATTTTGGGGCCAAAGGCAGAAATTCCCTTTATTTTGGGGCAAAAATCAGAAATTCCCCTTATTTTGGGGCAAAATTCCAGAAATTTCCTAGTTTTGGGGCAAAATTGCAGGAATTTACCTTATTTTTGGGCAAAATTGCAGAAATTTCCCATATTTGGGGCAAAATTTCAGAAATTTCACTTATTTTCAGGTAAAAAGGCTGAAATTTCCTTTGTTTTGGGGCAAAAAGGAAGAAATTTTCCTTATTTTGGGGCAAAATTGCAGAAATCTCACTTATTATGGGAAAAAATTGCAAAAAATTTTCTTATTTTAGGGGAAAATTGCAGAAATTTCACTTATTTCAGAGAAAAAAAGCAAAAATTTTTCTTATTTTGGGGCAAAAAGGCAGAAATTCCCATTAATTTGTGGCAAAAAGGCAGAAATTCACCTTATTTTGGGGTAAAATTGCAGAAATTTCGCATATTTCAGGGCATAAAGGCAAAAATTTCCCTTATTTTGGGGCAAAATTGCAGAAATTTCACTTATTTCAGTGTAATAAGTCAGAAATTCCCCTTATTTTGAGGCAAAAAAGACAGAAATTTTTTTTGTTTTGAGAGAAAAAGACAGAAATTCCACTTATTTAGAGGCAAAAAGGCAGAAATTTCCCTTATTTTGGAGCAAAAATGAAGAAATTTCCCTTTTTTATGGCAAAAAGTTATGCATTCCCCTTATTTTCGGGCAAAAAGGTAGAAATTCCCCGTATTTTGGAGTATAATTGAGGAAATTCCCCTAGTTGTTCTGCAGAAAGACAGAAATTCCCTATATGTTAGGGCAAAAAGACAGAAATTCTCCTTATTTTGGGGCATAACTCAGAAATTCCACTTATTTTGGGGCAAAATTCCAGAAATTTCCCTTATTTTGGGCCACAATTGCAGAAATTTCACTTATTTTGGGCCACAATTGCAGAAATTTCACTTATTTCAGGGAAAAAAAAGGCACAAATTTCCCTTATTTTGGGGCAAAAAGTCAGAAATTCCTAATATTTTGTGGCAAAAATGCAGAAATTTCCCTTATTTTGAGGTAAAAAGGATGAAATTCCCTATATTTGGGGGCAAAGAGGTAGAAATTTCCCTTATTTTGGGGCAAAATTGGAGAAATTTCACTTATTTCAGGGTAATAACTCAGAAAATCCCCTTATTTTGGGGCAAAAAAGACAGAAATTTTCTTTGTTTTGGGGGAAAAAGACAGAAATTCCACTTATTTAGAGGCAAAAAGGCAGAAATTCCCCTTATTTTGGAGCAAAAATGAAGAAATTTACCTTTTTATGGCAAAAAGGTATGCATTCCCCTTACTTTCGGGATAAAAAGCAGAAATTCTCCGTATTTTGAAACCAAATTGTAGAAATTCTCATAATTTTCGATCAAAAAGCAGAAATTCTCCTTATTTTGGGGCAAAAAGACAGAAATTCCCATTAATTTGTGGCAAAAAGGCAGAAATTCACCTTATTTTGGGGTAAAATTGCAGAAATTTCGCATATTTCAGGGCATAAAGGCAAAAATTTCCCTTATTTTGGGGCAAAATTGCAGAAATTTCACTTATTTCAGTGTAATAAGTCAGAAATTCCCCTTATTTTGAGGCAAAAAAGACAGAAATTTTTTTTGTTTTGAGAGAAAAAGACAGAAATTCCACTTATTTAGAGGCAAAAAGGCAGAAATTTCCCTTATTTTGGAGCAAAAATGAAGAAATTTCCCTTTTTTATGGCAAAAAGTTATGCATTCCCCTTATTTTCGGGCAAAAAGGTAGAAATTCCCCGTATTTTGGAGTATAATTGAGGAAATTCCCCTAGTTGTTCTGCAGAAAGACAGAAATTCCCTATATGTTGGGGCAAAAAGACAGAAATTCTCCTTATTTTGGGGCATAACTCAGAAATTCCACTTATTTTGGGGCAAAATTCCAGAAATTTCCCTTATTTTGGGCCACAATTGCAGAAATTTCACTTATTTTGGGCCACAATTGCAGAAATTTCACTTATTTCAGGGAAAAAAAAGGCACAAATTTCCCTTATTTTGGGGCAAAAAGTCAGAAATTCCTAATATTTTGTGGCAAAAATGCAGAAATTTCCCTTATTTTGAGGTAAAAAGGATGAAATTCCCTATATTTGGGGGCAAAGAGGTAGAAATTTCCCTTATTTTGGGGCAAAATTGGAGAAATTTCACTTATTTCAGGGTAATAACTCAGAAAATCCCCTTATTTTGGGGCAAAAAAGACAGAAATTTTCTTTGTTTTGGGGGAAAAAGACAGAAATTCCACTTATTTAGAGGCAAAAAGGCAGAAATTCCCCTTATTTTGGAGCAAAAATGAAGAAATTTACCTTTTTATGGCAAAAAGGTATGCATTCCCCTTACTTTCGGGATAAAAAGCAGAAATTCTCCGTATTTTGAAACCAAATTGTAGAAATTCTCATAATTTTCGATCAAAAAGCAGAAATTCTCCTTATTTTGGGGCAAAAAGACAGAAGATCTCCATTTTTCGGGAGCAAACATTCAGAAATTCCCCTTATTTTGGGGCAAAATTGCAGAAATTTCCTTTACATTGTGGCAAAATTGCAGAAATTTCCTTTACATTGGGGCAAAATTGCAGAAATTTCCCTTATTTTGGGGCAAAATGGCAGAAATTTCACTTACTTCAGGGTAATAAGTCAGAAATTCCCCTTATTTTGGGGCAAAAAGACAGAAATTCTCTTTGTTTTGGGAGAAAAAGACAGAAATTCCACTTATTTAGAGGCAAAAGGCAGAAATTCCCTTTATTTTGGGGCAAAAATCAGAAATTCCCCTTATTTTGTGGCAAAATTCCAGAAATTTCCTATTTTTGGGGCAAAATTGCAGGAATTTACTTTATTTTGGGGCAAAATTGCAGAAATTTCCCTTATTTGGGGCAAAATTTCAGAATTTTCACTTATTTTCAGGTAAAAAGGCTGAAATTTCCTTTGTTTTGGGGCAAAAAGGAAGAAATTTTCCTTATTTTGAGGTAAAAAGGCTGAAATTCCCCTTATTTTGGGGCAAAAAAAAAGAAATTTCCCTTATTTTGGGGCAAAATTGCAGAAATTTCACTTATTTAGAGGCAAAAAGACAGAAATTCTCCTTATTTTGGGGCAAAACTTAGAAATTCCACTTATTTTGGGGCAAAATTCCAGAAATTTCTTTTATTTTAAGTTACAATTGCAGAAATTTCACTTATTTTGGGGCAAAATTGCAGAAATTTCACTTATTTCAGGGAAAAAAGGCACAAATTTTCCTTATTTTGTGGCAAAAAGTCAGAAATTCCTAATATTTTGTGGCAAAAATGCAGAAATTGCCTTTATTTTGTAGGTAAAAAGGCTGAAATTCCCTATATTTGGGGGCAAAGAGGCAGAAATTTCCTTTATTTTGGGGCAAAATTGGAGAAATTTCACTTATTTCAGGGTAATAACTCAGAAAATCCCCTTATTTTGGGGCAAAAAAGACAGAAATTTCCTTTGTTTTTTGGGGAAAAAGACAGAAATTCCACTTATTTAGAGGCAAAAAGGCAGAAATTCCCCTTATTTTGGAGCAAAAATGAAGAAATTTACCTTTTTATGGCAAAAAGGTATGCATTCCCCTTACTTTCGGGATAAAAAGCAGAAATTCCCCGTATTTTGAAACAAAATTGCAGAAATTCTCATAATTTTCGGGCAAAAAGGCAGAAATTCTCCTTATTTTGGGGCAAAAAGACAGAAGATCTCCATTTTTCGGGAGCAAACATTCAGAAATTCCCCTTATTTTGGGGCAAAATTGCAGAAATTTCCTTTACATTGGGGCAAAATTGCAGAAATTTCCCATGTTTTGGGGCAAAATGGCAGAAATTTCACTTACTTCAGGGTAATAAGTCAGAAATTCCCCTTATTTTGGGGCAAAAAAGACAGAAATTCTCTTTGTTTTTGGGGAAAAAGACAGAAATTCCACTTATTTAGAGGCAAAAAGGCAGAAATTCTCTTTGTTTTGGAGCAAAAATGAAGAAATTTTCCTTTTTATGGCCAAAAGTTATGCATTCCCATTATTTTCAGGCAAAAAGGCAGATATTCCCATATTTTGGAGCAAAATTGCAGAAATTCCTCTAATTTTGGGGCAAAAGGCAGATTTTCCCTTTATTTTGGGGCAAAAATCAGAAATTCCCCTTATTTTTGGGGCAAAATTCCAAAAATTTCCTTTATTTTGGGGCAAAATTGCAGGAATTTACCTTATATTGGGGCAAAATTGCAGAAATTTCCCTTATTTGGGGCAAAATTTCAGAAATTTCACTTATTTTCAGGTAAAAAGGCTGAAATTTCCTTTGTTTTGGGGTAAAAAGTAAGAAATTCCCCTTATTTTGGGGCAAAATTGCAGAAATCTCCCTTATTATGGGAAAAAATTGCAAAAAATTCACTTATTTTAGAGGAAAATTGCAGAAATTTCTCTTATTTCAGAGAAAAAAAGCAAAAATTTTTTTTATTTTGGGGCAAAAAGGCAGAAATTCACCTTATTTTGGGGTAAAATTGCAGAAATTTCGCATATTTCAGGGCAAAAAGGCAGAAATTTCCCTTATTTTGGGGCAAAATTGCAGAAATTTCACTTATTTCAGTGTAATAAGTCAGAAATTCCCCTTATTTTGAGGCAAAAAAGACAGAAATTTTTTTTGTTTTTAGGGAAAAAGACAGAAATTCCACTTATTTAGAGGCAAAAAGGCAGAAATTTCCCTTATTTTGGAGCAAAAATGTAGAAATTTCCCTTTTTTATGGCAAAAGTTATGCATTCCCCTTATTTTCGGGCAAAAAGGCAGAAATTCCCCGTATTTTGGAGCATAATTAAAGAAATTCCCCTAGTTGTGGTGCAGAAAGACAGAAATTCCCTATATGTTGGGGCAAAAAGACAGAAATTTTCCTTATTTTGGGGCATAACTCAGAAATTCAACTTATTTTGGGGCAAAATTCTAGAAATTTCCCTTATTTTGGGGCAAAATTGCAGAAATTTCACTTATTTTGGGGCAAAATTGGAGAAATTTCACTTATTTCAGGGTAATAATTCAGAAAATCCCCTTATTTGGGGGCAAAAAAGACGGAAATTTCCTTTGTTTTGGGGGAAAAAGACAGAAATTCCACTTATTTAGAGGCAAAAATGTAGAAATTTCCCTTATTTTGGAGCAAAAATGAAGAAATTTACCTTTTTATGGCAAAAAGGTATGCATTTCCCTTACTTTCGGGATAAAAAGCAGAAATTCCCCGTATTTTGAAACAAAATTGCAGAAATTCTCATAATTTTCGGGGAAAAAGGCAGAAATTCTCCTTATTTTGGGGCAAAAAGACAGAAGATCTCCATTTTTCGGGAGCAAACATTCAGAAATTCCCCTTATTTTGGGGCAAAATTGCAGAAATTTCCTTTACATTGGGGCAAAATTGCAGAAATTTCCCTTATTTTGGGGCAAAATGGCAGAAATTTCACTTACTTCAGGGTAATAAGTCAGAAATTCCCCTTATTTTGGGGAAAAAAAAGACATAAATTCTCTTTTTTTTGAGGAAAAAGACAGAAATTCCACTTATTTAGAGGCAAAAAGGCAGAAATTCCCTTTGTTTTGGAGCAAAAATGAAGAAATTTCCCTTTTTATGGCCAAAAGTTATGCATTCCCATTATTTTCAGGCAAATAGGCAGAAATCCTCGTATTTTGGAGCAAAATTGCAGAAATTCCCCTAATTTTGGGGCAAAAGGCAGAAATTCCCTTTATTTTGGGGCAAAAATAAGAAATTCCCCTTATTTTGGGGCAAAATTCCAGAAATTTCCTTTATTTTGGGGCAAAATTGAAGGAATTTACCTTCTTTTGGGGCAAAATTGCAGAAATTTCCCTTATTTGGGGCAAAATTTCAGAAATTTCACTTATTTTCAGGTAAAAAGGCTGAAATTTCCTTTGTTTTGGGGCAAAAAGGAAGAAATTCCCCTTATTTTGGGGCAAATTTCCAGAAATCTCTCTTATTATGGGAAAAAATTGCAAAAATGTTTCTTATTTTAGGGGAAAATTGCAGAAATTTCACTTATTTCAGAGAAAAAAAGCAAAAATTTTTCTTATTTTGGGGCAAAAGGCAGAAATTCCCATTATTTTGGGGCAAAAAAGCAGAAATACACCTTATTTAGGGGTAAAATTGCAGAAATTTCACATATTTCAGGGCAAAAAGGCAGAAATTCCCCATATTTTGGAGCAAAATTGCAGAAATCCCCCTTGTTGTGGGGCAAAAAGACAGAAATTCCCTATATGTTGAGGCAAAAAGACAGAAATTCTCCTTATTTTGGGACAAAACTTAGAAATTCCACTTAATTTGGGGCAAAATTGCAGAAATTTCCCTTATTTGGGGCAAAATTTCAGAAATTTCTCTTATTTTCAGGTAAAAAGGCTGAAATTTCATTTGTTTTGGGGCAAAAAGGAAGAAATTCCCCTTATTTTGGGGCAAAATTGCATAAATCTCCCTTATTATGGGAAAAATTGCAAAAAATTCTCTTATTTTAGGGGAAAATTGCAGAAATTTTACTTATTTCAGAGACAAAAAGCAAAATTTTTCTTATTTTGGGGCAAAAAGGCAGAAATTTCCATTAATTTGTGGCAAAAAGGCAGAAATTCACCTTTTTTTGGGGTAAAATTGCAGAAATTTCGCATATTTCAGGGCAAAAAGGCAGAAATTTCCCTTATTTTGGGGCAAAATTGCAGAAATTTCACTTATTTCAGTGTAATAAGTCAGAAATTCCCCTTATTTTGAGGCAAAAAAGACAGAAATTTTTTTTGTTTTGAGAGAAAAAGACAGAAATTCCACTTATTTAGAGGCAAAAAGGCAGAAATTTCCCTTATTTTGATGCAAAAATGAAGAAATTTCCCTTTTTTATGGCAAAAAGTTATGCATTCCCCTTATTTTCGGGCAAAAAGGCAGAAATTCTCCCGTATTTTGGAGCATAATTGAAGAAATTCCCCTAGTTGTGGTGCAGAAAGACAGAAATTCCCTATATGTTGGGGCAAAAAGACAGAAATTCTCCTTATTTTGGGGCATAACTCAGAAATTCCACTTATTTTGGGGCAAAATTCTAGAAATTTACCTTATTTTGGGGCAAAATTGCAGAAATTTCACTTATTTTGGGGCAAAATTGCAGAAATTTCACTTATTTCAGGGAAAAAAGGCAGAAATTTTCTTTATTTTGGGGCAAAAAGGCAGAAATTCCTTATATTTTCTGGCAAAAATGCAGAAATTCCCCTTATTTTGAGGTAAAAAGGCTGAAATTCCCCTTATTTGGGGGCAAAAAACAGAAATTTCCTTTATTTTGGGGCAAAATTGCAGAAATTTCACTTATTTAGAGGCAAAAAGACAGAAATTCTCCTTATTTTGGGGCAAAACTTAGAAATTCCACTTATTTTGGGGCAAAATTCCAGAAATTTCCCTTTATTTTGGGCCACAATTGCAGAAATTTCACTTATTTTGGGGCAAAATTGCAGAAATTTCACTTATTTCAGGGAAAAAAAGGCACAAATTTTCCTTATTTTGGGGCAAAAAGTCAGAAATTCTTAATATTTTGTGGCAAAAATGCAGAAATTCCCCTTATTTTGAGGTAAAAAGGATGAAATTCCCTATATTTGGGGGCAAAGAGGAAGAAATTTCCCTTATTTTGGGGCAAAATTGGAGAAATTTCACTTATTTCAGGGTAATAACTCAGAAAATCCTCTTATTTTGGGGCAAAAAAGACAAAATTTCCTTTGTTTTGGGGGAAAAAGACAGAAATTCCACTTATTTAGAGGCAAAAAGGGAGAAATTCCCCTTATTTTGGAGCAAAAATGAAGAAATTTACCTTTTTATGGCAAAAAGGTATGCATTCCCCTTACTTTCGGGATAAAAAGCAGAAATTCCCCGTATTTTGAAACCAAATTGCAGAAATTCTCATAATTTTCGGGCAAAAAGGCAGAAATTCTCCTTATTTTGGGGCAAAAAGACAGAAGATCTCCATTTTTCGGGAGCAAACATTCAGAAATTCCCCTTATTTTGGGGCAAAATTGCAGAAATTTCCTTTACATTGGGGCAAAATTGCAGAAATTTCCTTTACATTGGGGCAAAATTGCAGAAATTTCCCTTATTTTGGGGCAAAATAGCAGAAATTTCACTTACTTCAGGGTAATAAGTCAGAAATTCCCCTTATTTTGTGGCAAAAAAGACAGAAATTCTCTTTGTTTTGGGGGAAAAAGACAGAAATTCCACTTATTTAGAGGCAAAAAGGCAGAAATTCCCTTTGTTTTGGAGCAAAAATGAAGAAATTTTCATTTTTATGGCCAAACGGTATGCATTCCCATTATTTTCAGGTAAAAAGGCAGAAATTCCCGTATTTTGGAGCAAAATTGCAGAAATTCCTCTAATTTTGGGGCAAAAGGCAGAAATTCCTTTATTTTGGGGCAAAAATCAGAAATTCCCCTTATTTTGGGGCAAAATTCCAGAAATTTCCTTTTTTTGGGGCAAAATTGCAGGAATTTACCTTATTTTGGGGCAAAATTGCAGAAATTTCCCTTATTTGGGGCAAAATTTCAGAAATTTCACTTATTTTCAGGTAAAAAGGCTGAAATTTCCTTTGTTTTGGGGCAAAAAGGAAGAAATTTTCCTTATTTTGGGGCAAAATTGCATAAATCTCACTTATTATGGGAAAAAATTGCGAAAAATTTTCTTATTTTAGGGGAAAATTGCAGAAATTTCACTTATTTCAGAGAAAAAAAGCAAAAATTTTTCTTATTTTGGGGCAAAAAGGCAGAAATTCCCATTAATTTGTGGCAAAAAGGCAGAAATTCACCTTATTTTGGGGTAAAATTGCAGAAATTTCGCATAATTCAGGGCAAAAAGGCAGAAATTTCCCTTATTTTGGGGCAAAATTGCAGAAATTTCATTTATTTCAGTGTAATAAGTCAGAAATTCCCCTTATATTGAGGCAAAAAAGACAGAAATTTATTTTGTTTTGAGAGAAAAAGACAGAAATTCCACTTATTTAGAGGCAAAAAGGCAGAAATTTCCCTTATTTTGGAGCAAAAATGAAGAAATTTCCCTTTTTTATGGCAAAAAGTTATGCATTCCCCTTATTTTCGGGCAAAAAGGCAGAAATTCCCCGTATTTTGGAGCATAATTGAAGAAATTCCCCTAGTTGTGGTGCAGAAAGACAGAAATTCCCTATATGTTGGGGCAAAAAGACAGAAATTCTCCTTATTTTGGGGCATAACTCAGAAATTCCACTTATTTTGGGGCAAAATTCTAGAAATTTCCCTTATTTTGGAACAAAATTGCAGAAATTCCACTTATTTTGGGGCAAAATTCTAAAAATTTTCCTTATTTTGGAACAAAATTGCAGAAATTTCACTTATTTTGGTTCAAAATTGCAGAAATTTCACTTATTTCAGGGAAAAAAGGCAGAAATTCCCCTTATTTTGAGGTAAAAAGCCTGAAATTCCCCTTATTTGGGGGCAAAAAAACAGAAATTTCCCTTATTTTGGGGCAAAATTGCAGAAATTTCACTTATTTAGAGGCAAAAAGACTGAAATTCTCCTTATTTTGGGGCAAAACTTAGAAATTCCACTTATTTTGGGGCAAAATTCCAGAAATTTCCCTTATTTTGGGCCACAATTGCAGAAATTTCACTTATTTTTGGGCAAAATTGCAGAAATTTCACTTATTTCAGGGAAAAAAAGGCACAAATTTTCTTTATTTTGGGGCAAAACGTCAGAAATTCCTAATATTTTGTGGCAAAAATGCAGAAATTCCCCTTATTTTGAGGTAAAAAGGATGAAATTCCCTATATTTGGGGGCAAAGAGGCAGAAATTTCCCTTATTTTGGGGCAAAATTGGAGAAATTTCACTTATTTCAGGGTAATAACTCAGAAAATCCTCTTATTTTGGGGCAAAAAAGACAGAAATTTCCTTTGTTTTGGGGGAAAAAGACAGAAATTCCACTTATTTAGAGGCAAAAAGGGAGAAATTCCCCTTATTTTGGAGCAAAAATGAAGAAATTTACCTTTTTATGGCAAAAAGGTATGCATTCCCCTTACTTTCGGGATAAAAAGCAGAAATTCCCCGTATTTTGAAACCAAATTGCAGAAATTCTCATAATTTTCGGGCAAAAAGGCAGAAATTCTCCTTATTTTGGGGCAAAAAGACAGAAGATCTCCATTTTTCGGGAGCAAACATTCAGAAATTCCCCTTATTTTGGGGCAAAATTGCAGAAATTTCCTTTACATTGGGGCAAAATTGCAGAAATTTCCTTTACATTGGGGCAAAATTGCAGAAATTTCCCTTGTTTTGGGGCAAAATGGCAGAAATTTCACTTACTTCAGGGTAATAAGTCAGAAATTCCCCTTATTTTGGGGCAAAAAAGACAGAAATTCTCTTTGTTTTGGGGGAAAAAGACAGAAATTCCACTTATTTATAGGCAAAAAGGCAGAAATTCCCTTTGTTTTGGAGCAAAAATGAAGAAATTTTCCTTTTTATGGCCAAAAGGTATGCATTCCCATTATTTTCAGGCAAAAAGGCAGAAATTCCCGTATTTTGGTGCAAAATTGCAGAAATTCCTCTAATTTTGGGGCAAAAGGAAGAAATTCCCATTATTTTGGGGCAAAAAAGGAAAATACACCTTATTTAGGGGTAAAATTGCAGAAATTTAACATATTTCAGGGCAAAAAGGCAGAAATTTCCCATATTTTGGAGCAAAATTGCAGAAATCCCCCTTGTTGTGGGGCAAAAAGACAGAAATTCCCTATATGTTGAGGCAAAAAGACAGAAATTCTCCTTATTTTGGGGCAAAACTTAGAAATTCCACTTATTTTGGGGCAAAATTCCAGAAATTTTCCTTCTTTTAGGGCAAAATTGCAAAATTTCACTTATTTTGGGGCAAAATTGCAATAATTTCACTTATTTCAGGGAACAAAGGCAGAAATTTTTATTATTTTGAGGCAAAAAGTCAGAAATTCCTAATATTTTGTATCAAAAATGCTGAAATTCCCCTTATTTTGAGGTATAAAGCCTGAAATTCCTCTTATTTCAGGGCAAAATTGCAGAAATTCCCCTAGTTGTGGGGCAAAAAAACAGAAATTCCCTATATGTTGGGACAAAAAACAGAAATTCTCCTTATTTTGGGGCAAAACTCAGAAATTCCACTTATTTTGGGGCAAAATTGCAGAAATTTCACTTATTTCAGGGAAAAAAAGCAGAAATTTTCTTTATTTAGGGGCAAAAAGGCAGAAATTCCTAATATTTTGTGGTAAAAATGCAGAAATTCCCCTTATTTTGAGGTAAAAAGGCTGAAATTCCCATTATTTGTGGGCAGAAAGGCAAAAATTTCCCTTATTTTGGGGCAATATTGCAGAAATTTCACTTATTTCAGGGTAATAAGTCAGAAATTTCTCTTATTTTGGGGCAAAAAAGAAAGAAAATCCCTTTGTTTTGGGGGGAAAAGACAGAAATTCCACTTATTTAGAGGCAAAAAGCAGAAATTCCCCTTATTTTGAAGCAAAAATGAAGAAATTTTCCTTTTTTTAAGGCAAAAAGGTATGCATTCTTCTTATTTTCGGGCAAAAAGGCAGAAATTCCCCGTATTTTGGAGCAAAATTGCAAAAATTCCCCTAATTGTGGGGCAAAAATGCAGAAATTCCCTATATGTTGGGGCAAAAAGACAGAAATTCTCCATATTTTGGGGCAAAACTCAGAAATTCCACTTATTTTGGGGCAAAATTCCAGAAATTTCCCTTATTCTGGGGCAAAATTGCAGAAATTTCACTTATTTTAGGCAAAATTGCAGAAATTTCCCTTATTTCATGGAAAAAAAAGAAATTTTGTTATTTTGGGGCAAAAAGGCAGAAATTCCCCTTATTTTGAGGTAAAAAGGCTGAAATTCCCCTTATTTGGGGGCAAAAAGGCAGAAATATCCCTTTTTTGGGGCAAAATTGCAGAAATTTCACTTATTTCAGGGTAATAAGTCAGAAATTTTCCTTATTTTGGGGCAAAAAATACAGAAAATCCCTTTATTTTGGGGGAAAAAGACAGAAATTCCACTTATTTAGAGGCAAAAAAGCAAAAATTCCCTTTATTTTGGAGCAAAAATGAAGAAATTTCCCTTTTTTAAGGCAAAAAGTTATGCATTCTTCTTATTTTCTTGCAAAAAGGCAGAAATTTCTCGTATTTTGGAGCAAAATTGCAGATATTCCCCTAATTGTGGGGCAAAAATGCAGAAATTCCTTTTATGTTGGGGCAAAAAGACAGAAATTCTCCTTATTTTGGGGCAAAACTCAGAAATTCCACTTATTTTGGGGCAAAATTCCAGAAATTTCCCTTATTCTGGGGCAAAATTGCAGAAATTTCACTTATTTTGTGGCAAAATTGCAGAAATTTTACTTATTTCAGGGAAAAAAGTTAGAAGTTTTTCTTATTTTGGGTCAAAAAGGCAGGAATTCCCCTTATTTTGAGGTAAAAAAGCTGAAATTCCCCTTATTTGAGGGCAAAGAGAAAGAAATTTCCCTTATTTTGGGGCAAAATTGCAGAAATTTCACTTATTTCAGGGTAATAAGTCAGAAATTCCCGTTATTTTGGGGCAAAAAAGACAGAAATTCCCTTTGTTTTGGGGGAAAAAGACAGAAATTCCACTTATTTAGAGGCAAAAATGCAGAAATTCCCCTTATTTTGGAGCAAAAATGAAGAAATTTCCCTTTTTTATGGCAAAAAGTTATGCATTTCCTTTATTTTTGGAAAAAGGCAGAAATTTCCCGTATTTGGGAGCAAAATTGCAGAAATTCCCCTAATTGTGGGGCAAAAAGGCAGAAATTCCCTATATGTTGGGGAAAAAAGTCAAAAATTCTTCTTATTTTGGGGCAAAACTCAGAAATTCCACTTATTTTTGGGCAAAATTCCAGATATTTCCCTTATTTTGGGGAAAAATTGCAGAAATTTCACTTATTTTAGGGCAAAATTGGAGAAATTTCACTTATTTCAGGGAAAAAAGGCAGAAATTTTCCTTATTTTGGGGCAAAAATCCAGAAATTCTTAATATTTTGTAGCAAAAATGTAGAAATTCCCCTTATTTTGAGGTAAAAAGGCTGAAATTCTTTATATTTGGGGGCAAAAAGACAGAAATTCCTTTTATTTTGTGGCAAAAAGGCAGAAATTTCATTTATTTTGGGGCAAAATTGCAGAAATTTCACTTATTTCAGGGCATAATTCAAAAATTCCTTTTATTTTGGGGCAAAAAGACAAAAATTCCATTTATTTTTTGGTACAAAGGCAGAAATTTCACTTACTTTGAAGTAAAAAGGCAGAAATTCCTCTTATTTTGGGGAAAAAATGAAGAAATTTCCTTTTTTGTGGTAAAAGGTATACATTCCCCTTACATTCGGGATAAAAATCAGAAATTCACCGTATTTTGAAGCAAAATTGCAGAAATTCTCATAATTTTCGGGCAAAAAGGGAGAAATTCCCTAATTTTGGGGAAAAGGCAGAAATTCTTTTTATTTTGGGGCAAAAATCAGAAATTCCCGTTCTTTTGGGGTAAAATTTAAGAAATTTCCTTTATTTTGAGACAAAATTACAGGAATTTATATTATTTTGGGGCAAAATTTAAGAAATTTCCCTTATTTGGGGCAAAATTGCAGAAATTTCACATATTTTCAGGTAAAAAAGCTGAAATTTCCTTTATTTTGGGGCAAAAAAAAAAGAAATTCCCCTTATTTTGGGGCAAAATTTCAGAAATTTTCCTTATTATTGGGAAAAATTGCAGAAATTTTCCTTATTTTAGGGCAAAATTGCAGAAATTTCACTTATTTCAGAGAAAAAAAGCAAAAAATTTTTTATTTTGGGCCAAAAAGTTTGAAATTCCCATTAATTTGTGGCAAAAAGTCAGAAATTCACCTTATTTTGGGGTAAAATTGCAGAAATTTCACAAATTTTATGGCAAAAAGGCAGAAATTTCCCTTATTTTGGGGCAAAATTGCAGAAATTTCACTTATTTCAGGAAAAAAAAGGCACAAATTTTCCTTATTTTGGGGCAAAAAGTCAGAAATTCCTAATATTTTGTGGCAAAAATGCAGAAATTCCCCATATTTTGCGGTAAAAAGGCTGAAATTCCCCTTATTAGGGGGCAAAGAGGCAGAAATTTCCCTTATTTTGGGGCAAAATTGGAGAAATTTCACTTATTTCAGGGTAATAATTCAGAAATTCCCCTTATTTTGGGGCAAAAAAGACAGAAATTCCCTTTGTTATGGGGGAAAAAGACAGAAATTCCACCTATTTAAAGGCAAAAAGGCAGAAATTTCCCTTATTTTGGAGCAAAAATGAAGAAATTTCTTTTTTTTATGGCAAAAAGTTTTGCATTCTTCTTATTTTCGGGCAAAAAGGCAGAAATTCCCCATATTTTGGAGCATAATTGCAGAAATTTCCCTAGTTGTGGTGCAGAAAGACAGAAATTCCCTATATGTTGGGGCAAAATTCTTCTTATTTTGGGGCAAAACTCAGAAATTCCACTTATTTTGGGGCAAAATTCTAGAAATTTCCCTTATTTTGGGGCAAAATTGCAGAAATTTCACTTATTTTGGGGCAAAATTGCAGAAATTTCACTTATTTCAGGGAAAAAAGGCAGAAATTTTCTTTATTTTGGGGCAAAAAGGCAGAAATTCCTAATATTTTCTGGCAAAAATGCAGAAATTCCCCTTATTTTGAGGAAAAAAAGCCTGAAATTCCCCATATTTGGCGGCAAAAAGGCAGAAATTTCCCTTATTTTGGGGCAAAATTGCAGAAATTTCATTATTTAGAGGCAAAAAGACAGAAATTCTCCTTATTTTGGGGCAAAACTTAGAAATTCCACTTATTTTGGGGCAAAATTCCAGAAATTTACTTTATTTTGGGGCAAAATTGCAGAAATTTCACTTATTTTGGGGCAAAATTGCAGAAATTTCACTTATTTCAGGGAAAAATGGCACAAATTTTCCTTATTTTGGGGCAAAAAGTCAGAAATTCCTAATATTTTGTGGCAAAAATGCAGAAATTCCCCTTATTTTGAGGTAAAAAGGCTTAAATTCCCCTTATTTGGGGGCAAAGAGGCAGAAATTTCCCTAATTTTGGGGCAAAATTAAAGAATTTTCACATATTTCAGGGTGATAATTCAGAAATTCCTCTTATTTTGGGGAAAAAAGACAGAAATTCCCTTTGTTTTGGGGGAAAAAGACAGAAATTCCACTTATTTAGAGGCAAAAAGGCAGAAATTCCCCTTATTTTGGAGCAAAAATGAAGAAATTTACCTCTTTATGGCAAAAAGGTATGCATTCTCCTTACTTTCGGGATAAAAAGCAGAAATTCCCCGTATTTTGAAACCAAATTGCAGAAATTCTCATAATTTTCAGGCAAAAAGGCAGAAATTCTCCTTATTTTGGGGCAAAAAGACAGAAGATCTCCATTTTTCGGGAGCAAACATTCAGAAATTCCCCTTATTTTGAGGCAAAATTGCAGAAATTTCCTTTACATTGGGGCAAAATTGCAGAAATTTCCTTTACATTGGGGCAAAATTTCAGAAATTTCCCTTATTTTGGGGCAAAATTGCAGAAATTTCACTTACTTCAGGGTAATAAGTCAGAAATTCCCCTTATTTTGGGTCAAAAAAGACAGAAATTCTCTTTGTTTTGGGTGAATAAGACAGAAATTCCACTTATTTAGAGGCAAAAAGGCAGAAATTCCCTTTATTTTGGAGCAAAAATGAAGAAATTTCCCTTTTTATGGCCAAAAGTTATGCATTCCCATTATTTTTAGGCAAAAAGGCAGAAATGCCCGTATTTTGGAGCAAAATTGCAGAAATTCCCCTAATTTTGTGGCAAAAGGCAGAAATTCCCTCTATTTTGGGGCAAAAATCAGAAATTCCCCTTATTTTGGGGCAAAATTCCAGAAATTTCCTTTATTTTGGGGCAAAATTGCAGGAATTTACCTTATATTGGGGCAAAATTGCAGAAATTTCTCTTATGTGGGGCAAAATTTCAGAAATTTCACTTATTTTCAGGTAAAAAGGCTGAAATTTCCTTTGTTTTGGGGCAAAAAAAAGAAATTCCCCTTATTTTGGGGCAAAATTGCAGAAATCTGCCTTATTATGGGAAATAATTGCAAAAATTTCCCTTATTTTAGGGGAAAATTGCAGAAATTTCACTTATTTCAGAGAAAAAAAGCAAAAATTTTTCTTATTTTTGGGCAAAAAAGCAGAAATTCCCATTATTTTGGGGCAAAAAAGCAGAAATTCAACTTATTTAGGGGTAAAATTGCAGAAATTTCCCATATTTCAGGGCAAAAAGGTAGAAAATCCGCGTATTTTGGAGCAAAATTGCAGAAATTCCCCTAGTTGTGGGGCAAAAAAACAAAAATTCCTTATATTTTGGGGCAGAAAGACAGAAATTCTCCTTATTTTGGGGCAAAACTCAGAAATTCCTCTTATTTTGGGGCAAAATTCCAGAAATTTCACTTATTCAGTGGCAAAATTGCAGAAATTTCACTTATTTTAGGCAAAATTGCAGAAATTTCCCTTATTTCATGGAAAAAAAAGAAATTTTGTTATTTTGGGGCAAAAAGGCAGAAATTCCTCTTATTTTGAGGTAAAAAGGCTGAAATTCCCCTTATTTGGGGGCAAAAAGGCAGAAATTTCCCTTTTTTGGGGCAAAATTGCAGAAATTTCACTTATTTCAGGGTAATAAGTCAGAAATTTTCCTTATTTTGGGGCAAAAAAGACAGAAAATCCCTTTATTTTGGGGGAAAAAGACAGAAATTCCACTTATTTCGAGGCAAAAAAGCAGAAATTCCCTTTATTTTGAAGCAAAAATGAAGAAATTTCCCTTTTTTAAGGCAAAAAGTTATGCATTGTTCTAATTTTCGGGCAAAAAGGCAGAAATTCCTCGTATTTTGGAGCAAAATTGCAGAAATTCCCCTAATTGTGGGGCAAAAATGCAGAAATTCCTTTTATGTTGGGGCAAAAAGACAGAAATTCTCTTTATTTTGGGGCAAAACTCAGAAATTCCACTTATTTTGGGGCAAAATTCCAGAAATTTCCCTTATTCTGGGGCAAAATTGCAGAAATTTCACTTATTTTGTGGCAAATGGCAGAAATTTTACTTATTTCATGGAAAAAAGTTAGAAATTTTCCTTATTTTGGGTCAAAAAGGCAGGAATTCCCCTTATTTTGAGGTAAAAAAGCTGAAATTCACCTTATTTGAGGGCAAAGAGAAAGAAATTTCCCTTATTTTAGGGCAAAATTGCAGAAATTTCACTTATTTCAGGGTAATAAGTCAGAAATTCCCTTTATTTTGGGGCAAAAATACAGAAATTCCCTTTATTTTGGAGGGAAATACAGAAATTCCACTTATTTAGAGGCAAACAGGCAGAAATTTACCTGATTTTCAAGCAAAAATGAAGAAATTTACCTTTTTATGGCAAAAAGGTATGCATTCCCCTTACTTTCAGGATAAAAAGCAGAAATTCCTCGTATTTTGAAGGAAAATTGCAGAAATTCTCATAATTTTCGGGCAAAAAGGTAGAAATTTTTCTTATTTTGGGGAAAAAAGACGGAAAATCTTTTTTTTTCGGGAGCAAACAGTCAGAAATTTCCCTTATTTTGGGGCAAAATTGCAGAAATTTCCTTTACATTGGGGCAAAATTGCAGAAATTTCCCTTATTTTGGGGCAAAATTGCAGAAATTTCACTTATTTCAGGGTAATAAGTCAGAAATTCCCCTTATTTTGGGGCAAAAAAGACAGAAATTCCCTTTGTTTTGAAGGAAAAGACAGAAATTCCACTTATTTAGAGGCAAAAAGGCAGAAATTTCCTTGATTTTGGAGCAAAAATGAAGAAATTTACCTTTTTATGGCAAAAAGGGATGCATTCCCCTTACTTTCGGGATAAAAAGTAGAAATTCCCCGTATTTTGAAGCAAAATTGCAGAAATTCTCATAATTTTCTGGCAAAAAGGTAGAAATTCTCCTTATTTTGGGGCAAAAAGACAGAAAATCTCCTTTTTTTCGGAAGCAAACAGTCAAAAATTTCTTTTATTTTGGGGGAAAATTGCAGAAATTTCTTTTACATTGGGGCAAAGTTGCAGAAATTTTTTTTATTTTGGGGCAAAATTGCAGAAATTTCACTTATTTCAGAGTAATAAGTCAGAAATTCCCGTTATTTTGTGGCAAAAAAGACAGAAATTCCCTTTGTTTTGGGGGAAAAAGACAGAAATTCCACTTATTTAGAGGCAAAAAGGCAGAAAATCCTCTTATTTTGGAGCAAAAATGAAGAAATTTCCCTTTTTTATGGCAAAAAGTTATGCATTCCCTTTATTTTTGGGAAAAGGCAGAAATTTCCCGTATTTGGGAGCAAAATTGCAGAAATTCCCCTAATTGTGGGGTAAAAAGGCAGAAATTCCCTATATGTTGGGGAAAAAAGTCAAAAATTCTTCTTATTTTGGGGCAAAACTCAGAAATTCCACTTATTTTTGGGCAAAATTCCAGAAATTTCCCTTATTTTGGGGAAAAATTGCAGAAATTTCACTTATTTTAGGGCAAAATTGGAGAAATTTCACTTATTTCAGGGAAAAAAGGCAGAAATTTTCCCTATTTTGGGGCAAAAATCCAGAAATTCTTAATATTTTGTAGCAAAAATGTAGAAATTCCCCTTATTTTGAGGTAAAAAGGCTGAAATTCTTTATATTTGGGGGCAAAAAGGCAGAAATTTCCCTTATTTTGGGGCAAAAAGACAGAAATTCCTTTTATTTTGTGGTAAAAAGGCAGAAATTTCATTTATTTTGGGGCAAAATTGCAGAAATTTCATTTATTTCAGGGCATAATTCAAAAATTCCTTTTATTTTGGGGCAAAAAAAAAGAAATTCCATTTATTTTTTGGTACAAAGGCGGAAATTTCACTTACTTTGAAGTAAAAAGGCAGAAATTCCTCTTATTTTGGGGCAAAAATGAAGAAATTTCCTTTTTTGTGGTAAAAGGTATACATTCCCCATACATTCGGGATAAAAAGCAGAAATTCCCCGTATTTTGAAGCAAAATTGCAGAAATTCTCATAATTTTCGGGCAAAAAGGGAGAAATTCCCTAATTTTGGGGCAAAAGGCAGAAATTCCTTTTATTTTGGGGCAAAAATCAGAAAATCCCCTTCTTTTGGGGTATAATTTAAGAAATTTCCTTTATTTTGGGACAAAATTACAGGAATTTACCTTATTTTGGGGCAAAATTTAAGAAATTTCCCTTATTTGGGCCAAAATTGCAGAAATTTCACTTATTTTTCAGGGAAAAAAGCTGAAATTTCCTTTATTTTGGGGCAAAAAAGGAGAAATTCCCCTTATTTTGGGCAAAATTTCAGAAATTTTCCTTATTATTGGGAAAAATTGCAGAAAATTTTCTTATTTTAGGGCAAAATTGCAGAAATTTCACTTATTTCAGAGAAAAAAAGAAAAAATTTTTTTATTTTGGGCCAAAAAGGCTGAAATTCCCATTAATTTGTGGCAAAAAGGCAGAAATTCACCTTATTTTGGGGTAAAATTGCAGAAATTTCACATATTTCATGGCAAAAAGGCAGAAATTTCCTTTATTTTGGGGCAAAATTGCAGAAATTTCACTTATTTCAATTTAATAAGTCAGAAATTCCCCTTATTTTGAGGCAAAAAAGACAGAAATTTCCTTTGTTTTGAGGGAAAAAGACAGAAATTCCACTTATTTGGAGGCAAAAAGGCAGAAATTTCCCTTATTTTGGAGCAAAAATGATGAAATTTCCCTTTATTATGGCGAAAAGTTTTGCATTCTCCTCATTTTCAGGCAAAAATGCAGAAATTCTCCGTATTTTGGAGGATAATTTCAGAAATTCCCCTGGTTGTGGTGCAGAAAGACAGAAATTCCCTATATGTTGGGGCAAAAACACAGAAATTCTTCTTATTTTGGGGCAAAACTCAGAAATTCCACTTATTTTGGGGCAAAATTCTAGAAATTTCTCTTATTTTGGGGCAAAATTGCAGAAATTTCACTTATTCCAGGGAAAAAAGTCAGAAATTTTCTTTATTTTGGGGCAAAAAGGCAGAAATTCCTAATATTTTCAAGGAAAAAGGCAGAAATTCCCCTTATTTTGAGGTAAAAAGGCTGAAATTCCCCTTATTTGGGGGCAAAAAGGCAGAAATTTCCCTTATTTTGGGGCAAAATTGCAGAAATTTCATTATTTAGAGGCAAAAAGACAAAAATTCTCCTTATTTTGGGGCAAAACTTAGAAATTCCACTTATTTTGGGGCAAAATACCAGAAATTTCCCTTATTTTGGGGCAAAATTGCAGAAATTTCACTTATTTTGGGGCAAAATTGCAGAAATTTCACTTATTTCAGGGAAAAAAGGCACAAATTTTCCTTATTTTGGGGCAAAAAGTCAGAAATTCCTAATATTTTGTGGCAAAAATGCAGAAATTCCCGTTATTTTGAGGTAAAAAGGCTGAAATTCCCCTTATTTGGGGGCAAAGAGGCATAAATTTCCCTAATTTTGGGGCAAAATTGGAAAAATTTCACATATTTCAGGGTAATAATTCAGAAATTCCCCTTATTTTGGGGCAAAAAAGACAGAAATTCCCTTTGTTTTGGGTGAAAAAGACAGAAATTCCACTTATTTAGAGGCAAAAGGCAGAAATTCTCCTTATTTTGGAGCAAAAATGAAGAAATTTAACTTTTTATGGCAAAAAGGTATGCATTCCCCTTACTTTCGGGATAAAAAGCAGAAATTACCCGTATTTTGAAGCAAAATTGCAGAAATTCTCATAATTTTCGGCCAAAAAGGCAGAAATTCTCCTTATTTTGGGGCAAAAAGACAGAAGATCTTCTTTTTTCGGGAGCAAACATTCAGAAATTCCCCTTATTTTGGGGCAAAATTGCAGCAATTTTTTTTTACATTGGGGCAAAATTGCAGAAATTTCCCTTATTTTGGGTCAAAATTGCAGAAATTTCAATTACTTAAGGGTAATAAGTCAGAAATTCCCCTTATTTTGGGGCAAAAAAGACAGAAATTCTCTTTGTTTTGGGGAAAAAAAAACAGAAATTCCACTTATTTAGAGGCAAAAAGGCAGAAATTCCCTTTATTTTGGAGCAAAAATGAAGAAATTTCCCTTTTTATGGCCAAAAGTTATGCATTCCCATTATTTTCAGGCAAAAAGGCAGAAATTCCCCGTATTTTGGAGCAAAATTGCAGAAATTCCCCTAATTGTGGGGCAAAAAGTCAGAAATTCCCTATATGTTGAGGAAAAAAGACAGAAATTCTCCTTACTTTGGGGCAAAACTCAGAAATTCCACATATTTTTGGGCAAAATTCCAGAAATTTCCCTTATTTTGGGAAAAAATTGCAGTAATTTCAATATTTTAGGGCAAAATTTGAGAAATTTCACTTATTTCAGAGAAAAAAGGCAGATATTTTCCTTATTTTTGGGCAAAAATGCAGAAATTCTTAATATTTTGTGGCCAAAATGTAGAAATTTCCATTATTTTGAGGTAAAAAGGCTGAAATTCCCTTTATTTGGGGGGCAAAAAGGCAGAAATTTCCCTTATTTTGGGGCATAATTGCAAAAATTTCCCTTATTTTGTGGCAAAATTGCAGAAATTTCACTTACTTCAGGGTAATAAGTCAGAAATTCCCCTTATTTTGGGGCAAAAAAAAACCAGAAATTCTCTTTGTTTTGGGGGAAAAAGACAGAAATTCCACTTATTTAGAGGCAAAAAGGCAGAAATTCCCTTTATTTTGGAGCAAAAATGAAGAAATTTCCCTTTTTATGGCAAAAAGGTATGCTTTCCCATTATTTTCAGGCAAAAAGGCAGAAATTCCCCGTATTTTGGAGCAAAATTGCCGAAATTCCCCTAATTTTGGGCAAAAGGCAGAAATTTCCTTTATTTTGGGGCAAAAATCAGAAATTCCCCTTATTTTGGGGAAAATTCCTGAAATTTCCTTTGTTTTGGGGCAAAATTGCAGGAATTTACCTTATTTTGGGGCAAAATTGTAGAAATTTTTCTTATTTGGGGCAATATTTCAGAAATTTCACTTATTTTCAGGTAAAAAGGCTGAAATTTCCTTTGTATTGGGGCAAAAAGGAAGAAATTCCCCTTATTTTGGGGCAAAATTTCAGAAATCTCCCTTACTATGGGAAAAAATTGCAAAAATTTTTTTTCTTTTAGGGGAAAATTGCAGAAATTTCACATATTTCAGAGAAAAAAAGCAAAAATTTTTCTTATTTTGGGGCAAAAAGGAAGAAATTCCCATTATTTTGGGCCAAAAAAACAGAAATTTACCTTATTTAGGGGTAAAATTGCAGAAAATTCACATATTTCAGGGCAAAAATGCAGAAATTCCCCGTATTTTGGAGCAAAATTGCAGAAATTCCCCTAGCTGTGGGGCAAAAAAACAGAAATTCCCTATATGTTAGGGCAAAAAGGCAGAAATTCTTCTTATTTTGGGGCAAAACTTAGAAATTCCACTTATTTTGGGGCAAAATTCCAGAAATTTTCCTTATTTTAGGGGCAAAATTGCAAAATTTCACTTATTTTGGGGCAAAATTGCAGAAATTTCACTTATTTCAGGGAAAAAAGGCAGAAATTTTCCTTATTTTGGAGCAAAAAGTCAGAAATTCCTAATATTTTGTGGCAAAAATGCAGAAATTCCCCTTATTTTGAGGTATAAAGGCTGAAATTCCCCTTATTTCAGGACAAAAAGGTCGAAATTTCCCTTATTTTGGCGAAGAAATTGCAGAAATTTCACTTATTTTAGGGTAATAAGTCAGAAATTCCCCTTATTTTGGGGCAAAAAAGACAGAAATTCCCTTTGTTTTGGAGAAAAAAAAAGAAATTCCACTTACTGAGAAGCAAAAAGGCAGATATTCCACTTATTTTGGAGCAAAAATGAAGAAATTTCCCTTTTTATGGCAAAAAGTTAAGCATTCTCATTATTTTCAGGCAAAAAGGCAGAAATTCCCCGTATTTTGGAGCAAAATTGCAGAAATTCCCCTAATATTGGGACAAAAGGCAGAAATTTCCTTTTTTTTTTTTTTGGCAAAAATCAGAAATTCCCCTTATTTTGGGGCAAAATTCCAGAAATTTCCTTTATTTTGGTGCAAAATTGCAGGAATTTACCTTATTTTGGGGCAAAATTGCAGAAATTTCCCTTATTTGGGGCAAAATTTCAGAAATTTCACTAATTTTCAGTTAAAAAGGCTGAAATTTTCTTTGTTTTGGGGCAAAAAGAAAGAAATTCCCCTTATTTTGGGGCAAAATTGCAGAAATCTCCCTTATTATAGGAAAAAATGGCCAAAATTTCCCTTATTTTAGGGGAAAATTGCAGAAATTTCCCTTATTTCAGAGAACAAAAGCAAAAAATTTTCTTATTTTGGGGCAAAAAGGCAGAAATTCCCATTATTTTGGGGCAAAAAAGTAGAAATTCACCTTATTTAGGGGTAAAATTGCAGAAATTTCACATATTTCAGGGCAAAAAGTCAGAAATTCCCCGTATTTTGAAGCAAAATTGCAGAAATTCCTCTAGTTGTGGGGCAAAAAGACAGAAATTCCCTATATGTTGGGGCAAAAAGACAGAAATTCTTTTTATTTTGGGGCAAAACTTAGAAATTCCAGTTATTTTGGGGCAAAATTCCAGAAATTTTCCTTATTTTGGGGCAAAATTGCAAAATTTCACTTATTTTGGGGCAAAATTGCAGAAATTTCACTTATTTCAGGGAAAAAAGGCACAAATTTTCCTTATTTTGGGGCAAAAAGTCAGAAATTCCTAATATTTTGTTGCAAAAATGCAGAAATTCCCCTTATTTTGAGGAATAAAGGCTAAAATTGCTCTTATTTCAGGACAAAAAGGCCGAAATTTCCCTTATTTTGGGAAAAAAATTGCAGAAATTTCACTTATTTTAGGGTAATAAGTCAGAAATTCCCCTTATTTTGGGGCAAAAAAAGACAAAAATTCCCTTTATTTTGGAGGAAAAGACAGAAATTCCACTTATTTAGAGGCAAAAAGGCAGAAAGTTCCCTGATTTTGGAGCAAAAATGAAGTAATTTACCTTTTTATGGCAAAAAGTTATGGATTCCCATTATTTTCAGGCAAAAAGGCAGAAATTCCCCATATTTTGGAGCAAAATTGCAGAAATTCCCCTAATTTTGGGGCAAAAGACAGAAATTCCCTTTATTTTGGGGCAAAAATCAGAAATTCCCCTTATTTGGGGGCAAAATTCCAGAAATTTCCTTTATTTTGTGGCAAAATTGCAGGAATTTACCTTATTTTGGGGCAAAATTGCAGAAATTTCTCTTATTTGGGGCAAAATTTCAGAAATTTCACTTATTTTCAGGTAAAAAGGCTGAAATTTCCTTTTTTTGGGGGGCAAAAAGGAAGAAATTCCCCTTACTTTGGGGCAAAATTGCAGAAATCTCCCTTATCATGGGAAAAAATTGCAAAAATTTCCCTTATTTTAGGGGAAAATTGCAGAAATTTCACTTATTTCAGAGAAAAAAAGCAAAAATTTTTCTTATTTTGGGGCAAAATGCAGAAATTCCCATTATTTTGGGGCAAAAAAGCAGAAATTCACCTTATTTAGGGGTAAAATTGCAGAAATTTCACATATTTCAGGGCAAAAAGGCAGAAATTCCCCGTATTTTGGAGCAAAATTGCAGAAATTCCCCTAGTTGTGGGGCAAAATAACAGAAATTCCCTATTTGTTGTGGCAAAAAGACAGAATTTCTCCTTATTTTGGGGCAAAACTTAGAAATTCCACTTATTTTGGGGCAAAATTCCAGAAATTTTTCTTATTTTGGAGCAAAATTGCAAAATTTCACTTATTTTGGGGCAAAATTGCAGAAATTTCACTTATTTCAGGGAAAAAGACAGAAATTTTCCTTATTTTGGGGCAAAAAGTCAGAAATTCCTAATATTTTGTGGCAAAAATGCAGAAATTCCCCTTATTTTGAGGTATAAAGGCTGAAATTCCCTTTATTTCAGGGCAAAAAGGCAGAAATTTCCCTTATTTTGGGGCAAAATTGCAGAAATTTCACTTATTTTAGGGTAATAAGTCAGAAATTCCCCTTATTTTGGGGCAAAAAAGACAGAAATTCCCTTTGTTTTCAAGGAAAAAGAAAGAAATTCCACTTATTGAGAAGTAAAAATGCAGAAATTTCTCTTATTTTGAAGCAGAAAGGAAGAAATTACCCTTTTTATGGCAAAAAGATATGCATTCCCATTATTTTCAGGCAAAAAGGCAGAAATTCCCCGTATTTTGAAGCAAAATTGCAGAAATTCCCCTAATTTTGGGGCAAAAGGCAGAAATTCTCTTTATTTTGGGGCAAAAATCAGAAATTCCCCTTATTTTGGGGCAAAATTCCAGAAATTTCCTCTATTTTGGGGCAAAATTGCAGGAATTTATTTTATTTTGGGGCAAAATTGCAGAAATTTCCCTTATTTGGGGCAAAATTTCAGAAATTTCTCTTATTTTCAGGTAAAAGGGCTGAAATTTCCTTTGTTTTGGGGCAAAAAGGAAGAAATTCCCCTTATTTTGGGGCAAAATTGCAGAAATCTCCCTTATTATGGGAAAAAATTGCAAAAATTTCCCTTAGATTAGGGGAAAATTGCAGAAATTTGACTGATTTCAGAGAAAAAAAGCAAAAATTTTTCTTTTTTTGGGCAAAAAAGCAGAAATTCACCTTATTTAGGGGTAAAATTGCAGAAATTTCACATATTTCAGGGCAAAAAGGAAGAAATTCCCCGTATTTTGGAGCAAAATTGCAGAAATTCCCCTAGTTGTGGGGCAAAAAGACAGAAATTCCTTATATGTTGGGGCAAAAAGACAGAAATTCCCCTTATTTTGGGGCAAAACTTAGAAATTCCACTTATTGTGGGGCAAAATTCCAGAAATTTTCCTTCTTTTGGGGCAAAATTGCAAAATTTCACTTATTTTGGGGCAAAATTGCAGAAATTTCACTTATTTCAGGGAAAAAAGGCAGAAATTTTCCTTATTTTAGGGCAAAAAGTCAGAAATTCCTAATATTTTGTTGCAAAAATGCAGAAATTCCCCTTATTTTGAGGTATAAAAGCTGAAATTCCCCTTATTTCAGGGCAAAAATGTAGAAATTTCCCTTATTTTGGGGCAAAATTGCAGAAATTTCACTTATTTTAGGGTAATAAGTCAGAAATTCCTCTTATTTTGGGGCAAAAAAAACAGAAATTCCCTTTTTTTGGGGGAAAAGACAGAAATTCCACTTATTGGGAAGCAAAAAGGCAGAAATTCCCTTTATTTTGGGGCAAAAATCAGAAATTCTCCTTATTTTGGGGCAAAATTCCAGAAATTTCCTTTATTTTGGGGCAAAAAGTCAGAAATTCCTAATATTTTGTGGCAAAAATGCAGAAATTCCCCTTATTTTGAGGTATAAAGGCTGAATTTCCCTTTATTTCAGGACAAAAAGGCAGAAATTTCCCTTATTTTGGGGCAAAATTGCAGAAATTTCACTTATTTTAGGGTAATAAGTCAGAAATTCCCCTTATTTTGGGTCAAAAAAGACAGAAATTTACTTTGTTTTCAAGGAAAAAGACAGAAATTCCACTTATTGAGAAGCAAAAAGGCAGAAATTTCTCTTATTTTGAAGCAGAAATGAAGAAATTTCCCTTTTTATGGCAAAAAGATATGCATTCCCATTATTTTCAGGCAAAAAGACAGAAATTCCCCGTATTTTGAAGCAAAATTGCAGAAATTCCCCTAATTTTGGGGCAAAAGGCAGAAATTCTCTTTATTTTGGGGCAAAAATCAGAAATTCCCCTTATTTTGGGGCAAAATTCCAGAAATTTCCTCTATTTTGGGGCAAAATTGCAGGAATTTATTTTATTTTGGGGCAAAATTGCAGAAATTTCCCTTATTTGGGGCAAAATTTCAGAAATTTCACTTATTTTCAGGTAAAAAGGCTGAAATTTCCTTTGTTTTGGGGCAAAAAGGAAGAAATTCCCCTTATTTTGGGGCAAAATTGCAGAAATCTCCCTTATTATGGGAAAAAATTACAAAAATTTCCCTTAGATTAGGGGAAAATTGCAGAAATTTCACTGATTTCAGAGAAAAAAAGCAAAAATTTTTCTTATTTTAGCGCAAAAAAGCAGAAATTCACCTTATTTAGGGGTAAAATTGCAGAAATTTCACATATTTCAGGGCAAAAAGGCAGAAATTCTCCGTATTTTGGAGCAAAATTGCAGAAATTCCCCTAGTTGTGGGGCAAAAAGACAGAAATTCCTCATATGTTGGGGCAAAAAGACAGAAATTCCCCTTATTTTGGGGCAAAACTTAGAAATTCCACTTATTGTGGGGCAAAATTCCAGAAATTTTCCTTATTTTGGGGCAAAATTGCAAAATTTCACTTATTTTGGGGCAAAATTGCAGAAATTTCACTTATTTCAGGGAAAAAAGGCAGAAATTTTCCTTATTTTAGGGCAAAAATTCAGAAATTCCTAATATTTTGTTGCAAAAATGCAGAAATTCCCCTTATTTTGAGGTATAAAAGCTGAAATTCCCCTTATTTCAGGGCAAAAATGTAGAAATTTCCCTTATTTTGGGGCAAAATTGCAGAAATTTCACTTATTTTAGGGTAATAAGTCAGAAATTCCCCTTATTTTTGGGGCAAAAAAAACAGAAATTCCCTTTTTTTGGGGGAAAAGACAGAAATTCCACTTATTGAGAAGCAAAAAGGCAGAAATTCCCTTTATTTTGGGGCAAAAATCAGAAATTCTCCTTATTTTGGGGCAAAATTCCAGAAATTTCCTTTATTTTGGGGCAAAATTGCAGGAATTTACCTTATTTTGGGGCAAAATTGCAGAATTTCCATTATTTGGGGCAAAATTTCAGAAATTTCACTTATTTTCAGGTACAAAGGCTGAAATTTCTTTTGTTTTGGGGCAAAAAGAAAAAATTACCCTTATTTTGGGGCAAAATTACAGAAATCTCCCTTATGGGAAAAAATTGCAAAAATTTCCCTTATTTTAGAGGAAAATTGCAGAAATTTCACTTATTTCAGAGAAAAAAAGCAAAAATTTTTCTTATTTTGGGGCAAAAAGGCAGAAATTCCTATTATTTTGGGACAAAAAAGCAGAAATTCACATTATTTAGGGGTAAAATTGCAGAAATTTCACATATTTCAGGGCAAAAAGGCAGAAATTCCCCGTATTTTGGAGCAAATTTGCAGAAATTCCCCTAGTTGTGGGGCAAAATAACAGAAATTCCATATATGTTGGGGCAAAAAGACAGAATTTCTCCTTATTTTGGGGCAAAACTTAGAAATTCTACTTATTTTGGGGCAAAATTCCAGAAATTTTTCTTATTTTGAAGCAAAATTGCAAAATTTCACTTATTTTGGGGCAAAATTGCAGAAATTTCACTTATGTCAGGGAAAAAAGGCAGAAATTTTCCTTATTTTGGGGCAAAAAGTGAGAAATTCCTAATATTTTGTGGCAAAAATGCAGAAATTCCCAATATTTTGAGGTATAAAGGCTGAAATTCCCCATATTTCAGGGCAAAAAGGCAGAAATTTCCCTTATTTGAGGTAAAATTGCAGAAATTTCACTTATTTTAGGGTAATAAGTCAAAAATTCCCCTTATTTTGGGGCAAAAATACAGAAATTCCCTTTGTTTTGGGGGAAAAAGACAGAAATTCCACTTATTTAGAGGCAAAAAGGCAGAAAGTTCCCTGATTTTGGAGCAAAAATGAAGAAATTTACCTTTTTATGGCAAAAAGTTATGGATTCCCATTATTTTCAGGCAAAAAGGCAGAAATTCCCCGTATTTTGGAGCAAAATTGCAGAAATTCCCCTAATTTTGGGGCAAAAGGCAGAAATTCCCTTTATTTTGGGGCAAAAATCAGAAATTCCCCTTATTTGGGGGCAAAATTCCAGAAATTTCCTTTATTTTGGTGCAAAATTGCAGGAATTTACCTTATTTTGGGGCAAAATTGCAGAAATTTCTCTTATTTGGGGCAAAATTTCAGAAATTTCACTTATTTTCAGGTAAAAAGGCTGAAATTTCCTTTTTTTGGGGGGCAAAAAGGAAGAAATTCCCCTTACTTTGGGGCAAAATTGCAGAAATCTCCCTTATCATGGGAAAAAATTGCAAAAATTTCCCTTATTTTAGGGGAAAATTGCAGAAATTTCACTTATTTCAGAGAAAAAAAGCAAAAATTTTTCTTATTTTGGGGCAAAATGCAGAAATTCCCATTATTTTGGGGCAAAAAAGCAGAAATTCACCTTATTTAGGGGTAAAATTGCAGAAATTTCACATATTTCAGGGCAAAAAGGCAGAAATTCCCCGTATTTTGGAGCAAAATTGCAGAAATTCCCCTAGTTGTGGGGCAAAATAAAAGAAATTCCCTATTTGTTGGGGCAAAAAGACAGAATTTCTCCTTATTTTGGGGCAAAACTTAGAAATTCCACTTATTTTGGGGCAAAATTCCAGAAATTTTTCTTATTTTGGAGCAAAATTGCAAAATTTCACTTATTTTGGGGCAAAATTGCAGAAATTTCACTTATTTCAGGGAAAAAGGCAGAAATTTTCCTTATTTTGGGGCAAAAAGTCAGAAATTCCTAATATTTTGTGGCAAAAATGCAGAAATTCCTCTTATTTTGAGGTATAAAGGCTGAAATTTCCTTTATTTCAGGGCAAAAAGGCAGAAATTTCCCTTATTTTAGGGTAATAAGTCAGAAATTCCCCTTATTTTGGGGCAAAAAAGACAGAAATTCCCTTTGTTTTCAAGGAAAAAGACAGAAATTCCACTTATTGAGAAGCAAAAAGGCAGAAATTTCTCTTATTTTGAAGCAGAAATGAAGAAATTTCCCTTTTTATGGCAAAAAGATATGCATTCCCATTATTGTCAGGCAAAAAGGCAGAAATTCCCCGTATTTTGAAGCAAAATTGCAGAAATTCCCCTAATTTTGGGGCAAAAGGCAGAAATTCTCTTTATTTTGGGGCAAAAATCAGAAATTCCCCTTATTTTGGGGCAAAATTCCAGAAATTTCCTCTATTTTGGGGCAAAATTGCAGGAATTTATTTTATTTTGGGGCAAAATTGCAGAAATTTCCCTTATTTGGGGCAAAATTTCAGAAATTTCACTTATTTTCAGGTAAAAAGGCTGAAATTTCCTTTGTTTTGGGGCAAAAAGGAAGAAATTCCCCTTATTTTGAGGCAAAATTGCAGAAATCTCCCTTATTATGGGAAAAAATTGCAAAAATTTCCCTTAGATTAGGGGAAAATTGCAGAAATTTCACTGATTTCAGAGAAAAAAAGCAAAAATTTTTCTTATTTTGGGGCAAAAAAGCAGAAATTCACCTTATTTAGGGGTAAAATTGCAGAAATTTCACATATTTCAGGGCAAAAAGGCAGAAATTCCCCGTATTTTGGAGCAAAATTGCAGAAATTCCCCTAGTTGTGGGGCAAAAAGACAGAAATTCCTTATATGTTGGGGCAAAAAGCCAGAAATTCCCCTTATTTTGGGGCAAAACTTAGAAATTCCACTTATTGTGGGGCAAAATTCCAGAAATTTTCCTTATTTTGGGGCAAAATTGCAAAATTTCACTTATTTTGGGGCAAAATTGCAGAAATTTCACTTATTTCAGGGAAAAAAGGCAGAAATTTTCCTTATTTTAGGGCAAAAAGTCAGAAATTCCGAATATTTTGTTGCAAAAATGCAGAAATTCCCCTTATTTTGCGGTATAAAAGCTGAAATTCCCCTTATTTCAGGGCAAAAATGTAGAAATTTCCCTTATTTTGGGGCAAAATTGCAGAAATTTCACTTATTTTAGGGTAATAAGTCAGAAATTCCCCTTATTTTGGGGCAAAAAAACCAGAAATTCCCTTTTTTTGGGGGAAAAGACAGAAATTCCACTTATTGAGAAGCAAAAAGGCAGAAATTCCCTTTATTTTGGGGCAAAAATCAGAAATTCTCCTTATTTTGGGGCAAAATTCCAGAAATTTCCTTTATTTTGGGGCAAAATTGCAGGAATTTACCTTATTTTGGGGCAAAATTGCAGAATTTCCATTATTTGGGGCAAAATTTCAGAAATTTCACTTATTTTCAGGTACAAAGGCTGAAATTTCTTTTGTTTTGGGGCAAAAAGAAAAAATTACCCTTATTTTGGGGCAAAATTACAGAAATCTCCCTTATGGGAAAATATTGCAAAAATTTCCCTTATTTTAGAGGAAAATTGCAGAAATTTCACTTATTTCAGAGAAAAAAAGCAAAAATTTTTCTTATTTTGGGGCAAAAAGGCAGAAATTCCTATTATTTTGGGACAAAAAAGCAGAAATTCACATTATTTAGGGGTAAAATTGCAGAAATTTCACATATTTCAGGGCAAAAAGGCAGAAATTCCCCGTATTTTGGAGCAAATTTGCAGAAATTCCCCTAGTTGTGGGGCAAAATAACAGAAATTCCATATATGTTGGGGCAAAAAGACAGAATTTCTCCTTATTTTGGGGCAAAACTTAGAAATTCTACTTATTTTGGGGCAAAATTCCAGAAATTTTTCTTATTTTGAAGCAAAATTGCAAAATTTCACTTATTTTGGGGCAAAATTGCAGAAATTTCACTTATGTCAGGGAAAAAAGGCAGAAATTTTCCTTATTTTGGGGCAAAAAGTGAGAAATTCCTAATATTTTGTGGCAAAAATGCAGAAATTCCCAATATTTTGAGGTATAAAGGCTGAAATTCCCCATATTTCAGGGCAAAAAGGCAGAAATTTCCCTTATTTGAGGTAAAATTGCAGAAATTTCACTTATTTTAGGGTAATAAGTCAAAAATTCCCCTTATTTTGGGGCAAAAATACAGAAATTCCCTTTGTTTTGGGGGAAAAAGACAGAAATTCCACTTATTTAGAGGCAAAAAGGCAGAAAGTTCCCTGATTTTGGAGCAAAAATGAAGAAATTTACCTTTTTATGGCAAAAAGTTATGGATTCCCATTATTTTCAGGCAAAAAGGCAGAAATTCCCCGTATTTTGGAGCAAAATTGCAGAAATTCCCCTAATTTTGGGGCAAAAGGCAGAAATTCCCTTTATTTTGGGGCAAAAATCAGAAATTCCCCTTATTTGGGGGCAAAATTCCAGAAATTTCCTTTATTTTGGTGCAAAATTGCAGGAATTTACCTTATTTTGGGGCAAAATTGCAGAAATTTCTCTTATTTGGGGCAAAATTTCAGAAATTTCACTTATTTTCAGGTAAAAAGGCTGAAATTTCCTTTTTTGGGGGGGCAAAAAGGAAGAAATTCCCCTTACTTTGGGGCAAAATTGCAGAAATCTCCCTTATCATGGGAAAAAATTGCAAAAATTTCCCTTATTTTAGGGGAAAATTGCAGAAATTTCACTTATTTCAGAGAAAAAAAGCAAAAATTTTTCTTATTTTGGGGCAAAATGCAGAAATTCCCATTATTTTGGGGCAAAAAAGCAGAAATTCACCTTATTTAGGGGTAAAATTGCAGAAATTTCACATATTTCAGGGCAAAAAGGCAGAAATTCCCCGTATTTTGGAGCAAAATTGCAGAAATTCCCCTAGTTGTGGGGCAAAATAAAAGAAATTCCCTATTTGTTGGGGCAAAAAGACAGAATTTCTCCTTATTTTGGGGCAAAACTTAGAAATTCCACTTATTTTGGGGCAAAATTCCAGAAATTTTTCTTATTTTGGAGCAAAATTGCAAAATTTCACTTATTTTGGGGCAAAATTGCAGAAATTTCACTTATTTCAGGGAAAAAGGCAGAAATTTTCCTTATTTTGGGGCAAAAAGTCAGAAATTCCTAATATTTTGTGGCAAAAATGCAGAAATTCCTCTTATTTTGAGGTATAAAGGCTGAAATTTCCTTTATTTCAGGGCAAAAAGGCAGAAATTTCCCTTATTTTAGGGTAATAAGTCAGAAATTCCCCTTATTTTGGGGCAAAAAAGACAGAAATTCCCTTTGTTTTCAAGGAAAAAGACAGAAATTCCACTTATTGAGAAGCAAAAAGGCAGAAATTTCTCTTATTTTGAAGCAGAAATGAAGAAATTTCCCTTTTTATGGCAAAAAGATATGCATTCCCATTATTGTCAGGCAAAAAGGCAGAAATTCCCCGTATTTTGAAGCAAAATTGCAGAAATTCCCCTAATTTTGGGGCAAAAGGCAGAAATTCTCTTTATTTTGGGGCAAAAATCAGAAATTCCCCTTATTTTGGGGCAAAATTCCAGAAATTTCCTCTATTTTGGGGCAAAATTGCAGGAATTTATTTTATTTTGGGGCAAAATTGCAGAAATTTCCCTTATTTGGGGCAAAATTTCAGAAATTTCACTTATTTTCAGGTAAAAAGGCTGAAATTTCCTTTGTTTTGGGGCAAAAAGGAAGAAATTCCCCTTATTTTGAGGCAAAATTGCAGAAATCTCCCTTATTATGGGAAAAAATTGCAAAAATTTCCCTTAGATTAGGGGAAAATTGCAGAAATTTCACTGATTTCAGAGAAAAAAAGCAAAAATTTTTCTTATTTTGGGGCAAAAAAGCAGAAATTCACCTTATTTAGGGGTAAAATTGCAGAAATTTCACATATTTCAGGGCAAAAAGGCAGAAATTCCCCGTATTTTGGAGCAAAATTGCAGAAATTCCCCTAGTTGTGGGGCAAAAAGACAGAAATTCCTTATATGTTGGGGCAAAAAGCCAGAAATTCCCCTTATTTTGGGGCAAAACTTAGAAATTCCACTTATTGTGGGGCAAAATTCCAGAAATTTTCCTTATTTTGGGGCAAAATTGCAAAATTTCACTTATTTTGGGGCAAAATTGCAGAAATTTCACTTATTTCAGGGAAAAAAGGCAGAAATTTTCCTTATTTTAGGGCAAAAAGTCAGAAATTCCGAATATTTTGTTGCAAAAATGCAGAAATTCCCCTTATTTTGCGGTATAAAAGCTGAAAATCCCCTTATTTCAGGGCAAAAATGTAGAAATTTCCCTTATTTTGGGGCAAAATTGCAGAAATTTCACTTATTTTAGGGTAATAAGTCAGAAATTCCCCTTATTTTGGGGCAAAAAAACCAGAAATTCCCTTTTTTTGGGGGAAAAGACAGAAATTCCACTTATTGAGAAGCAAAAAGGCAGAAATTCCCTTTATTTTGGGGCAAAAATCAGAAATTCTCCTTATTTTGGGGCAAAATTCCAGAAATTTCCTTTATTTTGGGGCAAAATTGCAGGAATTTACCTTATTTTGGGGCAAAATTGCAGAATTTCCATTATTTGGGGCAAAATTTCAGAAATTTCACTTATTTTCAGGTACAAAGGCTGAAATTTCTTTTGTTTTGGGGCAAAAAGAAAAAATTACCCTTATTTTGGGGCAAAATTACAGAAATCTCCCTTATGGGAAAAAATTGCAAAAATTTCCCTTATTTTAGAGGAAAATTGCAGAAATTTCACTTATTTCAGAAAAAAAAAGCAAAAATTTTTCTTATTTTGGGGCAGAAAGGCAGAAATTCCTATTATTTTGGGACAAAAAAGCAGAAATTCACCTTATTTAGGGGTAAAATTGCAGAAATTTCACATATTTCAGGGCATAAAGGCAGAAATTCCCCGTATTTTGGAGCAAATTTGCAGAAATTCCCCTAGTTGTGGGGCAAAAAGACAGAAATTCCTTATATGTTGGGGCAAAAAGACAGAATTTCTCCTTATTTTGGGGCAAAACTTAGAAATTCTACATATTTTGGGGCAAAATTCCAGAAATTTTTCTTATTTTGGAGCAAAATTGTAAAATTTCACTTATTTTGGGGCAAAATTGCAGAAATTTCACTTATTTCAGGGAAAAAAGGCAGAAATTTTCCTTATTTTGGGGCAAAAAGTGAGAAATTCCTAATATTTTGTGGCAAAAATGCAGAAATTCCCCTTATTTTGAGGTATAAAGGCTGAAATTCCCCATATTTCAGGGCAAAAAGGTAGAAATTTCCCTTATTTTGAGGTAAAATTGCAGAAATTTCACTTATTTTAGGGTAATAAGTCAAAAATTCCCCTTATTTTGGGGCAAAAATACAGAAATTCCCTTTATTTTGGGGGAAAAAGACAGAAATTCCACTTATTTAGAGGCAAAAAAGCAGAAATTCCCCTTATATTGAAGCAAAAATGAAGAAATTTCCCTTTTTATGGCAAAAAGATATGCATTCCCATTATTTTCAGGCAAAAAGGCAGAAATTCCCTGTATTTTGAAGCAAAATTGCAGAAATTCCCCTAATTTTGGGGCAAAAGGCAGAAATTCCCTTTATTTTAGGGCAAAAATCAGAAATTCCCCTTATTTTGGGGCAAAATTCCAGAAATTTCCTTTATTTTGGGGCAAAATTGCAGGAATTTACCTTATTTTGGGGCAAAATTGCAGAAATTTCCCTTATTTGGGGCAAAATTTCAGAAATTTCACTTATTTTCAGGTAAAAAGGTTGAAATTTCCTTTGTTTTGGGGCAAAAAAGAAGAAATTCCCCTTATTTTGGGGCAAAATTGCAGAAATCTCCCTTATTATGGGAAAAAATTGCAAAAATTTTCCTTATTTTAGGGGAAAATTGAAGAAATTTCACATATTTCAGAGAAAAAAAGCAAAAATTTTTTTTTATTTTGGGGCAAAAAAGCAGAGATTCACCTTATTTAGGGGTAAAATTGCAGAAATTTCACATATTTCAGGGCAAAAAGGCAGAAATTCCCCGTATTTTGGAGCAAATTTGCAGAAATTCCCCGAGTTGTGGGGCAAAATAACAGAAATTCCATATATGTTGGGGCAAAAAGACAGAATTTCTCCTTATTTTGGGGCAAAACTTAGAAATTCTACTTATTTTGGGGCAAAATTCCAGAAATTTTTCTTATTTTGGAGCAAAATTGCAAAATTTCACTTATTTTGGGGCAAAATTGCAGAAATTTCACTTATTTCAGGGAAAAAAGGCAGAAATTTTCCTTATTTTGGGGCAAAAAGTCAGAAATTCCTAATATTTTGTGGCAAAAATGCAGAAATTCCCCTTATTTTGAGGTATAAAGGCTGAAATTCCTCTTATTTTGGGGCAAAAAGGCAGAAATTTCCCTTATTTTGGGGCAAAATTGCAGAAATTTCACTTATTTTAGAGTAATAAGTCAGAAATTCCCCTTGTTTTGGGGCAAAAAAGACAGAAATTCCCTTTGTTTTCAAGGAAAAATACAGAAATTTCACTTATTTAGAGGCAAAAAGGCAGAAATTCCACTTATTTTGGAGCAAAAATGAAGAAATTTCCCTTTTTATGGCAAAAAGGTATGCATTCCCATTATTTTCAGGCAAAAAGGCAGAAATTCCCCGTATTTTGGAGCAAAATTGCAGAAATTCCCCTAGTTGTGGGGCAAAAAAACAGAAATTCCTTATATGTTGGCGCAAAAAGACAGAAATTCTCTTTATTTTGGGGCAAAACTTAGAAATTCCACTTATTGTGTGGCAAAATTCCAGAAATTTTCCTTATTTTGGGGCAAAATTGCAGAATTTCACTTATTTTGGGGCAAATTTGCAGAAATTTCACTTATTTCAGGGAAAAAAGGCAGAAATTTTCCTTATTTTAGGGCAAAAAGTCAGAAATTCCTAATATTTTGTGGCAAAAATGCAGAAATTCCCCTTATTTTGAGGTATAAAGGCTGAAATTCCCCTTATTTCAGGGCAAAAAGGCAGAAATTTCCCTTATTTTGGGGCAAAATTGCAGAAATTTCACTTATTTTAGGGTAATAAGTCAGAAATTCCCCTTATTTTGGGGCAAAAAGACAGAAATTCCCTTTGTTTTGGGGGAAAAGACAGAAATTCCACTTATTGAGAAGCAAAAAGGCAGAAATTCCCTTTATTTTGGGGCAAAAATCAGAAATTCTCCTTATTTTGGGGCAAAATTCCAGAAATTTCCTTTATTTTGGGGCAAAATTGCAGGAATTTACCTTATTTTGGGGCAAAATTGCAGAAATTTCCCTTTTTTGGGGCAAAATTTCAGAAATTTCACTTATTTTCAGGTAAAAAGGCTGAAATTTCCTTTGTTTTGGGCAAAAAGCAAGAAATTCCTCTTATTTTGGGGCAAAATTGCAGAAATCTCCCTTATTATGAGAAAAATTGCAAAAATTTCCCTTATTTTAGAGGAAAATTGCAGAAATTTCACTTATTTCAGAGAAAAAAAACAAAAATTTTTCTTATTTTGGGGCAAAAGGCAGAAATTCCCGTTATTTTGGGGCAAAAAAGCAGAATTTCACCTTATTTAGGGGTAAAATTGCAGAAATTTCACATATTTCAGGGCAAAAAGGCAGAAATTCCCCGTATTTTGGAGCAAAATTGCAGAAATTCCCCTAGTTGTGGGGCAAAATAAAAGAAATTCCCTATATGTTGTGGCAAAAAGACAGAATTTCTCCTTATTTTGGGGCAAAACTTAGAAATTCCACTTATTTTGGGGCAAAATTCCAGAAATTTTTCTTATTTTGGAGCAAAATTTTAAAATTTCACTTATTTTGGGGCAAAATTGCAGAAATTTCACTTATTTCAGGGAAAAAGGCAGAAATTTTCCTTATTTTGGGGCAAAAAGTCAGAAATTCCTAATATTTTGTGGCAAAAATGCAGAAATTCCCCTTATTTTGAGGTATAAAGGCTGAAATTCCCCTTATTTCAGGGCAAAAAGGCAGAAATTTCCCTTATTTTGGGGTAAAATTGCAGAAATTTCACTTATTTTAGGGTAATAAGTCAAAAATTCCCCTTATTTTGGGGCAAAAATACAGAAATTCCCTTTGTTTTGGGGGAAAAAGACAGAAATTCCACTTATTTAGAGGCAAAAAAGCAGAAATTCCCCTTATATTGAAGCAAAAATGAAGAAATTTTTCTTTTTATGGCAAAAAGATATGCATTCCCATTATTTTCAGGCAAAAAGGCAGAAATTCCCCGTATTTTGAAGCAAAATTGCAGAAATTCCCCTAATTTTGGGGCAAAAGGCAGAAATTCCCTTTATTTTAGGGCAAAAATCAGAAATTCCCCTTATTTTGGGGCAAAATTCCAGAAATTTCCTTTATTTTGGGGCAAAATTGCAGGAATTTACCTTATTTTGGGGCAAAATTGCAGAAATTTCCCTTATTTGGGGCAAAATTTCAGAAATTTCACTTATTTTCAGGTAAAAAGGCTGAAATTTCCTTTGTTTTGGGGCAAAAAAGAAGAAATTCCCCTTATTTTGGGGCAAAATTGCAGAAATCTCCCTTATTATGGGAAAAAATTGCAAAAATTTTCCTTATTTTAGGGGAAAATTGAAGAAATTTCACATATTTCAGAGAAAAAAAGCAAAAATTTTTTTTTATTTTGGGGCAAAAAAGCAGAGATTCACCTTATTTAGGGGTAAAATTGCAGAAATTTCACATATTTCAGGGCAAAAAGGCAGAAATTCCCCGTATTTTGGAGCAAATTTGCAGAAATTCCCCTAGTTGTGGGGCAAAATAACAGAAATTCCATATATGTTGGGGCAAAAAGACAGAATTTCTCCTTATTTTGGGGCAAAACTTAGAAATTCTACTTATTTTGGGGCAAAATTCCAGAAATTTTTCTTATTTTGGAGCAAAATTGCAAAATTTCACTTATTTTGGGGCAAAATTGCAGAAATTTCACTTATTTCAGGGAAAAAAGGCAGAAATTTTCCTTATTTTGGGGCAAAAAGTCAGAAATTCCTAATATTTTGTGGCAAAAATGCAGAAATTCCCCTTATTTTGAGGTATAAAGGCTGAAATTCCTCTTATTTTGGGGCAAAAAGGCAGAAATTTCCCTTATTTTGGGGCAAAATTGCAGAAATTTCACTTATTTTAGAGTAATAAGTCAGAAATTCCCCTTGTTTTGGGGCAAAAAAGACAGAAATTCCCTTTGTTTTCAAGGAAAAATACAGAAATTTCACTTATTTAGAGGCAAAAAGGCAGAAATTCCACTTATTTTGGAGCAAAAATGAAGAAATTTCCCTTTTTATGGCAAAAAGGTATGCATTCCCATTATTTTCAGGCAAAAAGGCAGAAATTCCCCGTATTTTGGAGCAAAATTGCAGAAATTCCCCTAGTTGTGGGGCAAAAAAACAGAAATTCCTTATATGTTGGCGCAAAAAGACAGAAATTCTCCTTATTTTGGGGCAAAACTTAGAAATTCCACTTATTGTGTGGCAAAATTCCAGAAATTTTCCTTATTTTGGGGCAAAATTGCAGAATTTCACTTATTTTGGGGCAAAATTGCAGAAATTTCACTTATTTCAGGGGAAAAAGGCAGAAATTTTCCTTATTTTAGGGCAAAAAGTCAGAAATTCCTAATATTTTGTGGCAAAAATGCAGAAATTCCCCTTATTTTGAGGTATAAAGGCTGAAATTCCCCTTATTTCAGGGCAAAAAGGCAGAAATTTCCCTTATTTTGGGGCAAAATTGCAGAAATTTCACTTATTTTAGGGTAATAAGTCAGAAATTCCCCTTATTTTGGGGCAAAAAGACAGAAATTCCCTTTGTTTTGGGGGAAAAGACAGAAATTCCACTTATTGAGAAGCAAAAAGGCAGAAATTCCCTTTATTTTGGGGCAAAAATCAGAAATTCTCCTTATTTTGGGGCAAAATTCCAGAAATTTCCTTTATTTTGGGGCAAAATTGCAGGAATTTACCTTATTTTGGGGCAAAATTGCAGAAATTTCCCTTATTTGGGGCAAAATTTCAGAAATTTCACTTATTTTCAGGTAAAAAGGCTGAAATTTCCTTTGTTTTGGGCAAAAAGCAAGAAATTCCTCTTATTTTGGGGCAAAATTGCAGAAATCTCCCTTATTATGGGAAAAATTGCAAAAATTTCCCTTATTTTAGAGGAAAATTGCAGAAATTTCACTTATTTCAGAGAAAAAAAACAAAAATTTTTCTTATTTTGGGGCAAAAGGCAGAAATTCCCATTATTTTGGGGCAAAAAAGCAGAAATTCACCTTATTTAGGGGTAAAATTGCAGAAATTTCACATATTTCAGGGCAAAAAGGCAGAAATTCCCCGTATTTTGGAGCAAAATTGCAGAAATTCCCCTAGTTGTGGGGCAAAATAACAGAAATTCCTATATGTTGGGGCAAAAAGACAGAATTTCTCCTTATTTTGGGGCAAAACTTAGAAATTCCACTTATTTTGGGGCAAAATTCCAGAAATTTTCCTTATTTTGGAGCAAAATTTCAAAATTTCACTTATTTTGGGGCAAAATTGCAGAAATTTCACTTATTTCAGGGAAAAAGGCAGAAATTTTCTTTATTTTGGGGCAAAAAGTCAGAAATTCCTAATATTTTGTGGCAAAAATGCAGAAATTCCCCTTATTTTGAGGTATAAAGGCTGAAATTCCCCTTATTTCAGGGCAAAAAGGCAGAAATTTCCCTTATTTTGGGGTAAAATTGCAGAAATTTCACTTATTTTAGGGTAATAAGTCAAAAATTCCCCTTATTTTGGGGCAAAAATACAGAAATTCCCTTTGTTTTGGGGGAAAAAGACAGAAATTCCACTTATTTAGAGGCAAAAAAGCAGAAATTCCCCTTATATTGAAGCAAAAATGAAGAAATTTTTCTTTTTATGGCAAAAAGATATGCATTCCCATTATTTTCAGGCAAAAAGGCAGAAATTCCCCGTATTTTGAAGCAAAATTGCAGAAATTCCCCTAATTTTGGGGCAAAAGGCAGAAATTCCCTTTATTTTAGGGCAAAAATCAGAAATTCCCCTTATTTTGGGGCAAAATTCCAGAAATTTCCTTTATTTTGGGGCCAAATTGCAGGAATTTACCTTATTTTGGGGCAAAATTGCAGAAATTTCCCTTATTTGGGGCAAAATTTCAGAAATTTCACTTATTTTCAGGTAAAAAGGCTGAAATTTCCTTTGTTTTGGGGCAAAAAAGAAGAAATTCCCCTTATTTTGGGGCAAAATTGCAGAAATCTCCCTTATTATGGGAAAAAATTGCAAAAATTTTCCTTATTTTAGGGGAAAATTGAAGAAATTTCACATATTTCAGAGAAAAAAAGCAAAAATTTTTTTTATTTTGGGGCAAAAAAGCAGAGATTCACCTTATTTAGGGGTAAAATTGCAGAAATTTCACATATTTCAGGGCAAAAAGGCAGAAATTCCCCGTATTTTGGAGCAAATTTGCAGAAATTCCCCTAGTTGTGGGGCAAAATAACAGAAATTCCATATATGTTGGGGCAAAAAGACAGAATTTCTCCTTATTTTGGGGCAAAACTTAGAAATTCTACTTATTTTGGGGCAAAATTCCAGAAATTTTTCTTATTTTGGAGCAAAATTGCAAAATTTCACTTATTTTGGGGCAAAATTGCAGAAATTTCACTTATTTCAGGGAAAAAAGGCAGAAATTTTCCTTATTTTGGGGCAAAAAGTCAGAAATTCCTAATATTTTGTGGCAAAAATGCAGAAATTCCCCTTATTTTGAGGTATAAAGGCTGAAATTCCTCTTATTTTGGGGCAAAAAGGCAGAAATTTCCCTTATTTTGGGGCAAAATTGCAGAAATTTCACTTATTTTAGAGTAATAAGTCAGAAATTCCCCTTGTTTTGGGGCAAAAAAGACAGAAATTCCCTTTGTTTTCAAGGAAAAATACAGAAATTTCACTTATTTAGAGGCAAAAAGGCAGAAATTCCACTTATTTTGGAGCAAAAATGAAGAAATTTCCCTTTTTATGGCAAAAAGGTATGCATTCCCATTATTTTCAGGCAAAAAGGCAGAAATTCCCCGTATTTTGGAGCAAAATTGCAGAAATTCCCCTAGTTGTGGGGCAAAAAAACAGAAATTCCTTATATGTTGGCGCAAAAAGACAGAAATTCTCCTTATTTTGGGGCAAAACTTAGAAATTCCACTTATTGTGTGGCAAAATTCCAGAAATTTTCCTTATTTTGGGGCAAAATTGCAGAATTTCACTTATTTTGGGGCAAAATTGCAGAAATTTCACTTATTTCAGGGGAAAAAGGCAGAAATTTTCCTTATTTTAGGGCAAACAGTCAGAAATTCCTAATATTTTGTGGCAAAAATGCAGAAATTCCCCTTATTTTGAGGTATAAAGGCTGAAATTCCCCTTATTTCAGGGCAAAAAGGCAGAAATTTCCCTTATTTTGGGGCAAAATTGCAGAAATTTCACTTATTTTAGGGTAATAAGTCAGAAATTCCCCTTATTTTGGGGCAAAAAGACAGAAATTCCCTTTGTTTTGGGGGAAAAGACAGAAATTCCACTTATTGAGAAGCAAAAAGGCAGAAATTCCCTTTATTTTGGGGCAAAAATCAGAAATTCTCCTTATTTTGGGGCAAAATTCCAGAAATTTCCTTTATTTTGGGGCAAAATTGCAGGAATTTACCTTATTTTGGGGCAAAATTGCAGAAATTTCCCTTATTTGGGGCAAAATTTCAGAAATTTCACTTATTTTCAGGTAAAAAGGCTGAAATTTCCTTTGTTTTGGGCAAAAAGCAAGAAATTCCTCTTATTTTGGGGCAAAATTGCAGAAATCTCCCTTATTATGGGAAAAATTGCAAAAATTTCCCTTATTTTAGAGGAAAATTGCAGAAATTTCACTTATTTCAGAGAAAAAAAGCAAAAATTTTTCTTATTTTGGGGCAAAAGGCAGAAATTCCCATTATTTTGGGGCAAAAAAGCAGAAATTCACCTTATTTAGGGGTAAAATTGCAGAAATTTCACATATTTCAGGGCAAAAAGGCAGAAATTCCCCGTATTTTGGAGCAAAATTGCAGAAATTCCCCTAGTTGTGGGGCAAAATAACAGAAATTCCTATATGTTGGGGCAAAAAGACAGAATTTCTCCTTATTTTGGGGCAAAACTTAGAAATTCCACTTATTTTGGGGCAAAATTCCAGAAATTTTCCTTATTTTGGAGCAAAATTGCAAAATTTCACTTATTTTGGGGCAAAATTGCAGAAATTTCACTTATTTCAGGGAAAAAGGCAGAAATTTTCTTTATTTTGGGGCAAAAAGTCAGAAATTCCTAATATTTTGTGGCAAAAATGCAGAAATTCCCCTTATTTTGAGGTATAAAGGCTGAAATTCCCCTTATTTCAGGGCAAAAAGGCAGAAATTTCCCTTATTTTGGGGTAAAATTGCAGAAATTTCACTTATTTTAGGGTAATAAGTCAGAAATTCCCCTTATTTTGGGGCAAAAATACAGAAATTCCCTTTGTTTTCGGGAAGAAGACAGAAATTTCACTTATTTAGAGGCAAAAAAGCAGAAATTCCCCTTATTTTGAAGCAAAAATGAAGAAATTTCCCTTTTTATGGCAAAAAGATATGCATTCCCTATATTTTCACGCAAAAAGGCAGAAATTCCCCGTATTTTGAAGCAAAATTGCAGAAATTCACCTAATTTTGGGGCAAAAGGCAGAAATTCCCTTTATTTTGGTGCAAAAATCAGAAATTCCCCTTATTTTGGGGCAAAATTCCAGAAATTTTCTTTATTTTGCGGCAAAATTGCAGGAATTTACCTTATTTTGGGGCAAAATTGCAGAAATTTCCCTTATTTGGGGCAAAATTACAGAAATTTCACTTATTTTCAGGTAAAAAGGCTGAAATTTCCTTTGTTTTGGGGCAAAAAATAGGAAATTCCCCTTATTTTGAGGCAAAATTGCAGAAATCTCCCTTATTATGGGAAAAAATTGCAAAAATTTCCCTTATTTTAGGGGAAAATTGAAGAAATTTCACATATTTCAGAGAAAAAAAGCAAAAATTTTTTTTATTTTGGGGCAAAAAAGCAGAGATTCACCTTATTTAGGGGAAAAATTGCTGAAATTTCACATATTTCAGGGCAAAAAGGCAGAAATTCCCCGTATTTTGGAGCAAAATTGCAGAAATTCCCCTAGTTGTGGGGCAAAAAGACAGAAATTCCCTATATGTTGGGGCAAAAACAGAATTTCTCCTTATTTTGGGGCAAAACTTAGAAATTCCACCTATTTTGGGGCAAAATTCCAGAAATTTTCCTTATTTTGGAGCAAAATTGCAAAATTTCACTTATTTTGGGGCAAAATTGCAGAAATTTCACTTATTTCAGGGAAAAAAGGCAGAAATTTTCCTTATTTTGGGGCAAAAAGTCAGAAATTCCTAATATTTTGTGGCAAAAATGCAGAAATTCCCCTTATTTTGAGGTATAAAGGCTGAAATTCCCCTTATTTCAGGGCAAAAATGCAGAAATTTCCCTTATTTTGGGGCAAAATTGCAGAAATTTCACTTATTTTAGGGTAATAAGTCAGAAATTCCCCTTATTTTGGGGCAAAAAAGACAGAAATTCCCTTTGTTTTGGGGAAAAAAGACAGAAATTCCACTTATTGAGAAGCAAAAAGGCAGAAATTCCACTTATTTTGGAGCAAAAATGAAGAAATTTTCCTTTTTATGGCAAAAGGGTATGCATTCCCATTATTTTCAGGCAAAAAGGCAGAAATTCCCCGTATTTTGGTGCAAAATTGAAGAAATTTCCCTAATTTTGGCGCAAAAGGCAGAAATTCCCTTTATTTTGGGGCAAAAATCAGATTCCCCTTATTTTGGGGCAAAATTCCAGAAATTTCCTTTATTTTGGGGCAAAATTGCAGGAATTTACCTTATTTTGGGGCAAAATTGCAGAAATTTTTTTTTTGGGGCAAAATTTCAAAAATTTCACTTATTTTCAGGTAAAAAGGCTGAAATTTCCTTTGTTTTGGGCAAAAAGCAAGAAATTCCTCTTATTTTGGGGCAAAATTGCAGAAATCTCCCTTATTATAGGAAAAAATGGCAAAAATTTCCCTTAATTTAGGGGAAAATTGCAGAAATTTCACTTATTTCAGAGAAAAAAAGCAAAAATTTTTCTTATTTTGGAGCGAAAAGGCAGAAATTCCCATTATTTTGGGGCAAAAAAGCAGAAATTCACCTTATTTAGGGGTAAAATTGCAGAAATTTCACATATTGCAGGGCAAAAGGGCAAAAATTCCCCGTATTTTGGAGCAAAATTGCAGAAATTACCCTAGTTGTGGGGCAAAAAGACAGAAATTCCCTATATGTTGGGGCAAAAAGACAGAAATTCTTTTTATTTTGGGGCAAAACTTAGAAATTCCACTTATTTTGGGGCAAAATTCCAGAAATTTTCCTTATTTTGGGACAAAATTGCAAAATTTCACTTATTTTGGGGCAAATTGCAGAAATTTCACTTATTTAAGGGAAAAAAGGCAGAAATTTTCCTTATTTTGGGGCAAAAAGTAAGAAATTCCTAATATTTTGTGGCAAAATGCAGAAATTTTCCTTATTTTGAGGTATAAAGGCTGAAATTCCCCTTATTTCAGGGCAAAAAAGTAGAAATTTGCCTTATTTTGGGGCAAAATTGCAGAAATTTCACTTATTTTAGGGTAATAAGTCAGAAATTCCCCTTATTTTGGGCCAAAATAGACAGAAATTCCTTTTGTTTTGGGGGAAAAAGACAGAAATTCCACTTATTGAGAAGCAAAAAGGCAGAAATTCCCCTTATTTTGGAGCAAAAATGAAGAAATTTTCCTTTTTTATGGCAAAAAGTTATGCATTCCCCTTATTTTCGGGCAAAAAGGCAGAAATTCCCCGTATTTTGGAGCAAAATTGCAGAAATTCTTCTAATTGTGGTGCAAAAATGCAGAAATTCCCTATATGTTGGGGCAAAAAGAGAGAAATTCTCCTTATTTTGGGGCAAAACTCAGAAATTCCACTTATTTTGGGGCAAAATTCCAGAAATTTCCCTTATTCTGGGGAAAATTGCAGAAATTTCACTTATTTTGTGGCAAAATTGCAGAAATTTTACTTATTTCAGACAAAAAAGTTAGAAATTTTCCTTATTTTGAGAAAAAAAAGGCAGGAATTCCCCTTATTTTGAGGTAAAAAGGCTGAAATTCCCCTTATTTGAGGGCAAAGAGGAAGAAATTTCCCTTATTTTGGGGCAAAATTGCAGAAATTTCACTTATTTCAGGGTAATAAGTCAGAAATTCCCCTTATTTTGGGGCAAAAAAGACAGAAATTACCTTTGTTTTGGAGGAAAAGACAGAAATTCCACTTATTTAGAGGCAAAAAGGCAGAAATTTCCATTATTTTGGAGCAAAAATGAAGAAATTGACCTTTTTATGGCAAAAAGGTATGCATTCCCCTTACTTGCGGGATAAAAAGAAGAAATTTCCCGTATTTTGAAGCAAAATTGCAGAAATTCTCATAATTTTCGGGCAAAAGGTAGAAATTCTCCTTATTTTAGGGCAAAAAGACAGTAAATCTCCTTTTTTCGGGAGCAAACAGTCAGAAATTTCCCTTATATTGGGGAAAAATTGCAGAAATTTCTTTTACATTGGGGCAAAATTGCAGAAATTTTTTTTTATTTTGGGGCAAAATTGCAGAAATTTCACTAATTTCAGGGTAATAAGCCAGAAATTCCCATTATTTTGGGGCAAAAAAGACAGAAATTCCCTTTGTTTTGGGGGAAAAAGACAGAAATTCCACTTATTTAGAGGCAAAAAGGCAGAAATTCCTATTATTTTGAAGCAAAAATAAAGAAATTTCCCTTATTTATGGCAAAAAGTTATGCATTCCCTTTATTTTTGGGAAAAGGCAGAAATTTCCCGTATTTGGGAGCAAAATTGCAGAAATTCCCCTAATTGTGGGGCAAAAAGGCAGAAATTCCCTATATGTTGGGGAAAAAAGTCAGAAATTCTTCTTATTTTGGGGCAAAACTCAGAAATTCCACTTATTTTTGGGCAAAATTCCTGAAATTTCCCTTATATTGGAGAAAAATTTCAGAAATTTCAATTATTTTAGGGCAAAATTGGAGAAATTTTACTTATTTCAGGGAAAAAATGCAGAAATTTTCCTTATTTTGGGGCAAAAATCCAGAAATTCTTAATATTTTGTGGCAAAAATGTAGAAATTACCCTTATTTTGAGGTAAAAAGGCTGAAATTCTTTTTATTTGGGGGCAAAAAGGCAGAAATTTCCCTTATTTTGGGGCAAAAAGACAGAAATTCCTTTTATTTGGTGGCAAAATTGCAGAAATTTCATTTATATTGGGCCAAAATTGCACAAATTTCACTTATTTCAGGGCATAATTCAAAAATTCCTTTTATTTTGGGGCAAAAAGACAGAAATTCCATTTATTTTTTGGTACAAAGGCAGAAATTTCACTTACTTTGAAGTAAAAAGGCAGAAATTCCTCTTATTTTGGGGCAAAAATGAAGAAATTTCCTTTTTTGTGGTAAAAGGTATACATTCCTTTTACATTCGGGATAAAAAGCAAAAATTCCCCGTATTTTGAAGCAAAATTGCAGAAATTCCCCTAATTTTGGGGCAAAAGGCAGGAATTTTCTTTATTTTGGGGCAAAAATCAGAAATTCCCCTTATTTTGGGGCAAAATTCCAGAAATTTCCTTTATTTTGGGGCAAAATTGCAGGAATTTACCTTATTTTGGGGCAAAATTGCAGAAATTTCCCTTATTTGGGGCAAAATTTCAGAAATTTCACTTATTTTCAGGTAAAAAGGCTGAAATTTCCTTTGTTTTGGGGCAAAAAGGAAGAAATTCCCCTTATTTTGGGGCAAAATTGCAGAAATCTCCCTTATTATGGGAAAAAATTGCAAAAATTTCCCTTATTTTAGGGGAAAATTGAAGAAATTTCACATATTTCAGAGAAAATAAGCAAAAATTTTTTTTATTTTGGGGCAAAAAAGCAGAGATTCACCTTATTTAGGGGTAAAATTGCTGAAATTTCACATATTTCAGGGCAAAAAGGCAGAAATTCCCCGTATTTTGTAGCAAAATTGCAGAAATTCCCCTAGTTGTGGGGAAAAAAGTCAGAAATTCCCTATATGTTGAGGCAAAAAGACAGAAATTCTCCTTATTTTGGGGCAAAACTTAGAAATTCCACTTATTTTGGGGCAAAATTCCAGAAATTTTCCTTATTTTGGGGCAAAATTGCAAAATTTCACTTATTTTGGGGCAAAATTGCAGAAATTTCACTTATTTCAGGGAAAAAAGGCAGAAATTTTCTTTATTTTGGGGCAAAAAGTCAGAAATTCCTAATATTTTGTGGCAAAAATGCAGAAATTCCCCTTATTTTGAGGTATAAAGGCTGAAATTCCTCTTATTTTGGGGCAAAAAGGCAGAAATTTCCCTTATTTTGGGGCAAAATTGCAGAAATTTCACTTATTTTAGAGTAATAAGTCAGAAATTCCCCTTGTTTTGGGGCAAAAAAGACAGAAATTCCCTTTGTTTTCAAGGAAAAATACAGAAATTTCACTTATTTAGAGGCAAAAAGGCAGAAATTCCACTTATTTTGGAGCAAAAATGAAGAAATTTCCCTTTTTATGGCAAAAAGGTATGCATTCCCATTATTTTCAGGCAAAAAGGCAGAAATTCCCCGTATTTTGGAGCAAAATTGCAGAAATTCCCCTAGTTGTGGTGCAAAAAAACAGAAATTCCTTATATGTTGGCGCAAAAAGACAGAAATTCTCCTTATTTTGGGGCAAAACTTAGAAATTCCACTTATTGTGTGGCAAAATTCCAGAAATTTTCCTTATTTTGGGGCAAAATTGCAGATTTTCACTTATTTTGGGGCAAAATTGCAGAAATTTCACTTATTTCAGGGAAAAAAGGCAGAAATTTTCCTTATTTTAGGGCAAAAAGTCAGAAATTCCTAATATTTTGTGGCAAAAATGCAGAAATTCCCCTTATTTTGAGGTATAAAGGCTGAAATTCCCCTTATTTCAGGGCAAAAAGGCAGAAATTTCCCTTATTTTGGGGCAAAATTGCAGAAATTTCACTTATTATAGGGTAATAAGTCAGAAATTCCCCTTATTTTGGGGCAAAAAGACAGAAATTCCCTTTGTTTTGGGGGAAAAGACAGAAATTCCACTTATTGAGAAGCAAAAAGGCAGAAATTCCCTTTATTTTGGGGCAAAAATCAGTAATTCTCATTTTGGGGCAAAATTCCAGAAATTTCCTTTATTTTGGGGCAAAATTGCAGGAATTTACCTTATTTTGGGGCAAAATTGCAGAAATTTCTTTTATTTGGGGCAAAATTTCAGAAATTTCACTTATTTTCAGGTAAAAAGGCTGAAATTTCCTTTGTTTTGGGGCAAAAAAAAATTACCCTTATTTTGGGGCAAAATTGCAGAATTCTCCCTTATTATGGGAAAAATTGCAAAAATTTCCCTTATTTTAGAGGAAAATTTCAGAAATTTCACTTATTTCAGAGAAAAAAAACAAAAATTTTTCTTATTTTGGGGCAAAAGGCAGAAATTCCCATTATTTTGGGGCAAAAAAGCAGAAATTCACCTTATTTAGGGGTAAAATTGCAGAAATTTCACATATTTCAGGGCACAAAGGCAGAAATTCCCCGTATTTTGGAGCAAAATTGCAGAAATTCCCCTAGTTGTGGGGCAAAATAACAGAAATTCCTATATGTTGGGGCAAAAAGACAGAATTTCTCCTTATTTTGGGGCAAAACTTAGAAATTCCACTTATTTTGGGGCAAAATTCCAGAAATTTTTCTTATTTTGGAGCAAAATTGCAAAATTTCACTTATTTTGGGGCAAAATTGCAGAAATTTCACTTATTTCAGGGAAAAAGGCAGAAATTTTCCTTATTTTGGGGCAAAAAGTCAGAAATTCCTAATATTTTGTGGCAAAAATGCAGAAATTCCCCTTATTTTGAGGTATAAAGGCTGAAATTCCCCTTATTTCAGGGCAAAAAGGCAGAAATTTCCCTTATTTTGGGGTAAAATTGCAGAAATTTCACTTATTTTAGGGTAATAAGTCAGAAATTCCCCTTATTTTGGGGCAAAAATACAGAAATTCCCTTTGTTTTCGGGAAGAAGACAGAAATTCCACTTATTTAGAGGCAAAAAAGCAGAAATTCCCCTTATTTTGAAGCAAAAATGAAGAAATTTCCCTTTTTATGGCAAAAAGATATGCATTCCCATTATTTTCAGGCAAAAAGGCAGAAATTCCCCGTATTTTGAAGCAAAATTGCAGAAATTCCCCTAATTTTGGGGCAAAAGGCAGAAATTCCCTTTATTTTGGGGCAAAAATCAGAAATTCCCCTTATTTTGGGGCAAAATTCCAGAAATTTCCTTTATTTTGGGGCAAAATTGCAGGAATTTACCTTATTTTGGGGCAAAATTGCAGAAATTTCCCTTATTTGGGGCAAAATTACAGAAATTTCACTTATTTTCAGGTAAAAAGGCTGAAATTTCCTTTGTTTTGGGGCAAAAAATGAGAAATTCCCCTTATTTTGAGGCAAAATTGCAGAAATCTCCCTTATTATGGGAAAAAATTGCAAAAATTTCCCTTATTTTAGGGGAAAATTGAAGAAATTTCACATATTTCAGAGAAAAAAAGCAAAAATTTTTTTTATTTTGGGGCAAAAATGCAGAGATTCACCTTATTTAGGGGTAAAATTGCTGAAATTTCACATATTTCAGGGCAAAAAGGCAGAAATTCCCCGTATTTTGGAGCAAAATTGCAGAAATTCCCCTAGTTGTGGGGCAAAAAGACAGAAATTCCCTATATGTTGGGGCAAAAACAGAATTTCTCCTTATTTTGGGGCAAAACTTAGAAATTCCACCTTTTTTGGGGCAAAATTCCAGAAATTTTCCTTATTTTGGAGCAAAATTGCAAAATTTCACTTATTTTGGGGCAAAATTGCAGAAATTTCACTTATTTCAGGGAAAAAAGGCAGAAATTTTCCTTATTTTGGGGCAAAAAGTCAGAAATTCCTAATATTTTGTGGCAAAAATGCAGAAATTCCCCTTATTTTGAGGTATAAAGGCTGAAATTCCCCTTATTTCAGGGCAAAAATGCAGAAATTTCCCTTATTTTGGGGCAAAATTGCAGAAATTTCACTTATTTTAGGGTAATAAGTCAGAAATTCCCCTTATTTTGGGGCAAAAAAGACAGAAATTCCCTTTGTTTTGGGGAAAAAAGACAGAAATTCCACTTATTGAGAAGCAAAAAGGCAGAAATTCCACTTATTTTGGAGCAAAAATGAAGAAATTTCCCTTTTTATGGCAAAAGGGTATGCATTCCCATTATTTTCAGGCAAAAAGGCAGAAATTCCCTGTATTTTGGTGCAAAATTGAAGAAATTTCCCTAATTTTGGCGCAAAAGGCAGAAATTCCCTTTATTTTGGGGCAAAAATCAGATTCCCCTTATTTTGGGGCAAAATTCCAGAAATTTCCTTTATTTTGGGGCAAAATTGCAGGAATTTACCTTATTTTGGGGCAAAATTGCAGAAATTTTTTTTTTGGGGCAAAATTTCAAAAATTTCACTTATTTTCAGGTAAAAAGGCTGAAATTTCCTTTGTTTTGGGCAAAAAGCAAGAAATTCCTTTTATTTTGGGGCAAAATTGCAGAAATCTCCCTTATTATAGGAAAAAATGGCAAAAATTTCCCTTAATTTAGGGGAAAATTGCAGAAATTTCACTTATTTCAGGGAAAAAAGGCAGAAATTTTCCTTATTTTAGGGCAAAAAGTCAGAAATTCCTAATATTTTGTGGCAAAAATGCAGAAATTCCCCTTATTTTGAGGTATAAAGGCTGAAATTCCCTTATTTCAGGGCAAAAAGGCAGAAATTTCCCTTATTTTGGGGCAAAATTGCAGAAATTTCACTTATTTTAGGGTAATAAGTCAGAAATTCCCCTTATTTTGGGGCAAAAAGACAGAAATTCCCTTTGTTTTGGGGGAAAAGACAGAAATTTCACTTATTGAGAAGCAAAAAGGCAGAAATTCCCTTTATTTTGGGGCAAAAATCAGAAATTCTCATTTTGGGGCAAAATTCCAGAAATTTTCTTTATTTTGGGGCAAAATTGCAGGAATTTACCTTATTTTGGGGCAAAATTGCAGAAATTTCCCTTATTTGGGGCAAAATTTCAGAAATTTCACTTATTTTCAGGTAAAAAGGCTGAAATTTCCTTTGTTTTGGGGCAAAAAAAAATTACCCTTATTTTGGGGCAAAATTGCAGAATTCTCCCTTATTATGGGAAAAATTGCAAAAATTTCCCTTATTTTAGAGGAAAATTGCAGAAATTTCACTTATTTCAGAGAAAAAAAACAAAAATTTTTCTTATTTTTGGGCAAAAGGCAGAAATTCCCATTATTTTGGGGCAAAAAAGCAGAAATTCACCTTATTTAGGGGTAAAATTGCAGAAATTTCACATATTTCAGGGCACAAAGGCAGAAATTCCCCGTATTTTGGAGCAAAATTGCAGAAATTCCCCTAGTTGTGGGGCAAAATAACAGAAATTCCTATATGTTGGGGCAAAAAGACAGAATTTCTCCTTATTTTGGGGCAAAACTTAGAAATTCCACTTATTTTGGGGCAAAATTCCAGAAATTTTTCTTATTTTGGAGCAAAATTGCAAAATTTCACTTATTTTGGGGCAAAATTGCAGAAATTTCACTTATTTCAGGGAAAAAGGCAGAAATTTTCCTTATTTTGGGGCAAAAAGTCAGAAATTCCTAATATTTTGTGGCAAAAATGCAGAAATTCCCCTTATTTTGAGGTATAAAGGCTGAAATTCCCCTTATTTCAGGGCAAAAAGGCAGAAATTTCCCTTATTTTGGGGTAAAATTGCAGAAATTTCACTTATTTTAGGGTAATAAGTCAGAAATTCCCCTTATTTTGGGGCAAAAATACAGAAATTCCCTTTGTTTTCGGGAAGAAGACAGAAATTCCACTTATTTAGAGGCAAAAAAGCAGAAATTCCCCTTATTTTGAAGCAAAAATGAAGAAATTTCCCTTTTTATGGCAAAAAGATATGCATTCCCATTATTTTCAGGCAAAAAGGCAGAAATTCCCCGTATTTTGAAGCAAAATTGCAGAAATTCCCCTAATTTTGGGGCAAAAATCAGAAATTCCCCTTATTTTGGGGCAAAATTCCAGAAATTTCCTTTATTTTGGGGCAAAATTGCAGGAATTTACCTTATTTTGCGGCAAAATTGCAGAAATTTCCCTTATTTGGGGCAAAATTACAGAAATTTCACTTATTTTCAGGTAAAAAGGCTGAAATTTCCTTTGTTTTGGGGCAAAAAATAAGAAATTCCCCTTATTTTGAAGCAAAATTGCAGAAATCTCCCTTATTATGGGAAAAAATTGCAAAAATTTCCCTTATTTTAGGGGAAAATTGAAGAAATTTCACATATTTCAGAGAAAAAAAGCAAAAATTTTTTTTATTTTGGGGCAAAAATGCAGAGATTCACCTTATTTAGGGGTAAAATTGCAGAAATTTCACATATTTCAGGGCACAAAGGCAGAAATTCCCCGTATTTTGGAGCAAAATTGCAGAAATTCCCCTAGTTGTGGGGCAAAATAACAGAAATTCCTATATGTTGGGGCAAAAAGACAGAATTTCTCCTTATTTTGGGGCAAAACTTAGAAATTCCACTTATTTTGGGGCAAAATTCCAGAAATTTTTCTTATTTTGGAGCAAAATTGCAAAATTTCACTTATTTTGGGGCAAAATTGCAGAAATTTCACTTATTTCAGGGAAAAAGGCAGAAATTTTCCTTATTTTGGGGCAAAAAGTCAGAAATTCCTAATATTTTGTGGCAAAAATGCAGAAATTCCCCTTATTTTGAGGTATAAAGGCTGAAATTCCCCTTATTTCAGGGCAAAAAGGCAGAAATTTCCCTTATTTTGGGGTAAAATTGCAGAAATTTCACTTATTTTAGGGTAATAAGTCAGAAATTCCCCTTATTTTGGGGCAAAAATACAGAAATTCCCTTTGTTTTCGGGAAGAAGACAGAAATTCCACTTATTTAGAGGCAAAAAAGCAGAAATTCCCCTTATTTTGAAGCAAAAATGAAGAAATTTCCCTTTTTATGGCAAAAAGATATGCATTCCCATTATTTTCAGGCAAAAAGGCAGAAATTCCCCGTATTTTGAAGCAAAATTGCAGAAATTCCCCTAATTTTGGGGCAAAAATCAGAAATTCCCCTTATTTTGGGGCAAAATTCCAGAAATTTCCTTTATTTTGGGGCAAAATTGCAGGAATTTACCTTATTTTGCGGCAAAATTGCAGAAATTTCCCTTATTTGGGGCAAAATTACAGAAATTTCACTTATTTTCAGGTAAAAAGGCTGAAATTTCCTTTGTTTTGGGGCAAAAAATAAGAAATTCCCCTTATTTTGAAGCAAAATTGCAGAAATCTCCCTTATTATGGGAAAAAATTGCAAAAATTTCCCTTATTTTAGGGGAAAATTGAAGAAATTTCACATATTTCAGAGAAAAAAAGCAAAAATTTTTTTTATTTTGGGGCAAAAATGCAGAGATTCACCTTATTTAGGGGTAAAATTGCAGAAATTTCACATATTTCAGGGCACAAAGGCAGAAATTCCCCGTATTTTGGAGCAAAATTGCAGAAATTCCCCTAGTTGTGGGGCAAAATAACAGAAATTCCTATATGTTGGGGCAAAAAGACAGAATTTCTCCTTATTTTGGGGCAAAACTTAGAAATTCCACTTATTTTGGGGCAAAATTCCAGAAATTTTTCTTATTTTGGAGCAAAATTGCAAAATTTCACTTATTTTGGGGCAAAATTGCAGAAATTTCACTTATTTCAGGGAAAAAGGCAGAAATTTTCCTTATTTTGGGGCAAAAAGTCAGAAATTCCTAATATTTTGTGGCAAAAATGCAGAAATTCCCCTTATTTTGAGGTATAAAGGCTGAAATTCCCCTTATTTCAGGGCAAAAAGGCAGAAATTTCCCTTATTTTGGGGTAAAATTGCAGAAATTTCACTTATTTTAGGGTAATAAGTCAGAAATTCCCCTTATTTTGGGGCAAAAATACAGAAATTCCCTTTGTTTTCGGGAAGAAGACAGAAATTCCACTTATTTAGAGGCAAAAAAGCAGAAATTCCCCTTATTTTGAAGCAAAAATGAAGAAATTTCCCTTTTTATGGCAAAAAGATATGCATTCCCATTATTTTCAGGCAAAAAGGCAGAAATTCCCTGTATTTTGAAGCAAAATTGCAGAAATTCCCCTAATTTTGGGGCAAAAGGCAGAAATTCCCTTTATTTTGGGGCAAAAATCAGAAATTCCCCTTATTTTGGGGCAAAATTCCAGAAATTTCCTTTATTTTGGGGCAAAATTGCAGGAATTTACCTTATTTTGGGGCAAAATTGCAGAAATTTCCCTTATTTGGGGCAAAATTACAGAAATTTCACTTATTTTCAGGTAAAAAGGCTGAAATTTCCTTTGTTTTGGGGCAAAAAATAAGAAATTCCCCTTATTTTGAGGCAAAATTGCAGAAATCTCCCTTATTATGGGAAAAAATTGCAAAAATTTCCCTTATTTTAGGGGAAAATTGAAGAAATTTCACATATTTCAGAGAAAAAAAGCAAAAATTTTTTTTATTTTGGGGCAAAAATGCAGAGATTCACCTTATTTAGGGGTAAAATTGCTGAAATTTCACATATTTCAGGGCAAAAAGGCAGAAATTCCCCGTATTTTGGAGCAAAATTGCAGAAATTCCCCTAGTTGTGGGGCAAAAAGACAGAAATTCCCTATATGTTGGGGCAAAAACAGAATTTCTCCTTATTTTGGGGCAAAACTTAGAAATTCCACCTTTTTTGGGGCAAAATTCCAGAAATTTTCCTTATTTTGGAGCAAAATTGTAAAATTTCACTTATTTTGGGGCAAAATTGCAGAAATTTCACTTATTTCAGGGAAAAAAGGCAGAAATTTTCCTTATTTTGGGGCAAAAAGTCAGAAATTCCTAATATTTTGTGGCAAAAATGCAGAAATTCCCCTTATTTTGAGGTATAAAGGCTGAAATTCCCCTTATTTCAGGGCAAAAATGCAGAAATTTCCCTTATTTTGGGGCAAAATTGCAGAAATTTCACTTATTTTAGGGTAATAAGTCAGAAATTCCCCTTATTTTGGGGCAAAAAAGACAGAAATTCCCTTTGTTTTGGGGAAAAAAGACAGAAATTCCACTTATTGAGAAGCAAAAAGGCAGAAATTCCACTTATTTTGGAGCAAAAATGAAGAAATTTCCCTTTTTATGGCAAAAGGGTATGCATTCCCATTATTTTCAGGCAAAAAGGCAGAAATTCCCTGTATTTTGGTGCAAAATTGAAGAAATTTCCCTAATTTTGGCGCAAAAGGCAGAAATTCCCTTTATTTTGGGGCAAAAATCAGATTCCCCTTATTTTGGGGCAAAATTCCAGAAATTTCCTTTATTTTGGGGCAAAATTGCAGGAATTTACCTTATTTTGGGGCAAAATTGCAGAAATTTTTTTTTTGGGGCAAAATTTCAAAAATTTCACTTATTTTCAGGTAAAAAGGCTGAAATTTCCTTTGTTTTGGGCAAAAAGCAAGAAATTCCTTTTATTTGGGGGCAAAATTGCAGAAATCTCCCTTATTATAGGAAAAAATGGCAAAAATTTCCCTTAATTTAGGGGAAAATTGCAGAAATTTCACTTATTTCAGGGAAAAAAGGCAGAAATTTTCCTTATTTTAGGGCAAAAAGTCAGAAATTCCTAATATTTTGTGGCAAAAATGCAGAAATTCCCCTTATTTTGAGGTATAAAGGCTGAAATTCCCTTATTTCAGGGCAAAAAGGCAGAAATTTCCCTTATTTTGGGGCAAAATTGCAGAAATTTCACTTATTTTAGGGTAATAAGTCAGAAATTCCCCTTATTTTGGGGCAAAAAGACAGAAATTCCCTTTGTTTTGGGGGAAAAGACAGAAATTTCACTTATTGAGAAGCAAAAAGGCAGAAATTCCCTTTATTTTGGGGCAAAAATCAGAAATTCTCATTTTGGGGCAAAATTCCAGAAATTTTCTTTATTTTGGGGCAAAATTGCAGGAATTTACCTTATTTTGGGGCAAAATTGCAGAAATTTCCCTTATTTGGGGCAAAATTTCAGAAATTTCACTTATTTTCAGGTAAAAAGGCTGAAATTTCCTTTGTTTTGGGGCAAAAAAAAATTACCCTTATTTTGGGGCAAAATTGCAGAATTCTCCCTTATTATGGGAAAAATTGCAAAAATTTCCCTTATTTTAGAGGAAAATTGCAGAAATTTCACTTATTTCAGAGAAAAAAAAACAAAAATTTTTCTTATTTTTGGGCAAAAGGCAGAAATTCCCATTATTTTGGGGCAAAAAAGCAGAAATTCACCTTATTTAGGGGTAAAATTGCAGAAATTTCACATATTTCAGGGCACAAAGGCAGAAATTCCCCGTATTTTGGAGCAAAATTGCAGAAATTCCCCTAGTTGTGGGGCAAAATAACAGAAATTCCTATATGTTGGGGCAAAAAGACAGAATTTCTCCTTATTTTGGGGCAAAACTTAGAAATTCCACTTATTTTGGGGCAAAATTCCAGAAATTTTTCTTATTTTGGAGCAAAATTGCAAAATTTCACTTATTTTGGGGCAAAATTGCAGAAATTTCACTTATTTCAGGGAAAAAGGCAGAAATTTTCCTTATTTTGGGGCAAAAAGTCAGAAATTCCTAATATTTTGTGGCAAAAATTCAGAAATTCCCCTTATTTTGAGGTATAAAGGCTGAAATTCCCCTTATTTCAGGGCAAAAAGGCAGAAATTTCCCTTATTTTGGGGTAAAATTGCAGAAATTTCACTTATTTTAGGGTAATAAGTCAGAAATTCCCCTTATTTTGGGGCAAAAATACAGAAATTCCCTTTGTTTTCGGGAAGAAGACAGAAATTCCACTTATTTAGAGGCAAAAAAGCAGAAATTCCCCTTATTTTGAAGCAAAAATGAAGAAATTTCCCTTTTTATGGCAAAAAGATATGCATTCCCATTATTTTCAGGCAAAAAGGCAGAAATTCCCCGTATTTTGAAGCAAAATTGCAGAAATTCCCCTAATTTTGGGGCAAAAATCAGAAATTCCCCTTATTTTGGGGCAAAATTCCAGAAATTTCCTTTATTTTGGGGCAAAATTGCAGGAATTTACCTTATTTTGCGGCAAAATTGCAGAAATTTCCCTTATTTGGGGCAAAATTACAGAAATTTCACTTATTTTCAGGTAAAAAGGCTGAAATTTCCTTTGTTTTGGGGCAAAAAATAAGAAATTCCCCTTATTTTGAAGCAAAATTGCAGAAATCTCCCTTATTATGGGAAAAAATTGCAAAAATTTCCCTTATTTTAGGGGAAAATTGAAGAAATTTCACATATTTCAGAGAAAAAAAGCAAAAATTTTTTTTATTTTGGGGCAAAAATGCAGAGATTCACCTTATTTAGGGGTAAAATTGCAGAAATTTCACATATTTCAGGGCACAAAGGCAGAAATTCCCCGTATTTTGGAGCAAAATTGCAGAAATTCCCCTAGTTGTGGGGCAAAATAACAGAAATTCCTATATGTTGGGGCAAAAAGACAGAATTTCTCCTTATTTTGGGGCAAAACTTAGAAATTCCACTTATTTTGGGGCAAAATTCCAGAAATTTTTCTTATTTTGGAGCAAAATTGCAAAATTTCACTTATTTTGGGGCAAAATTGCAGAAATTTCACTTATTTCAGGGAAAAAGGCAGAAATTTTCCTTATTTTGGGGCAAAAAGTCAGAAATTCCTAATATTTTGTGGCAAAAATGCAGAAATTCCCCTTATTTTGAGGTATAAAGGCTGAAATTCCCCTTATTTCAGGGCAAAAAGGCAGAAATTTCCCTTATTTTGGGGTAAAATTGCAGAAATTTCACTTATTTTAGGGTAATAAGTCAGAAATTCCCCTTATTTTGGGGCAAAAATACAGAAATTCCCTTTGTTTTCGGGAAGAAGACAGAAATTCCACTTATTTAGAGGCAAAAAAGCAGAAATTCCCCTTATTTTGAAGCAAAAATGAAGAAATTTCCCTTTTTATGGCAAAAAGATATGCATTCCCATTATTTTCAGGCAAAAAGGCAGAAATTCCCCGTATTTTGAAGCAAAATTGCAGAAATTCCCCTAATTTTGGGGCAAAAATCAGAAATTCCCCTTATTTTGGGGCAAAATTCCAGAAATTTCCTTTATTTTGGGGCAAAATTGCAGGAATTTACCTTATTTTGCGGCAAAATTGCAGAAATTTCCCTTATTTGGGGCAAAATTACAGAAATTTCACTTATTTTCAGGTAAAAAGGCTGAAATTTCCTTTGTTTTGGGGCAAAAAATAAGAAATTCCCCTTATTTTGAGGCAAAATTGCAGAAATCTCCCTTATTATGGGAAAAAATTGCAAAAATTTCCCTTATTTTAGGGGAAAATTGAAGAAATTTCACATATTTCAGAGAAAAAAAGCAAAATTTTTTTTTATTTTGGGGCAAAAATGCAGAGATTCACCTTATTTAGGGGTAAAATTGCTGAAATTTCACATATTTCAGGGCAAAAAGGCAGAAATTCCCCGTATTTTGGAGCAAAATTGCAGAAATTCCCCTAGTTGTGGGGCAAAAAGACAGAAATTCCCTATATGTTGGGGCAAAAACAGAATTTCTCCTTATTTTGGGGCAAAACTTAGAAATTCCACCTTTTTTGGGGCAAAATTCCAGAAATTTTCCTTATTTTGGAGCAAAATTGCAAAATTTCACTTATTTTGGGGCAAAATTGCAGAAATTTCACTTATTTCAGGGAAAAAAGGCAGAAATTTTCCTTATTTTGGGGCAAAAAGTCAGAAATTCCTAATATTTTGTGGCAAAAATGCAGAAATTCCCCTTATTTTGAGGTATAAAGGCTGAAATTCCCCTTATTTCAGGGCAAAAATGCAGAAATTTCCCTTATTTTGGGGCAAAATTGCAGAAATTTCACTTATTTTAGGGTAATAAGTCAGAAATTCCCCTTATTTTGGGGCAAAAAAGACAGAAATTCCCTTTGTTTTGGGGAAAAAAGACAGAAATTCCACTTATTGAGAAGCAAAAAGGCAGAAATTCCACTTATTTTGGAGCAAAAATGAAGAAATTTCCCTTTTTATGGCAAAAGGGTATGCATTCCCATTATTTTCAGGCAAAAAGGCAGAAATTCCCTGTATTTTGGTGCAAAATTGAAGAAATTTCCCTAATTTTGGCGCAAAAGGCAGAAATTCCCTTTATTTTGGGGCAAAAATCAGATTCCCCTTATTTTGGGGCAAAATTCCAGAAATTTCCTTTATTTTGGGGCAAAATTGCAGGAATTTACCTTATTTTGGGGCAAAATTGCAGAAATTTTTTTTTTGGGGCAAAATTTCAAAAATTTCACTTATTTTCAGGTAAAAAGGCTGAAATTTCCTTTGTTTTGGGCAAAAAGCAAGAAATTCCTTTTATTTGGGGGCAAAATTGCAGAAATCTCCCTTATTATAGGAAAAAATGGCAAAAATTTCCCTTAATTTAGGGGAAAATTGCAGAAATTTCACTTATTTCAGGGAAAAAAGGCAGAAATTTTCCTTATTTTAGGGCAAAAAGTCAGAAATTCCTAATATTTTGTGGCAAAAATGCAGAAATTCCCCTTATTTTGAGGTATAAAGGCTGAAATTCCCTTATTTCAGGGCAAAAAGGCAGAAATTTCCCTTATTTTGGGGCAAAATTGCAGAAATTTCACTTATTTTAGGGTAATAAGTCAGAAATTCCCCTTATTTTGGGGCAAAAAGACAGAAATTCCCTTTGTTTTGGGGGAAAAGACAGAAATTTCACTTATTGAGAAGCAAAAAGGCAGAAATTCCCTTTATTTTGGGGCAAAAATCAGAAATTCTCATTTTGGGGCAAAATTCCAGAAATTTTCTTTATTTTGGGGCAAAATTGCAGGAATTTACCTTATTTTGGGGCAAAATTGCAGAAATTTCCCTTATTTGGGGCAAAATTTCAGAAATTTCACTTATTTTCAGGTAAAAAGGCTGAAATTTCCTTTGTTTTGGGGCAAAAAAAAATTACCCTTATTTTGGGGCAAAATTGCAGAATTCTCCCTTATTATGGGAAAAATTGCAAAAATTTCCCTTATTTTAGAGGAAAATTGCAGAAATTTCACTTATTTCAGAGAAAAAAAACAAAAATTTTTCTTATTTTTGGGCAAAAGGCAGAAATTCCCATTATTTTGGGGCAAAAAAGCAGAAATTCACCTTATTTAGGGGTAAAATTGCAGAAATTTCACATATTTCAGGGCACAAAGGCAGAAATTCCCCGTATTTTGGAGCAAAATTGCAGAAATTCCCCTAGTTGTGGGGCAAAATAACAGAAATTCCTATATGTTGGGGCAAAAAGACAGAATTTCTCCTTATTTTGGGGCAAAACTTAGAAATTCCACTTATTTTGGGGCAAAATTCCAGAAATTTTTCTTATTTTGGAGCAAAATTGCAAAATTTCACTTATTTTGGGGCAAAATTGCAGAAATTTCACTTATTTCAGGGAAAAAGGCAGAAATTTTCCTTATTTTGGGGCAAAAAGTCAGAAATTCCTAATATTTTGTGGCAAAAATGCAGAAATTCCCCTTATTTTGAGGTATAAAGGCTGAAATTCCCCTTATTTCAGGGCAAAAAGGCAGAAATTTCCCTTATTTTGGGGTAAAATTGCAGAAATTTCACTTATTTTAGGGTAATAAGTCAGAAATTCCCCTTATTTTGGGGCAAAAATACAGAAATTCCCTTTGTTTTCGGGAAGAAGACAGAAATTCCACTTATTTAGAGGCAAAAAAGCAGAAATTCCCCTTATTTTGAAGCAAAAATGAAGAAATTTCCCTTTTTATGGCAAAAAGATATGCATTCCCATTATTTTCAGGCAAAAAGCAGAAATTCCCCGTATTTTGAAGCAAAATTGCAGAAATTCCCCTAATTTTGGGGCAAAAATCAGAAATTCCCCTTATTTTGGGGCAAAATTCCAGAAATTTCCTTTATTTTGGGGCAAAATTGCAGGAATTTACCTCATTTTGCGGCAAAATTGCAGAAATTTCCCTTATTTGGGGCAAAATTACAGAAATTTCACTTATTTTCAGGTAAAAAGGCTGAAATTTCCTTTGTTTTGGGGCAAAAAATAAGAAATTCCCCTTATTTTGAAGCAAAATTGCAGAAATCTCCCTTATTATGGGAAAAAATTGCAAAAATTTCCCTTATTTTAGGGGAAAATTGAAGAAATTTCACATATTTCAGAGAAAAAAAGCAAAAATTTTTTTTATTTTGGGGCAAAAATGCAGAGATTCACCTTATTTAGGGGTAAAATTGCTGAAATTTCACATATTTCAGGGCAAAAAGGCAGAAATTCCCCGTATTTTGGAGCAAAATTGCAGAAATTCCCCTAGTTGTGGGGCAAAAAGACAGAAATTCCCTATATGTTGGGGCAAAAACAGAATTTCTCCTTATTTTGGGGCAAAACTTAGAAATTCCACCTTTTTTGGGGCAAAATTCCAGAAATTTTCCTTATTTTGGAGCAAAATTGCAAAATTTCACTTATTTTGGGGCAAAATTGCAGAAATTTCACTTATTTCAGGGAAAAAGGCAGAAATTTTCCTTATTTTGGGGCAAAAAGTCAGAAATTCCTAATATTTTGTGGCAAAAATGCAGAAATTCCCCTTATTTGGAGGTATAAAGGCTGAAATTCCCCTTATTTCAGGGAAAAAAGGCAGAAATTTCCCTTATTCTGGGGCAAAATTGCAGAAATTTCACTTATTTTAGGGTAATAAGTCAGAAATTCCACTTATTTTGGGGCAAAAAAGACAGAAATTCCCTTTGTTTTGGGGAAAAAAGACAGAAATTCCACTTATTGAGAAGCAAAAAGGCAGAAATTCCACTTATTTTGGAGCAAAAATGAAGAAATTTCCCTTTTTATGGCAAAAGGGTATGCATTCCCATTATTTTCAGGCAAAAAGGCAGAAATTCCCCGTATTTTGGTGCAAAATTGAAGAAATTTCCCTAATTTTGGCGCAAAAGGCAGAAATTCCCTTTATTTTGGGGCAGAAATCAGATTCCCCCTATTTTTGGGCAAAATTCCAGAAATTTCCTTTATTTTGGGGCAAAATTGCAGGAATTTACCTTATTTTGGGGCAAAATTGCAGAAATTTTTTTTTGGGGCAAAATTTCAAAAATTTCACTTATTTTCAGGTAAAAAGGCTGAAATTTCCTTTGTTTTGGGCAAAAAGCAAGAAATTCCTTTTATTTTGGGGCAAAATTGCAGAAATCTCCCATATTATAGGAAAAAATGGCAAAAATTTCCCTTAATTTAGGGGAAAATTGCAGAAATTTCACTTATTTCAGAGAAAAAAAGCAAAAATTTTTCTTATTTTGGAGCAAAAAGGCAGAAATTCCCATTATTTTGGGGCAAAAAAGCAGAAATTCACCTTATTTAGGGGTAAAATTGCAGAAATTTCACATATTGCAGGGCAAAAGGGCAAAAATTCCCCGTATTTTGGAGCAAAATTGCAGAAATTACCCTAGTTGTGGGGCAAAAAGACAGAAATTCCCTATATGTTGGGGCAAAAAGACAGAAATTCTTTTTATTTTGGGGCAAAACTTAGAAATTCCACTTATTTTGGGGCAAAATTCCAGAAATTTTCCTTATTTTGGGACAAAATTGCAAAATTTCACTTATTTTGGGGCAAATTGCAGAAATTTCACTTATTTAAGGGAAAAAAGGCAGAAATTTTCCTTATTTTGGGGCAAAAAGTCAGAAATTCCTAATATTTTGTGGCAAAATGCAGAAATTTTCCTTATTTTGAGGTATAAAGGCTGAAATTCCCCTTATTTCAGGGCAAAAAGGTAGAAATTTGCCTTATTTTGGGGCAAAATTGCAGAAATTTCACTTATTTTAGGGTAATAAGTCAGAAATTCCCCTTATTTTGGGCCAAAATAGACAGAAATTCCTTTTGTTTTGGGGGAAAAAGACAGAAATTCCACTTATTGAGAAGCAAAAAGGCAGAAATTCCCCTTATTTTGGAGCAAAAATGAAGAAATTTTCCTTTTTTATGGCAAAAAGTTATGCATTCCCCTTATTTTCGGGCAAAAAGGCAGAAATTCCCCGTATTTTGGAGCAAAATTGCAGAAATTCTTCTAATTGTGGTGCAAAAATGGAGAAATTCCCTATATGTTGGGGCAAAAAGAGAGAAATTCTCCTTATTTTGGGGCAAAACTCAGAAATTCCACTTATTTTGGGGCAAAATTCCAGAAATTTCCCTTATTCTGGGGAAAATTGCAAAAATTTCACTTATTTTGTGGCAAAATTGCAGAAATTTTACTTATTTCAGACAAAAAAGTTAGAAATTTTCCTTATTTTGAGAAAAAAAGGCAGGAATTCCCCTTATTTTGAGGTAAAACGGCTGAAATTCCCCTTATTTGAGGGCAAAGAGGAAGAAATTTCCCTTATTTTGGGGCAAAATTGCAGAAATTTCACTTATTTCAGGGTAATAAGTCAGAAATTCCCCTTATTTTGGGGCAAAAAAGACAGAAATTACCTTTGTTTTGGAGGAAAAGACAGAAATTCCACTTATTTAGAGGCAAAAAGGCAGAAATTTCCATTATTTTGGAGCAAAAATGAAGAAATTGACCTTTTTATGGCAAAAAGGTATGCATTCCCCTTACTTTCGGGATAAAAAGAAGAAATTTCCCGTATTTTGAAGCAAAATTGCAGAAATTCTCATAATTTTCGGGCAAAAGGTAAAAATTCTCCTTATTTTAGGGCAAAAAGACAGTAAATCTCCTTTTTTCGGGAGCAAACAGTCAGAAATTTCCCTTATATTGGGGAAAAATTGCAGAAATTTCTTTTACATTGGGGCAAAATTGCAGAAATTTTTTTTTATTTTGGGGCAAAATTGCAGAAATTTCACTTACTTCAGGGTAATAAGTCAGAAATTCCCCTTATTTTGGGGCAAAAAAGAAAGAAATTCTCTTTGTTTTGGGAGTAAAAGACAGAAATTCCACTTATTTAGAGGCAAAAAGGCAGAAATTCCCTTTATTTTGGAGCAAAAATTAAGAAATTTCCCTTTTTATGGCCAAAAGTTATGCATTCTCATTATTTTCAGGCAAAAAGACAGAAATTCCCGTATTTTGGAGCAAAAATCAGAAATTCCCCTTATTTTGGGGCAAAATTCCAGAAATTTCCTTTATTTTGGGCAAAATTGCAGGAATTTACCTTATTTTGGGGCAAAATTGCAGAAATTTCCCTTATTTGGGGCAAAATTTCAGAAATTTCACTTATTTTCAGGTAAAAAGGCTGAAATTTCCTTTGTTTTGGGGCAAAAAGGAAGAAATTCCTCTTATTTTGGGGCAAAATTGCAGAAATCTGCCTTATTATGGAAAAAAATTGCAAAAATTTCCCTTATTTTAGAGGAAAATTGCAGAAATTTCACTTATTTCAGAGAAAAAACGCAAAAAATTTTCTTATTTTGGGGCAAAAAGGAAGAAAATCCCATTATTTTGGGGCAAAAAAGCAGAAATTCACCTTATTTAGGGGTAAAATTGCAGAAATTTCACATATTTCAGGGCAAAAAGGCAGAAAATCCCTGTATTTTGGAGCAAAATTGCAGAAATTCCCCTAGTTGTGGATCAAAAAGACAGAAATTCCCTATATGTTGGGGCAAAAAGACAGAAATTCTTCTTATTTTGGGCCAAAACTTAGAAATTCCACTTATTTTGGTGCAAAATTCCAGAAATTTTCCTTCTTTTGGGGCAAAATTGCAAAATTTCACTTATTTTGGGGCAAAATTGCAGAAATTTCACTTATTTCAGGGAAAAAGGCAGAAATTTTCATTATTTTGGGGCAAAAAGTCAGAAATTCCTAATATTTTGTGGCAAAAATGCAGAAATTCCTTTTATTTTGAGGTATAAAGGCTGAAATTCCCCTTATTTAAGGGCAAAATTGCAGAAATTCCCCTAGTTGTGGGGCAAAAAGTCAGAAATTCTCCTTATTTTGGGGTAAAACTCAGAAATTCCACTTATTTTGGGGCAAAATTCAAGAAATTTCTCTTATTCTGGGGCAAAATTGCTGAAATTTCACTTATTTTGGGCAAAATTGCAGAAATTTCACTTATTTCATCGAAAAAAAAGAAATTTGTTTATTTTGGGGCAAAAAGGCAGAAATTCCTCTAAATTAGACGTAAAAAGGCTGAAATTGCCTTTATTTGGGGGCAAAAAGGCAGAAATTTCCCTTATTTTGGGGCAAAATTACAGAAATTTCACTTATTTCAAAGTAATAAGTCAGAAATTTTCCTTATTTTGGGGCCAAAAAGACAGAAAATCCCTTTGTTTTGGGGGAAAAAGACAGAAATTCCACTTATTTAGAGGCAAAAAGACAGAAATTTCCCTGATTTTGGTGCAAAAATGAAGAAATTTACCTTTTTATGGCAAAAAGGTATGCATTCCCCTTTACTTTCGGGATAAAAAGCAGAAATTCCCTGTATTTTGAAGCAAAATTGCAGAAATTCTCATAATTTTCAGGCAAAAAGGTAGATATTCTCCTTATTTTGGGGAAAAAAGACAGAAAATCTTTTTTTTTTCGGGAGCAAACAGTCAGAAATTTCCCTTATTTTGGGGCAAAATTGCAGAAATTTTTTTTACATTGGGGCAAAATTGCAGAAATTTCTCTTATTTTGGGACAAAATTGCAGAAATTTCACTTATTTCAGGGTAATAAGTCAGAAATTCCCCTTATTTTGGGGCAATAAAGACAGAAATTCCCTTTGTTTTGGAGGAAAAGACAGAAATTCCACTTATTTAGAGGCAAAAAGGCAGAAATTTCCATTATTTTGGAGCAAAAATGAAGAAATTTACCTTTTTATGGCAAAAAGGTATGCATTCCCCTTACTTTCGGGATAAAAAGCAGAAATTCCCCGTATTTTGTAGCAAAATTGCAGAAATTCTCATAATTTTCGGGCAAAAAGGTAGAAATTCTCCTCATTTTTGGGCAAAAAGACAAAAAATCTCCTTTTTTCGGGAGCAAACAGTCAGAAATTTCCCTTATTTTGGGGGAAAATTGGAGAAATTTCTTTTACATTGGGGCAAAATTGCAGAAATTTTTTTTATTTTGGGGCAAAATTGCAGAAATTTCACTAATTTCAGGGTAATAAGTCAGAACTTCCCGTTATTTTGGGGCAAAAAAGACAGAAATTCCCTTTGTTTTGGGGGAAAAAGACAGAAATTCCACTTATTTAGAGGCAAAAAGGCAGAAATTCCACTTATTTTGGAGCAAAAATGAAGAAATTTCCTTTTTTTATGGCAAAAAGTTATGCATTCCCTTTATTTTTGGGAAAAGGCAGAAATTTCCCATATTTAGGAGCAAAATTGCAGAAAATCCCCTAATTTTGAAGCAAAAGGCAGAAATTCCCTTTATTTTGGAGCAAAAATCAGAAATTCCTCTTATTTTGGGGCAAAATTCCAGAAATTTCCTTTATTTTGGGCAAAATTGCAGGAATTTACCTTATTTTGGGGCAAAATTGCAGAAATTTCCCTTATTTGGGGCAAAATTTCAGAAATTTCATTTATTTTCAGGTAAAAAGGCTGAAATTTCCTTTGTTTTGGGGCAAAAAGGAAGAAATTCCTCTTATTTTGGGGCAAAATTGCAGAAATCTGCCTTATTATGGAAAAAAATTGCAAAAATTTCCCTTATTTTAGAGGAAAATTGCAGAAATTTCACTTATTTCAGAGAAAAACGCAAAAATTTTTCTTATTTTGGGGCAAAAAGGAAGAAAATCCCATTATTTTGGGGCAAAAAAGCAGAAATTCACCTTATTTAGGGGTAAAATTGCAGAAATTTCATATATTTCAGGGCAAAAAGGCAGAATATCCCTGTATTTTGGAGCAAAATTGCAGAAATTCCCCTAGTTGTGGATCAAAAAGACAGAAATTCCCTATATGTTGGGGCAAAAAGACAGAAATTCTTCTTATTTTGGGCCAAAACTTAGAAATTCCACTTATTTTGGTGCAAAATTCCAGAAATTTTCCTTCTTTTGGGGCAAAATTGCAAAATTTCACTTATTTTGGGGCAAAATTGCAGAAATTTCACTTATTTCAGGGAAAAAAGGCAGAAATTTTCATTATTTTGGGGCAAAAAGTCAGAAATTCCTAATATTTTGTGGCAAAAATGCAGAAATTCCTTTTATTTTGAGGTATAAAGGCTGAAATTCCCCTTATTTCAGGGCAAAATTGCAGAAATTCCCCTAGTTGTGGGGCAAAAAGACAGAAATTCTCCTTATTTTGGGGTAAAACTCAGAAATTCCACTTATTTTGGGGCAAAATTCAAGAAATTTCCCTTATTCTGGGGCAAAATTGCTGAAATTTCACTTATTTTGGGCAAAATTGCAGAAATTTCACTTATTTCATCGAAAAAAAAGAAATTTTGTTATTTTTGGGCAAAAAGGCAGAAATTCCTCTAAATTTGACGTAAAAAGGCTGAAATTGCCTTTATTTGGGGGCAAAAAGGCAGAAATTTCCCTTATTTTGGGGCAAAATTACAGAAATTTCACTTATTTCAAAGTAATAAGTCAGAAATTTTCCTTATTTTGGGGCCAAAAAGACAGAAAATCCCTTTGTTTTGGGGGAAAAAGACAGAAATTCCACTTATTTAGAGGCAAAAAGACAGAAATTTCCCTGATTTTGGTGCAAAAATGAAGAAATTTACCTTTTTATGGCAAAAAGGTATGCATTCCCCTTTACTTTCGGGATAAAAAGCAGAAATTCCCCGTATTTTGAAGCAAAATTGCAGAAATTCTCATAATTTTCAGGCAAAAAGGTAGAAATTCTCCTTATTTTGGGGAAAAAAGACAGAAAATCTTTTTTTTTCGGGAGCAAACAGTCAGAAATTTCCCTTATTTTGGGGCAAAATTGCAGAAATTTTTTTTTACATTGGGGCAAAATTGCAGAAATTTCTCTTATTTTGGGACAAAATTGCAGAAATTTCACTTATTTCAGGGTAATAAGTCAGAAATTCCCCTTATTTTGGGGCAATAAAGACAGAAATTCCCTTTGTTTTGGAGGAAAAGACAGAAATTCCACTTATTTAGAGGCAAAAAGGCAGAAATTTCCATTATTTTGGAGCAAAAATGAAGAAATTTACCTTTTTATGGCAAAAAGGTATGCATTCCCCTTACTTTCGGGATAAAAAGCAGAAATTCCCCGTATTTTGTAGCAAAATTGCAGAAATTCTCATAATTTTCGGGCAAAAAGGTAGAAATTCTCCTCATTTTTGGGCAAAAAGACAAAAAATCTCCTTTTTTCGGGAGCAAACAGTCAGAAATTTCCCTTATTTTGGGGGAAAATTGGAGAAATTTCTTTTACATTGGGGCAAAATTGCAGAAATTTTTTTTATTTTGGGGCAAAATTGCAGAAATTTCACTAATTTCAGGGTAATAAGTCAGAACTTCCCGTTATTTTGGGGCAAAAAAGACAGAAATTCCCTTTGTTTTGGGGGAAAAAGACAGAAATTCCACTTATTTAGAGGCAAAAAGGCAGAAATTCCACTTATTTTGGAGCAAAAATGAAGAAATTTCCTTTTTTTATGGCAAAAAGTTATGCATTCCCTTTATTTTTGGGAAAAGGCAGAAATTTCCCATATTTAGGAGCAAAATTGCAGAAAATCCCCTAATTTTGAAGCAAAAGGCAGAAATTCCCTTTATTTTGGAGCAAAAATCAGAAATTCCTCTTATTTTGGGGCAAAATTCCAGAAATTTCCTTTATTTTGGGCAAAATTGCAGGAATTTACCTTATTTTGGGGCAAAATTGCAGAAATTTCCCTTATTTGGGGCAAAATTTCAGAAATTTCATTTATTTTCAGGTAAAAAGGCTGAAATTTCCTTTGTTTTGGGGCAAAAAGGAAGAAATTCCTCTTATTTTGGGGCAAAATTGCAGAAATCTGCCTTATTATGGAAAAAAATTGCAAAAATTTCCCTTATTTTAGAGGAAAATTGCAGAAATTTCACTTATTTCAGAGAAAAAACGCAAAAATTTTTCTTATTTTGGGGCAAAAAGGAAGAAAATCCCATTATTTTGGGGCAAAAAAGCAGAAATTCACCTTATTTAGGGGTAAAATTGCAGAAATTTCACATATTTCAGGGCAAAAAGGCAGAAAATCCCTGTATTTTGGAGCAAAATTGCAGAAATTCCCCTAGTTGTGGATCAAAAAGACAGAAATTCCCTATATGTTGGGGCAAAAAGACAGAAATTCTTCTTATTTTGGGCCAAAACTTAGAAATTCCACTTATTTTGGTGCAAAATTCCAGAAATTTTCCTTCTTTTGGGGCAAAATTGCAAAATTTCACTTATTTTGGGGCAAAATTGCAGAAATTTCACTTATTTCAGGGAAAAAAGGCAGAAATTTTCATTATTTTGGGGCAAAAAGTCAGAAATTCCTAATATTTTGTGGCAAAAATGCAGAAATTCCTTTTATTTTGAGGTATAAAGGCTGAAATTCCCCTTATTTCAGGGCAAAATTGCAGAAATTCTCCTAGTTGTGGGGCAAAAAGACAGAAATTCTCCTTATTTTGGGGCAAAACTCAGAAATTCCACTTATTTTGGGGCAAAATTCAAGAAATTTCCCTTATTCTGGGGCAAAATTGCTGAAATTTCACTTATTTTGGGCAAAATTGCAGAAATTTCACTTATTTCATCGAAAAAAAAGAAATTTTGTTATTTTTGGGCAAAAAGGCAGAAATTCCTCTAAATTTGACGTAAAAAGGCTGAAATTGCCTTTATTTGGGGGCAAAAAGGCAGAAATTTCCCTTATTTTGGGGCAAAATTACAGAAATTTCACTTATTTCAAAGTAATAAGTCAGAAATTTTCCTTATTTTGGGGCCAAAAAGACAGAAAATCCCTTTGTTTTGGGGGAAAAAGACAGAAATTCCACTTATTTAGAGGCAAAAAGACAGAAATTTCCCTGATTTTGGTGCAAAAATGAAGAAATTTACCTTTTTATGGCAAAAAGGTATGCATTCCCCTTTACTTTCGGGATAAAAAGCAGAAATTCCCCGTATTTTGAAGCAAAATTGCAGAAATTCTCATAATTTTCAGGCAAAAAGGTAGAAATTCTCCTTATTTTGGGGAAAAAAGACAGAAAATCTTTTTTTTTCGGGAGCAAACAGTCAGAAATTTCCCTTATTTTGGGGCAAAATTGCAGAAATTTTTTTTTACATTGGGGCAAAATTGCAGAAATTTCTCTTATTTTGGGACAAAATTGCAGAAATTTCACTTATTTCAGGGTAATAAGTCAGAAATTCCCCTTATTTTGGGGCAATAAAGACAGAAATTCCCTTTGTTTTGGAGGAAAAGACAGAAATTCCACTTATTTAGAGGCAAAAAGGCAGAAATTTCCATTATTTTGGAGCAAAAATGAAGAAATTTACCTTTTTATGGCAAAAAGGTATGCATTCCCCTTACTTTCGGGATAAAAAGCAGAAATTCCCCGTATTTTGTAGCAAAATTGCAGAAATTCTCATAATTTTCGGGCAAAAAGGTAGAAATTCTCCTCATTTTTGGGCAAAAAGACAAAAAATCTCCTTTTTTCGGGAGCAAACAGTCAGAAATTTCCCTTATTTTGGGGGAAAATTGGAGAAATTTCTTTTACATTGGGGCAAAATTGCAGAAATTTTTTTTATTTTGGGGCAAAATTGCAGAAATTTCACTAATTTCAGGGTAATAAGTCAGAACTTCCCGTTATTTTGGGGCAAAAAAGACAGAAATTCCCTTTGTTTTGGGGGAAAAAGACAGAAATTCCACTTATTTAGAGGCAAAAAGGCAGAAATTCCACTTATTTTGGAGCAAAAATGAAGAAATTTCCTTTTTTTATGGCAAAAAGTTATGCATTCCCTTTATTTTTGGGAAAAGGCAGAAATTTCCCATATTTAGGAGCAAAATTGCAGAAAATCCCCTAATTTTGAAGCAAAAGGCAGAAATTCCCTTTATTTTGGAGCAAAAATCAGAAATTCCTCTTATTTTGGGGCAAAATTCCAGAAATTTCCTTTATTTTGGGCAAAATTGCAGGAATTTACCTTATTTTGGGGCAAAATTGCAGAAATTTCCCTTATTTGGGGCAAAATTTCAGAAATTTCATTTATTTTCAGGTAAAAAGGCTGAAATTTCCTTTGTTTTGGGGCAAAAAGGAAGAAATTCCTCTTATTTTGGGGCAAAATTGCAGAAATCTGCCTTATTATGGAAAAAAATTGCAAAAATTTCCCTTATTTTAGAGGAAAATTGCAGAAATTTCACTTATTTCAGAGAAAAAACGCAAAAATTTTTCTTATTTTGGGGCAAAAAGGAAGAAAATCCCATTATTTTGGGGCAAAAAAGCAGAAATTCACCTTATTTAGGGGTAAAATTGCAGAAATTTCACATATTTCAGGGCAAAAAGGCAGAAAATCCCTGTATTTTGGAGCAAAATTGCAGAAATTCCCCTAGTTGTGGATCAAAAAGACAGAAATTCCCTATATGTTGGGGCAAAAAGACAGAAATTCTTCTTATTTTGGGCCAAAACTTAGAAATTCCACTTATTTTGGTGCAAAATTCCAGAAATTTTCCTTCTTTTGGGGCAAAATTGCAAAATTTCACTTATTTTGGGGCAAAATTGCAGAAATTTCACTTATTTCAGGGAAAAAAGGCAGAAATTTTCATTATTTTGGGGCAAAAAGTCAGAAATTCCTAATATTTTGTGGCAAAAATGCAGAAATTCCTTTTATTTTGAGGTATAAAGGCTGAAATTCCCCTTATTTCAGGGCAAAATTGCAGAAATTCTCCTAGTTGTGGGGCAAAAAGACAGAAATTCTCCTTATTTTGGGGCAAAACTCAGAAATTCCACTTATTTTGGGGCAAAATTCAAGAAATTTCCCTTATTCTGGGGCAAAATTGCTGAAATTTCACTTATTTTGGGCAAAATTGCAGAAATTTCACTTATTTCATCGAAAAAAAAGAAATTTTGTTATTTTTGGGCAAAAAGGCAGAAATTCCTCTAAATTTGACGTAAAAAGGCTGAAATTGCCTTTATTTGGGGGCAAAAAGGCAGAAATTTCCCTTATTTTGGGGCAAAATTACAGAAATTTCACTTATTTCAAAGTAATAAGTCAGAAATTTTCCTTATTTTGGGGCCAAAAAGACAGAAAATCCCTTTGTTTTGGGGGAAAAAGACAGAAATTCCACTTATTTAGAGGCAAAAAGACAGAAATTTCCCTGATTTTGGTGCAAAAATGAAGAAATTTACCTTTTTATGGCAAAAAGGTATGCATTCCCCTTTACTTTCGGGATAAAAAGCAGAAATTCCCCGTATTTTGAAGCAAAATTGCAGAAATTCTCATAATTTTCAGGCAAAAAGGTAGAAATTCTCCTTATTTTGGGGAAAAAAGACAGAAAATCTTTTTTTTTCGGGAGCAAACAGTCAGAAATTTCCCTTATTTTGGGGCAAAATTGCAGAAATTTTTTTTTACATTGGGGCAAAATTGCAGAAATTTCTCTTATTTTGGGACAAAATTGCAGAAATTTCACTTATTTCAGGGTAATAAGTCAGAAATTCCCCTTATTTTGGGGCAATAAAGACAGAAATTCCCTTTGTTTTGGAGGAAAAGACAGAAATTCCACTTATTTAGAGGCAAAAAGGCAGAAATTTCCATTATTTTGGAGCAAAAATGAAGAAATTTACCTTTTTATGGCAAAAAGGTATGCATTCCCCTTACTTTCGGGATAAAAAGCAGAAATTCCCCGTATTTTGTAGCAAAATTGCAGAAATTCTCATAATTTTCGGGCAAAAAGGTAGAAATTCTCCTCATTTTTGGGCAAAAAGACAAAAAATCTCCTTTTTTCGGGAGCAAACAGTCAGAAATTTCCCTTATTTTGGGGGAAAATTGGAGAAATTTCTTTTACATTGGGGCAAAATTGCAGAAATTTTTTTTATTTTGGGGCAAAATTGCAGAAATTTCACTAATTTCAGGGTAATAAGTCAGAACTTCCCGTTATTTTGGGGCAAAAAAGACAGAAATTCCCTTTGTTTTGGGGGAAAAAGACAGAAATTCCACTTATTTAGAGGCAAAAAGGCAGAAATTCCACTTATTTTGGAGCAAAAATGAAGAAATTTCCTTTTTTTATGGCAAAAAGTTATGCATTCCCTTTATTTTTGGGAAAAGGCAGAAATTTCCCATATTTAGGAGCAAAATTGCAGAAAATCCCCTAATTTTGAAGCAAAAGGCAGAAATTCCCTTTATTTTGGAGCAAAAATCAGAAATTCCTCTTATTTTGGGGCAAAATTCCAGAAATTTCCTTTATTTTGGGCAAAATTGCAGGAATTTACCTTATTTTGGGGCAAAATTGCAGAAATTTCCCTTATTTGGGGCAAAATTTCAGAAATTTCATTTATTTTCAGGTAAAAAGGCTGAAATTTCCTTTGTTTTGGGGCAAAAAGGAAGAAATTCCTCTTATTTTGGGGCAAAATTGCAGAAATCTGCCTTATTATGGAAAAAAATTGCAAAAATTTCCCTTATTTTAGAGGAAAATTGCAGAAATTTCACTTATTTCAGAGAAAAAACGCAAAAATTTTTCTTATTTTGGGGCAAAAAGGAAGAAAATCCCATTATTTTGGGGCAAAAAAGCAGAAATTCACCTTATTTAGGGGTAAAATTGCAGAAATTTCACATATTTCAGGGCGAAAAGGCAGAAAATCCCTGTATTTTGGAGCAAAATTGCAGAAATTCCCCTAGTTGTGGATCAAAAAGACAGAAATTCCCTATATGTTGGGGCAAAAAGACAGAAATTCTTCTTATTTTGGGCCAAAACTTAGAAATTCCACTTATTTTGGTGCAAAATTCCAGAAATTTTCCTTCTTTTGGGGCAAAATTGCAAAATTTCACTTATTTTGGGGCAAAATTGCAGAAATTTCACTTATTTCAGGGAAAAAAGGCAGAAATTTTCATTATTTTGGGGCAAAAAGTCAGAAATTCCTAATATTTTGTGGCAAAAATGCAGAAATTCCTTTTATTTTGAGGTATAAAGGCTGAAATTCCCCTTATTTCAGGGCAAAATTGCAGAAATTCCCCTAGTTGTGGGGCAAAAAGACAGAAATTCTCCTTATTTTGGGGCAAAACTCAGAAATTCCACTTATTTTGGGGCAAAATTCAAGAAATTTCCCTTATTCTGCGGCAAAATTGCTGAAATTTCACTTATTTTGGGCAAAATTGCAGAAATTTCACTTATTTCATCGAAAAAAAAGAAATTTTGTTATTTTTGGGCAAAAAGGCAGAAATTCCTCTAAATTTGACGTAAAAAGGCTGAAATTGCCTTTATTTGGGGGCAAAAAGGCAGAAATTTCCCTTATTTTGGGGCAAAATTACAGAAATTTCACTTATTTCAAAGTAATAAGTCAGAAATTTTCCTTATTTTGGGGCCAAAAAGACAGAAAATCCCTTTGTTTTGGGGGAAAAAGACAGAAATTCCACTTATTTAGAGGCAAAAAGACAGAAATTTCCCTGATTTTGGTGCAAAAATGAAGAAATTTACCTTTTTATGGCAAAAAGGTATGCATTCCCCTTTACTTTCGGGATAAAAAGCAGAAATTCCCCGTATTTTGAAGCAAAATTGCAGAAATTCTCATAATTTTCAGGCAAAAAGGTAGAAATTCTCCTTATTTTGGGGAAAAAAGACAGAAAATCTTTTTTTTTCGGGAGCAAACAGTCAGAAATTTCCCTTATTTTGGGGCAAAATTGCAGAAATTTTTTTTTACATTGGGGCAAAATTGCAGAAATTTCTCTTATTTTGGGACAAAATTGCAGAAATTTCACTTATTTCAGGGTAATAAGTCAGAAATTCCCCTTATTTTGGGGCAATAAAGACAGAAATTTCCTTTGTTTTGGAGAAAAAGACAGAAATTCCACTTATTTAGAGGCAAAAAGGCAGAAATTTCCATTATTTTGGAGCAAAAATGAAGAAATTTACCTTTTTATGGCAAAAAGGTATGCATTCCCCTTACTTTCGGGATAAAAAGCAGAAATTCCCCATATTTTGTAGCAAAATTGCAGAAATTCTCATAATTTTCGGGCAAAAAGGTAGAAATTCTCCTCATTTTTGGGCAAAAAGACAAAAAATCTCCTTTTTTCGGGAGCAAACAGTCAGAAATTTCCCTTATTTTGGGGGAAAATTGGAGAAATTTCTTTTATATTGGGGCAAAATTGCAGAATTTTTTTTTATTTTGGGGCAAAATTGCAGAAATTTCACTAATTTCAGGGTAATAAGTCAGAACTTCCCGTTATTTTGGGGCAAAAAAGACAGAAATTCCCTTTGTTTTGGGGGAAAAAGACAGAAATTCCACTTATTTAGAGGCAAAAAGGCAGAAATTCCACTTATTTTGGAGCAAAAATGAAGAAATTTCCTTTTTTTATGGCAAAAAGTTATGCATTCCCTTTATTTTTGGGAAAAGGCAGAAATTTCCCATATTTAGGAGCAAAATTGCAGAAAATCCCCTAATTTTGAAGCAAAAGGCAGAAATTCCCTTTATTTTGGAGCAAAAATCAGAAATTCCTCTTATTTTGGGGCAAAATTCCAGAAATTTCCTTTATTTTGGGCAAAATTGCAGGAATTTACCTTATTTTGGGGCAAAATTGCAGAAATTTCCCTTATTTGGGGCAAAATTTCAGAAATTTCATTTATTTTCAGGTAAAAAGGCTGAAATTTCCTTTGTTTTGGGGCAAAAAGGAAGAAATTCCTCTTATTTTGGGGCAAAATTGCAGAAATCTGCCTTATTATGGAAAAAAATTGCAAAAATTTCCCTTATTTTAGAGGAAAATTGCAGAAATTTCACTTATTTCAGAGAAAAAACGCAAAAATTTTTCTTATTTTGGGGCAAAAAGGAAGAAAATCCCATTATTTTGGGGCAAAAAAGCAGAAATTCACCTTATTTAGGGGTAAAATTGCAGAAATTTCACATATTTCAGGGCAAAAAGGCAGAAAATCCCTGTATTTTGGAGCAAAATTGCAGAAATTCCCCTAGTTGTGGATCAAAAAGACAGAAATTCCCTATATGTTGGGGCAAAAAGACAGAAATTCTTCTTATTTTGGGCCAAAACTTAGAAATTCCACTTATTTTGGTGCAAAATTCCAGAAATTTTCCTTCTTTTGGGGCAAAATTGCAAAATTTCACTTATTTTGGGGCAAAATTGCAGAAATTTCACTTATTTCAGGGAAAAAAGGCAGAAATTTTCATTATTTTGGGGCAAAAAGTCAGAAATTCCTAATATTTTGTGGCAAAAATGCAGAAATTCCTTTTATTTTGAGGTATAAAGGCTGAAATTCCCCTTATTTCAGGGCAAAATTGCAGAAATTCTCCTAGTTGTGGGGCAAAAAGACAGAAATTCTCCTTATTTTGGGGCAAAACTCAGAAATTCCACTTATTTTGGGGCAAAATTCAAGAAATTTCCCTTATTCTGGGGCAAAATTGCTGAAATTTCACTTATTTTGGGCAAAATTGCAGAAATTTCACTTATTTCATCGAAAAAAAAGAAATTTTGTTATTTTTGGGCAAAAAGGCAGAAATTCCTCTAAATTTGACGTAAAAAGGCTGAAATTGCCTTTATTTGGGGGCAAAAAGGCAGAAATTTCCCTTATTTTGGGGCAAAATTACAGAAATTTCACTTATTTCAAAGTAATAAGTCAGAAATTTTCCTTATTTTGGGGCCAAAAAGACAGAAAATCCCTTTGTTTTGGGGGAAAAAGACAGAAATTCCACTTATTTAGAGGCAAAAAGACAGAAATTTCCCTGATTTTGGTGCAAAAATGAAGAAATTTACCTTTTTATGGCAAAAAGGTATGCATTCCCCTTTACTTTCGGGATAAAAAGCAGAAATTCCCCGTATTTTGAAGCAAAATTGCAGAAATTCTCATAATTTTCAGGCAAAAAGGTAGAAATTCTCCTTATTTTGGGGAAAAAAGACAGAAAATCTTTTTTTTTCGGGAGCAAACAGTCAGAAATTTCCCTTATTTTGGGGCAAAATTGCAGAAATTTTTTTTTACATTGGGGCAAAATTGCAGAAATTTCTCTTATTTTGGGACAAAATTGCAGAAATTTCACTTATTTCAGGGTAATAAGTCAGAAATTCCCCTTATTTTGGGGCAATAAAGACAGAAATTCCCTTTGTTTTGGAGGAAAAGACAGAAATTCCACTTATTTAGAGGCAAAAAGGCAGAAATTTCCATTATTTTGGAGCAAAAATGAAGAAATTTACCTTTTTATGGCAAAAAGGTATGCATTCCCCTTACTTTCGGGATAAAAAGCAGAAATTCCCCGTATTTTGTAGCAAAATTGCAGAAATTCTCATAATTTTCGGGCAAAAAGGTAGAAATTCTCCTCATTTTTGGGCAAAAAGACAAAAAATCTCCTTTTTTCGGGAGCAAACAGTCAGAAATTTCCCTTATTTTGGGGGAAAATTGGAGAAATTTCTTTTACATTGGGGCAAAATTGCAGAAATTTTTTTTATTTTGGGGCAAAATTGCAGAAATTTCACTAATTTCAGGGTAATAAGTCAGAACTTCCCGTTATTTTGGGGCAAAAAAGACAGAAATTCCCTTTGTTTTGGGGGAAAAAGACAGAAATTCCACTTATTTAGAGGCAAAAAGGCAGAAATTCCACTTATTTTGGAGCAAAAATGAAGAAATTTCCTTTTTTTATGGCAAAAAGTTATGCATTCCCTTTATTTTTGGGAAAAGGCAGAAATTTCCCATATTTAGGAGCAAAATTGCAGAAAATCCCCTAATTTTGAAGCAAAAGGCAGAAATTCCCTTTATTTTGGAGCAAAAATCAGAAATTCCTCTTATTTTGGGGCAAAATTCCAGAAATTTCCTTTATTTTGGGCAAAATTGCAGGAATTTACCTTATTTTGGGGCAAAATTGCAGAAATTTCCCTTATTTGGGGCAAAATTTCAGAAATTTCATTTATTTTCAGGTAAAAAGGCTGAAATTTCCTTTGTTTTGGGGCAAAAAGGAAGAAATTCCTCTTATTTTGGGGCAAAATTGCAGAAATCTGCCTTATTATGGAAAAAAATTGCAAAAATTTCCCTCATTTTAGAGGAAAATTGCAGAAATTTCACTTATTTCAGAGAAAAAACGCAAAAATTTTTCTTATTTTGGGGCAAAAAGGAAGAAAATCCCATTATTTTGGGGCAAAAAAGCAGAAATTCACCTTATTTAGGGGTAAAATTGCAGAAATTTCACATATTTCAGGGCAAAAAGGCAGAAAATCCCTGTATTTTGGAGCAAAATTGCAGAAATTCCCCTAGTTGTGGATCAAAAAGACAGAAATTCCCTATATGTTGGGGCAAAAAGACAGAAATTCTTCTTATTTTGGGCCAAAACTTAGAAATTCCACTTATTTTGGTGCAAAATTCCAGAAATTTTCCTTCTTTTGGGGCAAAATTGCAAAATTTCACTTATTTTGGGGCAAAATTGCAGAAATTTCACTTATTTCAGGGAAAAAAGGCAGAAATTTTCATTATTTTGGGGCAAAAAGTCAGAAATTCCTAATATTTTGTGGCAAAAATGCAGAAATTCCTTTTATTTTGAGGTATAAAGGCTGAAATTCCCCTTATTTCAGGGCAAAATTGCAGAAATTCCCCTAGTTGTGGGGCAAAAAGACAGAAATTCTCCTTATTTTGGGGCAAAACTCAGAAATTCCACTTATTTTGGGGCAAAATTCAAGAAATTTCCCTTATTCTGCGGCAAAATTGCTGAAATTTCACTTATTTTGGGCAAAATTGCAGAAATTTCACTTATTTCATCGAAAAAAAAGAAATTTTGTTATTTTTGGGCAAAAAGGCAGAAATTCCTCTAAATTTGACGTAAAAGGCTGAAATTGCCTTTATTTGGGGGCAAAAAGGCAGAAATTTCCCTTATTTTGGGGCAAAATTACAGAAATTTCACTTATTTCAAAGTAATAAGTCAGAAATTTTCCTTATTTTGGGGCCAAAAAGACAGAAAATCCCTTTGTTTTGGGGGAAAAAGACAGAAATTCCACTTATTTAGAGGCAAAAAGACAGAAATTTCCCTGATTTTGGTGCAAAAATGAAGAAATTTACCTTTTTATGGCAAAAAGGTATGCATTCCCCTTTACTTTCGGGATAAAAAGCAGAAATTCCCCGTATTTTGAAGCAAAATTGCAGAAATTCTCATAATTTTCAGGCAAAAAGGTAGAAATTCTCCTTATTTTGGGGAAAAAAGACAGAAAATCTTTTTTTTTCGGGAGCAAACAGTCAGAAATTTCCCTTATTTTGGGGCAAAATTGCAGAAATTTTTTTTTACATTGGGGCAAAATTGCAGAAATTTCTCTTATTTTGGGACAAAATTGCAGAAATTTCACTTATTTCAGGGTAATAAGTTAGAAATTCCCCTTATTTTGGGGCAATAAAGACAGAAATTTCCTTTGTTTTGGAGAAAAAGACAGAAATTCCACTTATTTAGAGGCAAAAAGGCAGAAATTTCCATTATTTTGGAGCAAAAATGAAGAAATTTACCTTTTTATGGCAAAAAGGTATGCATTCCCCTTACTTTCGGGATAAAAAGCAGAAATTCCCCATATTTTGTAGCAAAATTGCAGAAATTCTCATAATTTTCGGGCAAAAAGGTAGAAATTCTCCTCATTTTTGGGCAAAAAGACAAAAAATCTCCTTTTTTCGGGAGCAAACAGTCAGAAATTTCCCTTATTTTGGGGGAAAATTGGAGAAATTTCTTTTATATTGGGGCAAAATTGCAGAAATTTTTTTTATTTTGGGGCAAAATTGCAGAAATTTCACTAATTTCAGGGTAATAAGTCAGAACTTCCCGTTATTTTGGGGCAAAAAAGACAGAAATTCCCTTTGTTTTGGGGGAAAAATACAGAAATTCCACTTATTTAGAGGCAAAAAGGCAGAAATTCCACTTATTTTGGAGCAAAAATGAAGAAATTTCCTTTTTTTATGGCAAAAAGTTATGCATTCCCTTTATTTTTGGGAAAAGGCAGAAATTTCCCATATTTAGGAGCAAAATTGCAGAAAATCCCCTAATTTTGAAGCAAAAGGCAGAAATTCCCTTTATTTTGGAGCAAAAATCAGAAATTCCTCTTATTTTGGGGCAAAATTCCAGAAATTTCCTTTATTTTGGGCAAAATTGCAGGAATTTACCTTATTTTGGGGCAAAATTGCAGAAATTTCCCTTATTTGGGGCAAAATTTCAGAAATTTCATTTATTTTCAGGTAAAAAGGCTGAAATTTCCTTTGTTTTGGGGCAAAAAGGAAGAAATTCCTCTTATTTTGGGGCAAAATTGCAGAAATCTGCCTTATTATGGAAAAAAATTGCAAAAATTTCCCTTATTTTAGAGGAAAATTGCAGAAATTTCACTTATTTCAGAGAAAAAACGCAAAAATTTTTCTTATTTTGGGGCAAAAAGGAAGAAAATCCCATTATTTTGGGGCAAAAAAGCAGAAATTCACCTTATTTAGGGGTAAAATTGCAGAAATTTCACATATTTCAGGGCGAAAAGGCAGAAAATCCCTGTATTTTGGAGCAAAATTGCAGAAATTCCCCTAGTTGTGGATCAAAAAGACAGAAATTCCCTATATGTTGGGGCAAAAAGACAGAAATTCTTCTTATTTTGGGCCAAAACTTAGAAATTCCACTTATTTTGGTGCAAAATTCCAGAAATTTTCCTTCTTTTGGGGCAAAATTGCAAAATTTCACTTATTTTGGGGCAAAATTGCAGAAATTTCACTTATTTCAGGGAAAAAAGGCAGAAATTTTCATTATTTTGGGGCAAAAAGTCAGAAATTCCTAATATTTTTTGGCAAAAATGCAGAAATTCCTTTTATTTTGAGGTATAAAGGCTGAAATTCCCCTTATTTCAGGGCAAAATTGCAGAAATTCCCCTAGTTGTGGGGCAAAAAGACAGAAATTCTCCTTATTTTGGGGCAAAACTCAGAAATTCCACTTATTTTGGGGCAAAATTCAAGAAATTTCCCTTATTCTGGGGCAAAATTGCTGAAATTTCACTTATTTTGGGCAAAATTGCAGAAATTTCACTTATTTCATCGAAAAAAAAGAAATTTTGTTATTTTTGGGCAAAAAGGCAGAAATTCCTCTAAATTTGACGTAAAAAGGCTGAAATTGCCTTTATTTGGGGGCAAAAAGGCAGAAATTTCCCTTATTTTGGGGCAAAATTACAGAAATTTCACTTATTTCAAAGTAATAAGTCAGAAATTTTCCTTATTTTGGGGCCAAAAAGACAGAAAATCCCTTTGTTTTGGGGGAAAAAGACAGAAATTCCACTTATTTAGAGGCAAAAAGACAGAAATTTCCCTGATTTTGGTGCAAAAATGAAGAAATTTACCTTTTTATGGCAAAAAGGTATGCATTCCCCTTTACTTTCGGGATAAAAAGCAGAAATTCCCCGTATTTTGAAGCAAAATTGCAGAAATTCTCATAATTTTCAGGCAAAAAGGTAGAAATTCTCCTTATTTTGGGGAAAAAAGACAGAAAATCTTTTTTTTTCGGGAGCAAACAGTCAGAAATTTCCCTTATTTTGGGGCAAAATTGCAGAAATTTTTTTTTTACATTGGGGCAAAATTGCAGAAATTTCTCTTATTTTGGGACAAAATTGCAGAAATTTCACTTATTTCAGGGTAATAAGTCAGAAATTCCCCTTATTTTGGGGCAATAAAGACAGAAATTTCCTTTGTTTTGGAGGAAAAGACAGAAATTCCACTTATTTAGAGGCAAAAAGGCAGAAATTTCCATTATTTTGGAGCAAAAATGAAGAAATTTACCTTTTTATGGCAAAAAGGTATGCATTCCCCTTACTTTCGGGATAAAAAGCAGAAATTCCCCATATTTTGTAGCAAAATTGCAGAAATTCTCATAATTTTCGGGCAAAAAGGTAGAAATTCTCCTCATTTTTGGGCAAAAAGACAAAAAATCTCCTTTTTTCGGGAGCAAACAGTCAGAAATTTCCCTTATTTTGGGGGAAAATTGGAGAAATTTCTTTTATATTGGGGCAAAATTGCAGAAATTTTTTTTATTTTGGGGCAAAATTGCAGAAATTTCACTAATTTCAGGGTAATAAGTCAGAACTTCCCGTTATTTTGGGGCAAAAAAGACAGAAATTCCCTTTGTTTTGGGGGAAAAAGACAGAAATTCCACTTATTTAGAGGCAAAAAGGCAGAAATTCCACTTATTTTGGAGCAAAAATGAAGAAATTTCCTTTTTTTATGGCAAAAAGTTATGCATTCCCTTTATTTTTGGGAAAAGGCAGAAATTTCCCATATTTAGGAGCAAAATTGCAGAAAATCCCCTAATTTTGAAGCAAAAGGCAGAAATTCCCTTTATTTTGGAGCAAAAATCAGAAATTCCTCTTATTTTGGGGCAAAATTCCAGAAATTTCCTTTATTTTGGGCAAAATTGCAGGAATTTACCTTATTTTGGGGCAAAATTGCAGAAATTTCCCTTATTTGGGGCAAAATTTCAGAAATTTCATTTATTTTCAGGTAAAAAGGCTGAAATTTCCTTTGTTTTGGGGCAAAAAGGAAGAAATTCCTCTTATTTTGGGGCAAAATTGCAGAAATCTGCCTTATTATGGAAAAAAATTGCAAAAATTTCCCTTTTTTTAGAGGAAAATTGCAGAAATTTCACTTATTTCAGAGAAAAAACGCAAAAATTTTTCTTATTTTGGGGCAAAAAGGAAGAAAATCCCATTATTTTGGGGCAAAAAAGCAGAAATTCACCTTATTTAGGGGTAAAATTGCAGAAATTTCACATATTTCAGGGCAAAAAGGCAGAAAATCCCTGTATTTTGGAGCAAAATTGCAGAAATTCCCCTAGTTGTGGATCAAAAAGACAGAAATTCCCTATATGTTGGGGCAAAAAGACAGAAATTCTTCTTATTTTGGGCCAAAACTTAGAAATTCCACTTATTTTGGTGCAAAATTCCAGAAATTTTCCTTCTTTTGGGGCAAAATTGCAAAATTTCACTTATTTTGGGGCAAAATTGCAGAAATTTCACTTATTTCAGGGAAAAAAGGCAGAAATTTTCATTATTTTGGGGCAAAAAGTCAGAAATTCCTAATATTTTTTGGCAAAAATGCAGAAATTCCTTTTATTTTGAGGTATAAAGGCTGAAATTCCCCTTATTTCAGGGCAAAATTGCAGAAATTCCCCTAGTTGTGGGGCAAAAAGACAGAAATTCTCCTTATTTGGGGGCAAAACTCAGAAATTCCACTTATTTTGGGGCAAAATTCAAGAAATTTCCCTTATTCTGGGGCAAAATTGCTGAAATTTCACTTATTTTGGGCAAAATTGCAGAAATTTCACTTATTTCATCGAAAAAAAAGAAATTTTGTTATTTTTGGGCAAAAAGGCAGAAATTCCTCTAAATTTGACGTAAAAAGGCTGAAATTGCCTTTATTTGGGGGCAAAAAGGCAGAAATTTCCCTTATTTTGGGGCAAAATTACAGAAATTTCACTTATTTCAAAGTAATAAGTCAGAAATTTTCCTTATTTTGGGGCCAAAAAGACAGAAAATCCCTTTGTTTTGGGGGAAAAAGACAGAAATTCCACTTATTTAGAGGCAAAAAGACAGAAATTTCCCTGATTTTGGTGCAAAAATGAAGAAATTTACCTTTTTATGGCAAAAAGGTATGCATTCCCCTTTACTTTCGGGATAAAAAGCAGAAATTCCCCGTATTTTGAAGCAAAATTGCAGAAATTCTCATAATTTTCAGGCAAAAAGGTAGAAATTCTCCTTATTTTGGGGAAAAAAGACAGAAAATCTTTTTTTTTCGGGAGCAAACAGTCAGAAATTTCCCTTATTTTGGGGCAAAATTGCAGAAATTTTTTTTTACATTGGGGCAAAATTGCAGAAATTTCTCTTATTTTTGGACAAAATTGCAGAAATTTCACTTATTTCAGGGTAATAAGTCAGAAATTCCCCTTATTTTGGGGCAATAAAGACAGAAATTCCCTTTGTTTTGGAGGAAAAGACAGAAATTCCACTTATTTAGAGGCAAAAAGGCAGAAATTTCCATTATTTTGGAGCAAAAATGAAGAAATTTACCTTTTTATGGCAAAAAGGTATGCATTCCCCTTACTTTCGGGATAAAAAGCAGAAATTCCCCGTATTTTGTAGCAAAATTGCAGAAATTCTCATAATTTTCGGGCAAAAAGGTAGAAATTCTCCTTATTTTTGGGCAAAAAGACAAAAAATCTCCTTTTTTCGGGAGCAAACAGTCAGAAATTTCCCTTATTTTGGGGGAAAATTGGAGAAATTTCTTTTACATTGGGGCAAAATTGCAGAAATTTTTTTTATTTTGGGGCAAAATTGCAGAAATTTCACTAATTTCAGGGTAATAAGTCAGAACTTCCCGTTATTTTGGGGCAAAAAAGACTAAAATTCCCTTTGTTTTGGGGGAAAAAGACAGAAATTCCACTTATTTAGAGGCAAAAAGGCAGAAATTCCACTTATTTTGGAGCAAAAATGAAGAAATTTCCTTTTTTTATGGCAAAAAGTTATGCATTCCCTTTATTTTTGGGAAAAGGCAGAAATTTCCCATATTTAGGAGCAAAATTGCAGAAATTCCCCTAATTGTGGGGCAAAAAGGCAGAAATTCCCTATATGTTGGGGAAAAAAGACAGAAATTCTTCTTATTTTGGGGCAAAACTCAGAAATTACACGTATTTTTGGGCAAAATTCTAGAAATTTTCCTTATTTTGGGGAAAAATTGCAGAAATTTCACTTAATTTATGGCAAAATTGGAGAAATTTCACTTATTTCAGGGAAAAAAGGCAGAAATTTTCCTTATTTTGGGGCAAAAATCCAGAAATTCTTAATATTTTGTGGCAAAAATGTAGAAATTCCCCTTAGTTTGAGGTACAAAGGCTGAAATTCTTTTTATTTGGGGGCAAAAAGGCAGAAATTCCTTTTATTTTGTGGCAAGAATGCAGAAATTTCATTTATTTTGGGCAAAATTGCACAAATTTCACTTATTTCAGGGCATAATTCAAAAATTCCTTTTATTTTGGGGTAAAAAGACAGAAATTCCATTTATTTTTTGGTACAAAGGAAGAAATTTCACTTACTTTGAAGTAAAAAGGCAGAAATTCCTCTTATTTTGGGGCAAAAATGAAGAAATTTCCTTTTTTGTGGTCAAAGGTATACATTCCCCTTACATTCGGGATAAAAAGCAAAAATTCCCCCTATTTTGAAGCAAAATTGCAGAAATTCTCATAATTTTCGGGCAAAAAGAGAGAAATTCCCTAATTTTGAGGCAAAAGGCAAAAATTCCTTTTATTTTGGGGCAAAAATCAAAAATTCCCTTTCTTTTGGGGTAAAATTTAAGAAATTTCCTTTATTTTGGGACAAAATTACAGGAATTTACCTTATTTTGGGGCAAAATTGAAGAAATTTCCCTTATTTGATGCAAAATTGCAGAAATTTTACTTATTTTCATGTAAAAAAGCTGAAATTTCCTTTATTTTGGGGCAAAAAGGGAGAAATTCCTTTAATTTTGGGGCAAAATTTCAGAAATTTTCCTTATTATTGGGAAAAATTGCAGAAATTTTCCTTATTTTAGGGCAAAATTGCAGAAATTTCACTTATTTTAGAGAAAAAAAGCAAAAATTATTTATTTTGGGGCAAAAAGGCAGAAATTCCCATTAATTTGTGGCAAAAAGGCAGAAATTCACCTAATTTGGTGTAAAATTGCAAAAATTTCACATATTTCAGGGCAAAAAGGCAGAAATTTCCCTTATGTTGGGGCAAAATTGCAGAAATTTCACTTATTTCAGTGTAATAAGTCAGAAATTCCCTTTATTTTGAGGCAAATAAGACAGAAATTTCCTTTGTTTTGAGGAAAAAAGACAGAAATTCCACTTATTTGGAGGAAAAAAGGCAGAAATTTCCCTTATTTTGGAGCAAAAATGAAGAAATTTCCCTTTTTTATGGCAAAAAGTTTTGCATTCTCCTTATTTTCGGGCAAAAAGGCAGAAATTCCCCCTATTTTGGAGCATAATTGCAGAAATTCGCCAAGTTGTGGTGCAGAAAGACAGAAATTCCCTATATGTTCGGGAAAAAATACAGAAATTCTTCTTATTTTGGGGCAAAACTCAGAAATTCCACTTATTTTGGGGCAAAATTCTAAAAATTTCCCTTATTTTGGGGCAAAATTGCAGAAATTTCACTTATTTTGGGGCAAAATTGCAGAAATTTCACTTATTTCAGGGAAAAAAAGGCAGAAATTTTCTTTATTTTGGGGCAAAAAGGCAGAAATTCCTAATATTTTCTGGCAAAAATGCAGAAATTCCCCTTATTTTGAGGTAAAAAGGCGGAAATTCCCCTTATTTGGGGGCAATAAAGGCAGAAATTTCCCTTATTTTGGGGCAAAATTGCAGAAATTACACTTATTTAGAGGCAAAAAGACAGAAATTCTCCATATTTTGGGGCAAAACTTATAAATTCCACTTATTTTGGGGCAAAATTCCAGAAATTTCCCTTATTTTTGGGCAAAATTGCAGAAATTTCACTTATTTCAGGGAAAAAAGGCAGAAATTTTCTTTATTTTGGGGCAAAAAGGCAGAAATTCCTAATATTTTCTGGCAAAAATGCAGAAATTCCCCTTATTTTGAGGTAAAAAGCCTGAAATTCCCCTTATTTGGGGGCAAAAAGGCAGAAATTTCCCTTATTTTGGGGCAAAATTGCAGAAATTTCACTTATTTAGAGGCAAAAAGACAGAAATTCTTCTTATTTTTGGGCAAAACATATAAATTCCACTTATTTTAGGGCAAAATTCCAGAAATTTCCCTTATTTTTGGGCAAAATTGCAGAAATTTCACTTATTTTGGGGCAAAATTGCAGAAATTTCACTTATTTCAGGGAAAAAAGGCACAAATTTTCCTTATTTTGGAACAAAAAGACAGAAGATCTCCTTTTTTCGGGAGCAAACATTCAGAATTTCCCCTTATTTTGGGGCAAAATTGCAGAAATTTCCTTTACATTGTGGCAAAATTGCAGAAATTTCCCTTATTTTGGGGAAAAATTGCAGAAATTTCACTTATTTCAGGGTAATAAGTCAGAAATTCCCCTTATTTTGGGGCAAAAAAAAAATTCTCTTTGTTTTGGGAGAAAAAAACAGAAATTCCACTTATTTAGAGGCAAAAAGGCAGAAATTCCCTTTATTTTGGAACAAAAATGAAGAAATTTCCCTTTTTATGGCCAAAAGTTATGCATTCCCATTATTTTCAGGCAAAAAGGCAGAAATTCCCGTATTTTGGAGCAAAATTGCAGAAATTCCCCTAATTTTGGGTCAAAAGGAAGAAATTCCCTTTATTTTGGGGCAAAAATCAAAAATTCCCCTTACTTTGGGGAAAAATTCCTGAAATTTCCTTTATTTTGGGGCAAAATTGCAGGAATTTACCTTATTTTGTGGCAAAATTGCAGAAATCTGTCTTATTATGGAAAAAAATTACAAAAATTTCCCTTATTTTAGGGGAAAATTGCAGAAATTTCACTTATTTCAGAGAAAAAACGCAAAAATTTTTCTTATTTTGGGGCAAAAAGGCAGAAATTCCCATTATTTTGGGGCAAAAAGGCAGAAATTCACCTTATTTAGGGGTAAAATTGCAGAAACTTCACATATTTTAGGGCAAAAAGGCAGAAAATTCCCGTATTTTGGAGCAAAATTGCAGAAATTCCCCTAGTTGTGGAGCAAAAAGACAGAAATTCCCTATATGTTGGGGCAAAAAGACAGAAATTCTCCTTATTTTGGGGCAAAACTTAAAAATTCCACTTATTTTGGTGCAAAATTCCAGAAATTTTCCTTCTTTTGGGGCAAAATTGCAAAATTTCACTTATTTTGGGGCAAAATTGCAGAAATTTCACTTATTTCAGAAAAAAAAGGCAGAAATTTTCCTTATTTTGGGGCAAAAAGTCAGAAATTCCTAATATTTTGTGGCAAAAATGCAGAAATTCCCCTTATTTTGAGGTATAAAGGCTGAAATTCCCCTTATTTCAGGGCAAAATTGCAGAAATTCCCCTAGTTGTGGGGCAAAAATGCAGAAATTCCCTATATGTTGGGGCAAAAAGACAGAAATTCTCCTTATTTTGGGGCAAAACTCAGAAATTCCACTTATTTTGGGGCAAAATTCCAGAAATTTCCCTTATTCTGGGGCAAAATTGCAGAAATTTTACTTATTTTGGGCAAAATTGCAGCAATTTCCCTTATTTCATGGAAAAAAAAAGAAATTTTGTTATTTTGGGGCAAAAAGGCAGTTATTCCTCTTATTTTGATGTAAAAAGGCTGAAATTGCCCTTATTTGGGGGCAAAAAGGCAGAAATTTCCCTTATTTTGGGGCAAAATTGCAGAAATTTCACTTATTTCAGGGTAATAAGTCAGAAATTTTCCTTATTTTGGGGCAAAAAAGTCAGAAAATCCCTTTGTTTTTGGGGAAAAAGACAGAAATTCCACTTATTTAGAGGCAAAAAAGCAGAAATTCCCTATATTTTGGAGCAAAAATAAAGAAATTTCTCTTTTTTAAGGCAAAAAGTTATGCATTGTTCTTATTTTCGGGCAAAAAGGCAGAAATTCCTCGTATTTTGGAGCAAAATTGCAGAAATTCCCCTAATTGTGGGGCAAAAATGCAGAAATTCCTTTTATGTTTGGGCAAAAAGACAGAAATTCCCCTTATTTTGGGGCAAAACTCAGAAATTCCACTTATTTTGGGGCAAAATTCCAGAAATTTCCCTTATTCTGGGGCAAAATTGCAGAAATTTCACTTATTTTGTGGCAAAATTGCAGAAATTTTACTTATTTCAGGGAAAAAAGTTAGAAATTTTCCTTATTTTGGGTAAAAAATGCAGGAATTCCCCTTATTTTGAGGTAAAAAGGCTGAAATTCCCCTTATTTGAGGGCAAAGAAGAAGAAATTTCCCTTATTTTGGGGCAAAATTGCAGAAATTTCACTTATTTCAGGGTAATAAATCAGAAATTCCCCTTATTTTGGGGCAAAAAAGACAGAAATTTTTTTTTGAGGAAAAGACAGAATTTCCACTTATTTAGAGGCAAAAAGACAGAAATTTCCCTGATTTTGGTGCAAAAATGAAGAAATTTACCTTTTTATGGCAAAAAGGTATGCATTCCCCTTTACTTTCGGTATAAAAAGCAGAAATTCCCCGTATTTTGAAGCAAAATTGCAGAAATTCTCATAATTTTCAAGCAAAAAGGCAGAAATTCTCCTTATTTTGGGGAAAAATGACAGAAAATCTCCTTTTTTCGGGAGCAAACAGTCAGAAATTTCCCTTGTTTTGGGGCAAAATTGCAGAAATTTCCTTTACTTTGGGGCAAAATTGAGAAATTTCCTTTATTTTGGGGCAAAATTGCAGAAATTTCACTTATTTCAGGGTAATAAGTCAGAAATTCCTGTTATTTTGGAGCAAAAAAGACAGAAATTTCCTTTGTTTTGGGGGAAAAAGACAGAAATTCCACTTATTTAGAGGCAAAAAGGCAGAAATTCCCCTTATTTTGAAGCACAAATGAAGAAATTTCCCTTTTTTATGGCAAAAAGTTATGCATTCCCTTCATTTTTGGGAAAAGGCAGAAATTCCCCGTATTTTCGAGCATAATTTCAGAAATTCCCCTAATTTTTGGGCAAAATTCCAGAAATTTCCCTTATTTTGGGGAAAAATTGCAGAAATTTCACTTATTTTAGGGCAAAATTGGAGAAATTTCACTTATTTAAAGGAAAAAAGGCAGAAATTTTCCTTATTTTGGGGCAAAAAGGCAGAAATTCTTAATATTTTGTGGCTAAAATGTAGAAATTCCCCTTATTTTGAGGTAAAAAGGCTGTAATTCCTTTTATTTGGGGGCAAAAAGGCAGAAATTTCCCTTATTTTGGGGCAAAAAGACAGAAATTCCTATTATTTTGTGACAAAAAGGCAGAAATTTCATTTATTTTGGGGCAAAATTGCAGAAATTTCACTTATTTCAGGGCATAATTCAAAAATTTTTTTTATTTTGGGGCAAAAAAACAGAAATTCCATTTATTTTTTGGTACAAAGGCAGAAATTTCACTTACTTTGAAGTAAAAAGGCAGAAATTCCTCTTATTTTGGGGCAAAAATGAAGAATTTTTTTTTTTTGTGGTAAAAGGTATACATTCCCCTTACATTCTGGATAAAAAGCAGGAATTCCCCGTGTTTTGAAGCAAAAATGCAGAAATTCTCATAATTTTCGGTCAAAAAGGGAGAAATTCCCTAATTTTGGGGCAAAAGGCAGAAATTCCTTTTATTTTGGGGCAAAAATCAGAAATTCCCCTTCTTTTGGGGCAAAATTCAAGAAATTTCCTTTATTTTGGGGCAAAATTACAGGAATTTACCTTATTTTGGGGCAAAATTGCAGAAATTTCCCTTATTGGGAGCAAAATTGCAAAAATTTCACTTATTTTCAGGTAAAAAGGCTGAAATTTCCTTTATTTTGGGGCAATAAGGGAGAAATTCCACTTATTTTGGAGCAAAATTGCAGAAATTTCCCTTATTATGGGGAAATATTGCAGAAATTTCCCTTAATTTAAGGCAAAATTGCAGAAATTTCACTTATTTCAGAAAAAAAAAGCAAAAATTTTTCTTATTTTGGGGCAAAAAGGCAGAAATTCCCATTTTTTTGGGGCAAAAAGACAGAAATTCACTTTGTTTTGGGGGAAAAAGACAGAAATTCCACTTATTTAGAGGCAAAAACGCAGAAATTCCCCTTATTTTGGAGCAAAAATGAAGAAATTTACCTTTTTATAGCAAAAAGTTATGCATTCCCCTTACTTTCGGGATAAAAGCAGATATTCCCCGTATTTTGAAGCAAAATTGCAGAAATTCTCATAATTTTCGGGCAAAAAGGCAGAAATTCTCCTTATTTGGGGGCAGAAAGTCAGATAATCTCCTTTTTTTGGGAACAAACATTCAGAAATTTCCCTTATTTTAGAGAAAAATTGAAGAAATTTCACTTATTTCAGGGTAATAAGTCAGAAATTCCCCTTATTTTGGGGCAAAAAAGACAGAAATTCCCTTTGTTTTGGGGGGAAAAGACAGAAATTCCACTTATTTAGAGGCAAAAAGGCAGAAATTCCCTTTATTTTGGAGCAAAAATGAAGAAATTTTCCTTTTTATGGAAAAAAGGTATGCATTTCCATTATTTGTGGAAAAAAGGCAGAAATTCCCCGTATTTTGGAGCAAAATTGCAGGAATTCCCCTAATTATGGGGCAAAATTCTAGAAATTTCCTTTATTTTGGGGCAAAATTGCAGGAATTTACCTTATTTTGGAGCACAATTTCAGAAATTTCCCTTATTTGGGGCAAAATTGCAGAAATTTCAGTTATTTTCAGGTAAAAAGCCTGAAATTTCCTTTATTTTGGGGCAAAAAGGGAAAAATTCCCCTTATTTTGGGGCAAAATTGCAAAAATTTCCCTTATTATGGGGAAATATTGCAGAAATTTTTCTTAATTTAAGGCAAAATTGCAGAAATTTCACTTATTTCAGAGAAAAAAAGCAAAAATTTTTCTTATTTTGGGGCAAAAAGGCAGAAATTCCCATTATTTTGGGGCAAAAAGGCAGAAATTCACCTTATTTTAGAGTAAAATTGCAGAAATTTCACATATTTCAGGGCAAAAAGGCAGAAATTTCCCTTAATTTGGGGCAAAAAAGACAGAAATTCCCTTTGTTTTGGGGGAAAAAGACAGAAATTCCACTTACTTAGAGGCAAAAAGGCAAAAATTCCCCTTATTTTGGAGCAAAAATGAAGAAATTTCCCTTTTTTATGGCAAAGAGTTATGCATTCCCCTTTTTTTTGGGCAAAAAGGCAGAAATTCCCAGTATTTTGGAGCAAAATTGCAGAAATTCCCCTAATTGTTGGGCAAAAATGCAGAAATTCCCTATATGTTGGGGCAAAAAGACAGAAATTCTCCTTATTTTTGGGGCAAAACTCAGAAATTCCACTTATTTTGGGGCAAAATTCCAGAAATACCCTTATTTTGGGGCAAAATGGCAGATATTTCACTTATTTTAGGACAAAATTGCAGAAATTTCACTTATTTCAGGGAAAAAAGGCAGAAAATTTCCTTATTTTGGAGCAAAAAGGCAGAAATTCCTAATATTTTGTGGCAAAAATGCAGAAATTCCCCTTATTTTGAGGTTAAAAAGCTGAAATTCCCCTTATTTGGGGGCAATAAGGCAGAAATTTCCCTTATTTTGGGGCAAAATTGGAGAAATTTCACTTATTTCAGTGTAATAAGTCAGAAATTTTCTTGATTTTGGGGCAAAAAAGACAGAAAATCCCTTTGATTTGGAGGAATAAACAGAAATTCCACTTAGTTAGAGGCAAAATCAGAAATTCCCCTTATTTTGGAGCAAAAATGAAGAAATTTACCTTTTTTAAGGCAAAAAGGTATGCATTCCCCTTATTTTTGGGCAATAAGGCAGAAATTCCTCGTATTTTGGAGCAAAATTGCAGAAATTTCCCTAATTGTGGGGCAAAAATGTAGAAATTCCCTATATGTTGGGGCAAAAAGACAGAAATTCTCCTTATTTTGTGGCAAAACTCAGAAATTCCACTTATTTTGGGGCAAAATTCCAGAAATTTCATTTATTCTGGGGCAAAATTGCAGAAATTTCACTAATTTTGGGGCAAAATTGCTGAAATTTCACTTATTTCAGGGTAATAAGTCAGAAATTCCCCTTATTTTGGGGCAAAAAAGACAGAAATTTCCTGTGTTTTGGGAGAAAAAGACAGAAATTCCACTTATGTAGAGGCAAAAAGGCAGAAATTCCCTTTTTTTTGGAGCAAAAATGAAGAAATTTCCCTTTTTATGGCAAAAAGGTATTCATTCCCATTATTTTCGGGCAAAAAGGCAGAAATTCCCCGTATTTTGGACCAAAATTGCAGAAATTCCCCTAATTTTGGGGCAAAAGGCAAAAATTCCCTTTATTTGGGGGCAAAAATTAGAAATTCCCCTTATTTTGGGGCAAAATTCAAGAAATTTCCTTTATTTTGGGGCAAAATTGCAGAAATTTCACTTATTTCAGGGTAATAAGTCAGAAATTCCTGTTATTTTGGAGCAAAAAAGACAGAAATTTCCTTTGTTTTGGGGGAAAAAGACAGAAATTCCACTTATTTAGAGGCAAAAAGGCAGAAATTCCCCTTATTTTGAAGCACAAATGAAGAAATTTCCCTTTTTTATGGCAAAAAGTTATGCATTCCCTTTATTTTTGGGAAAAGGCAGAAATTCCCCGTATTTTCGAGCAAAATTGCAGAAATTCCCCTAATTTTTGGGCAAAATTCCAGAAATTTCCCTTATTTTGGGGAAAAATTGCAGAAATTTCACTTATTTTAGGGCAAAATTGGAGAAATTTCACTTATTTAAAGGAAAAAAGGCAGAAATTTTCCTTATTTTGGGGCAAAAAGGCAGAAATTCTTAATATTTTGTGGCTAAAATGTAGAAATTCCCCTTATTTTGAGGTAAAAAGGCTGTAATTCCTTTTATTTGGGGGCAAAAAGGCAGAAATTTCCCTTATTTTGGGGCAAAAAGACAGAAATTCCTATTATTTTGTGACAAAAAGGCAGAAATTTCATTTATTTTGGGGCAAAATTGCAGAAATTTCACTTATTTCAGGGCATAATTCAAAAATTTTTTTTATTTTGGGGCAAAAAAACAGAAATTCCATTTATTTTTTGGTACAAAGGCAGAAATTTCACTTACTTTGAAGTAAAAAGGCAGAAATTCCTCTTATTTTGGGGCAAAAATGAAGAATTTTTTTTTTTTGTGGTAAAAGGTATACATTCCCCTTACATTCTGGATAAAAAGCAGGAATTCCCCGTGTTTTGAAGCAAAAATGCAGAAATTCTCATAATTTTCGGTCAAAAAGGGAGAAATTCCCTAATTTTGGGGCAAAAGGCAGAAATTCCTTTTATTTTGGGGCAAAAATCAGAAATTCCCCTTCTTTTGGGGCAAAATTCAAGAAATTTCCTTTATTTTGGGGCAAAATTACAGGAATTTACCTTATTTTGGGGCAAAATTGCAGAAATTTCCCTTATTGGGAGCAAAATTGCAAAAATTTCACTTATTTTCAGGTAAAAAGGCTGAAATTTCCTTTATTTTGGGGCAATAAGGGAGAAATTCCACTTATTTTGGAGCAAAATTCCAGAAATTTCCCTTATTATGGGGAAATATTGCAGAAATTTCCCTTAATTTAAGGCAAAATTGCAGAAATTTCACTTATTTCAGAAAAAAAAGCAAAAATTTTTCTTATTTTGGGGCAAAAAGGCAGAAATTCCCATTATTTTGGGGCAAAAAAGACAGAAATTCACTTTGTTTGGGGGAAAAAGACAGAAATTCCACTTATTTAGAGGCAAAAACGCAGAAATTCCCCTTATTTTGGAGCAAAAATGAAGAAATTTACCTTTTTATAGCAAAAAGTTATGCATTCCCCTTACTTTCGGGATAAAAGCAGATATTCCCCGTATTTTGAAGCAAAATTGCAGAAATTCTCATAATTTTCGGGCAAAAAGGCAGAAATTCTCCTTATTTGGGGGCAGAAAGTCAGATAATCTCCTTTTTTTGGGAACAAACATTCAGAAATTTCCCTTATTTTGGAGAAAAATTGAAGAAATTTCACTTATTTCAGGGTAATAAGTCAGAAATTCCCCTTATTTTGGGGCAAAAAAGACAGAAATGCCCTTTGTTTTGGGGGGAAAAGACAGAAATTCCACTTATTTAGAGGCAAAAAGGCAGAAATTCCCTTTATTTTGGAGCAAAAATGAAGAAATTTTCCTTTTTATGGAAAAAAGGTATGCATTTCCATTATTTGCGGAAAAAAGGCAGAAATTCCCCGTATTTTGGAGCAAAATTGCAGGAATTCCCCTAATTATGGGGCAAAATTCTAGAAATTTCCTTTATTTTGGGGCAAAATTGCAGGAATTTACCTTATTTTGGAGCACAATTTCAGAAATTTCCCTTATTTGGGGCAAAATTGCAGAAATTTCAGTTATTTTCAGGTAAAAAGCCTGAAATTTCCTTTATTTTGGAGCAAAAAGGGAAAAATTCCCCTTATTTTGGGGCAAAATTGCAAAAATTTCCCTTATTATGGGGAAATATTGCAGAAATTTTTCTTAATTTAAGGCAAAATTGCAGAAATTTCACTTATTTCAGAGAAAAAAAGCAAAAATTTTTCTTATTTTGGGGCAAAACGGCAGAAATTCCCATTATTTTGGGGCAAAAAGGCAGAAATTCACCTTATTTTAGAGTAAAATTGCAGAAATTTCACATATTTCAGGGCAAAAAGGCAGAAATTTCCCTTAATTTGGGGCAAAAAAGACAGAAATTCCCTTTGTTTTGGGGGAAAAAGACAGAAATTCCACTTATTTAGAGGCAAAAAGGCAAAAATTCCCCTTATTTTGGAGCAAAAATGAAGAAATTTCCCTTTTTTATGGCAAAGAGTTATGCATTCCCCTTTTTTTTGGGCAAAAAGGCAGAAATTCCCAGTATTTTGGAGCAAAATTGCAGAAATTCCCCTAATTGTTGGGCAAAAATGCAGAAATTCCCTATATGTTGGGGCAAAAAGACAGAAATTCTCCTTATTTTTGGGGCAAAACTCAGAAATTCCACTTCTTTTGGGGAAAAATTCCAGAAATTTTCCTTATTTTGGGGCAAAATTGCAGAAATTTCACTTATTTTGGGGCAAAATTGCAGAAATTTCACTTATTTGAGGGAAAAAAAGCACAAATTTTTCTTATTTTTAGGAAAAAGTCAGAAATTACTAATATTTTGTGGCAAAAATGCAGCAATTCCCCTTATTTTGAGGTAAAAAGGCTGAAATTCCCCTTATTTGGGCGCAAAGAGGCAGAAATTTCCCTTATTTTGGGGCAAAATTGGAGAAATTTTACTTATTTCACGGTAATAATTCAGAAATTCCTCTTATTTTGGGGCAAATAAGACAGAAATTCCCTTTGTTTTGGGGGAAAGAGACAGAAATTCCACTTATTTAGAGGCAAAAAGGCAGAAATTCCCCTTATTTTGGAGCAAAAATGAAGAAATTTCCCTTTTTATGGCAAAAAGGTATGCATTCCCCTTACTTTCGTGATAAAAAGCAGAAATTCCCCGTATTTTGAAGCAAAATTGCAGAAATTCTCATAATTTTCGGGCAAAAAGGCTGAAATTCTCCTTATTTTGGGGGCAAAAAGACAGAAGATCTCCTTTTTTCAGGAGCAAACTCTCAGAAATTCCCCTTATTTTTGGGCAAAATTGCAGAAATTTCCTTTACATAGGGGCAAAATTGCAGAAATTTCCCTTATTTTGGGGCAAAATGGCAGAAATTTCACTTAGTTCAGGGTAAAAAGTCAGAAATTCCCCTTATTTTGGGGCAAAAAAGATAGAAATTCTCTTTGTTTTGGGAGAAAAAGACAGCAATTCCACTTATTTAGAGGCAAAAAGGCAGAAATTCCCTTTATTTTGGAGCAAAAATGAAGAAATTTCCCCTTTTATGGCAAAATGGTATGCATTCCCATTATTTTCAGGCAAAAAGGCAGAAATTCCCCGTATTTTGGAGCAATATTGCAGAAATTCCCCTAATTTTGGGGCAAAAGGCAGAAATTTTCTTTATTTTGGGGCAAAAATCAGAAATTCCTCTTATTTTGGGGCAAAATTCCAAAAATTTCCTTTATTTAGTGCAAAATTGCAGGAATTTACCTTATTTTGGGGCAAAATTGCAGAAATTTCTCTTATTTGGGGCAAAATTTCAGAAATTTCACTTATTTTCAGGTAAAAAGGCTGAAATTTCCTTTGTTTTGGGGCAAAAAGGAAGAAATTCCCTTTATTTTGGGGCAAAATTGCAGAAATCTCCCTTATTTGGAAAAAAAATGCAAAAAATTCCCTTATTTTAGGGGAAAATTGCATAAATTTCACTTATTTCAGAGAAAAAAAGCAAAAATTTTTTTTATTTTGGGGCAAAAAGGCAGAAATTCCCATTATTTTGGGGCAAAAAAGCAGAAATTCACCTTATTTAGGGGTAAAATTGCAAAAATTTCACATATTTCAGGGCAAAAAGGCAGAAATTCCCCGTATTTTGGAGCAAAATTGCAGAAATTCCCCTAGATGCGGGGCAAAAAGACATAAATTCTATATATGTTGGGACAAAAATACAGAAATTCTCCTAATTTTGGGGCAAAACTTAGAAATTCCACTTATTTTGGTGCAAAATTCCAGAAATTTTCTTTATTTTAAGAGAAAATTGCAGAAATTTCACTTATTTTGGAACAAAATTGCAGAAATTTCACTTATTTCAGGGAATAAAGGCAGAAATTTTCCTTATTTTGGGGCAAAAAGTCAGAAATTCCTAATATTTTGTGGCAAAAATGCAGAAATTCCCCTTATTTTGAGGTATAAAGTCTGAAATTCCCCTTATTTCAGGGCAAAAAGGCAGAAATTTCCATTATTTTGGGGCAAAATTGCAGAAATTTCACTTATTTTAGGGTAATAAGTCAGAAATTCCCCTTATTTTGGGGCAAAAAAGACAGAAATTCCCTTTGTTTTGGGGGAATAAGACAGAAATTCCACTTATTGAGAAGCAAAAAGGCAGACATTATCCTTATTTTGGAGCAAAAATGAAGAAATTTCCCTCTTTTATGGCAAAAAGTTATGCGTTCCCTTTTTTTTCGGGCAAAAAGGCAGAAATTCCCCATATTTTGGAGCAAAATTGCAGAAATTCTCCTAATTGTGGTGCAAAAAGGCAGAAATTTCCTATATGTTGGGGCAAAAAGACAGAAATTCTTCTTATTTTTGGGCAAAACTCAGAAATTCCACTTAATTTGGGGCAAAATTGCAGAAATTTCACTTATTTCAGGGAAAAAAGGCAGAAATTTTTTTTTATTTTGGGGCAAAAAGGCAGAAATTCCTAATTTTTTGTGGCAAAAATGCAGAAATTCCCCTTATTTTGAGGTAAAAAGCTGAAAATCCCCTTATTTGTTGGCAGAAAGGCAAAAATTTCCATTATTTTGGGGCAAAATTGCAGCAATTTCACTTATTTCAGGGTAATAAGTCAGAAATTTTTCTTATTTTGGAACAAAAAGGACAGAAAATCCTTTTGTTTTGGGGGGAAAAGACAGAAATTCCTCTTAGATAAAGGCCAAAACAGAATTTCCCCTTATTTTGAAGCAAAAATGAAGAAATTTCCCTTTTTTAAGGCAAAAAAGTTTGCATTTTTCTTATTTTCGGGCCAAAAGGCAGAAATTCCCCGTATTTTGGAGCAAAATTGCAAAAATTCCTCTAATTGTGGGGCAAAAATGCAGAAATTCCCTATATGTTGGGGCAAAAAGACAGAAATTCTCCTTATTTTGGAGCAAAACTCAGAAATCCCACTTATTTTGGGGCAAAATTCCAGAAATTTCCATTATTCTGGGGCAAAAATGCAGAAATTTCACTTATTTTGGGCAAAATTGCAGAAATTTCCCTTAATTCATGGAAAAAAAATTTTTGTTATTTTGGGGCAAAAAGGCAGAAATTACTCTTATTTTGAGGTAAAAAGGCTGAAATTCCCCTTATTTGGGGGCAAAAAGGCAAAAATTTCCCTTATTTTGGGGCAAAATTGCAGAAATTTCACTTATTTTAGGGTAATAAGTCAGAAATTTTCTTAATTTTGGGGCAAAAAAGACAGAAAATCCCTTTGTTTTGGGGGAAAAGACAGACATTCCACTTATTTAGAGGCAAAAAAGCAGAAATTCCCTTTATTTTGGAGCAAAAATGAAGAAATTTCCCTTTTTTAAGGCAAAAAGTTATGCATTGTTCTTATTTTTGGGCAAAAAGGAAGAAATTCCTCGTATTTTGGAGCAAAATTGCAGAAATTCCCCTAATTGGGGGGCAAAAATGCAGAAATTCCTTAAATGTTGCACCAAAATAACAGAAATTCTCCTTATTTTGGGGCAAAACTCAGAAATTCCACTTATTTTTGGGGCAAAATATCAGAAATTTCCCTTATTCTGAGGCAAAATTGCAGAAATATCACTTATTTTGTCGCAAAATTGCAGACATTTTACTTATTTCAGGGAAAAAAGTTAGAAATTTTCCTTATTTTTGGTCAAAAAGGCAGGAATTCCTTTTATTTTGAGGTAAAAAGGCTGAAATTCCCCTTATTTAAGGGCAAAGAGGCAGAAATTTCCCTGATTTTGGGGCAAAATTGCAGAAATTTCACTTATTTCAGGGTAATAAGTGAGAAATTCCCCTTATTTTGGGGCAAAAAAGACAGAAATTCCCTTTGTTTTGGAAAAAAAAGAGAGAAAATCCACTTACTTAGAGGCAAAAAGGCAGAAATTTCCCTTATTTTGGAGCAAAAATGAAGAAATTTACCTTTTTATGGCAAAAAGGTATGCATTCTTCTTATTATCGGGCCAAAAAGCAGAAATTCTTCGTATTTTGAAGGAAAATTGCAGAAATTCTCATAATTTTTGGGCAAAAAGGCAGAAATTCTCTTTACTTTGGGGCAAAAAGGCAGAAAATCTCACTTTTTCGGGAGAAAACCGTCAGAAATTTCCCTTATTTTGGGGCAAAATTGCAGAAATTTCCTTTACATTGGAGCAAAATTGCAGAAATTTCCCTTATTTTGGGGCAAAATTGCAGAAATTTCACTTATTTCAGGGTAATAAGTCAGAAATTCCCGATATTTTGGGGCAAAAAAGACAGAAATTCCCTTTGTTTTGTGGGAAAAAGACAGAAATTCCACTTATTTAGAGGGAAAAAAGCAGAAATTCCCCTTATTTTGGAACAAAAATGAAGAAATTTTACTTTTTTATGGCAAAAAGTTATGCATTCCTTTTATTTTTGGGAAAAGGCAGAAATTCCCCGTATTTTGGAGCAAAATTGCAGAAATTCCCCTAATTGTGGGGCAAAAAGGCAGAAATTCCCTATATGTTGGGGAAAAAAGACAGAAATTCTCTTTATTTTGGGGCAAAACTCAGAAATTCCACTTATTTTTGGGCAAAATTCCAGAAATTTCCCTTATTTTGGGGAAAAATTGCAGAAATTTCACTTATTTTAGGGAAAAATTGGAGAAATTTCACTTACTTCAGGAAAAAAAGGCAGAAATTTTCCTTATTTTGGGGCAAAAATGCAGAAATTCTTAATATTTTGTGGCAAAAATGTAAAAATTCCCCTTATTTTGAGGTAAAAAGGCTGAAATTCCTTTTATTTGGGGGCAAAAAGGCAGAAATTTCCCTTATTTTGGGGCAAAAAGACAGAAATTCTTTTTATTTTGTGGTAAAAATGCAGAAATTTCACTTATTTCAGGGCATAATTCAAAAATTCCTTTTATTTTGGGGCAAAAAGACAGAAATTCCATTTATTTTTTGGTACAAAGGCAGAAATTTCACTTACTTTGAAGTAAAAAGGCAGAAATTCCTCTTATTTTGGGACAAAAATGAAGAAATTTCCTTTTTTGTGGTAAAAGGTATACATTCCTCTTACATTCGGGATAAAAAGCAGAAATTCACCGTATTTTGAAGCAAAATTGCAGAAATTCTCATACTTTTTGGGCAAAAAGGAAGAAATTCCCTAATTTTGGAGCAAAAAGCAGAAATTCCTTTTATTTTGGGGCAAAAATCAGAAATTCCCCTTCTTTTGGGGCAAAATTCAAAAAATTTCCTTTATTTTAGGGCAAAATTACAGGAATTTACCTATTTTGGGGCAAAATTGAAGAAATTTTCCTTATTTGGGGCAAAATTGCAGAAATTTCACTTATTTTCATGTAAAAAGGCTGAAATTTCCTTCATTTTGGGGCAAAAAAGGAGAAATTCCCCTTATTTTGGGGCAAAATTGCAGAAATTTCCCTTATTATTGGGAAAAATTGCAGAAATTTTCCTTATTTTAGGGCAAAATTGCAGAAATTTCACTTATGTCAGAGAAAAAAGCAAAAATTTTTCTTATTTTGGGGCAAAAAGGCAGAAATTCCCATTAATTTGTGGCAAAAAGTCAGAAATTTCCCTTATTTTTGGGCAAAATTGCAGAAATTTCACTTATTTCAGTGTAATAAGTCAGAAATTCCCCTTATTTTAAGCAAAAAAGACAGAAATTCCCTTTGTTTTGAGGGAAAAAGACAGAAATTCCACTTATTTAGAGGCAAAAATGCAGAAATTTCCCTTATTTTGGAGCAAAAATGAAGAAATTTACCTTTTTTATGGCAAAAAGTTATGCATTCCCCTTATTTTCGGGCAAAAAGGCAGAAATTCCCCGTATTTTGGAGCATAATTGCAGAAATTCTGCTAGTTGTGGTGCATAAAGACAGAAATTCCCTATATGTTGGGGCAAAAAGACAGAAATTCTCCTTATTTTGGGGCAAAACTCAGAAATTCCACTAATTAAGGGCAAAATTCCAGAAATTTCCCTTATTTTGGGGCAAAATTGCAGAAATTTCACTTATTTTAGGGCAAAATTGTAGAAATTTCACTTATTTCAGGGGAAAAAGGCAGAAATTTTCTTTATTTTGGGGCAAAAAGGAAGATATTCCTAATATTCTCTGGCAAAAATGCAGAAATTCTCCTTATTTTGAAGTAAAAATGCTGAAATTCCCCTTATTTGAGGGCAAAAAGGCAGAAATTTCCCTTATTTTGTGGCAAAATTGCAGAAATTTCACTTATTTAGAGGCAAAAATACAGAAATTCTCCTTATTTTGGGGCAAAACTTAGAAATTCCACTTATTTTGGGGCAATATTCCAGAAATTTCCCTTATTTCGGGGCAACATTACAGAAATTTCACTTATTTTGGGGCAAAATTGCAGAAATTTCACTTATTTCAGGGAAAAAAGGCACAAATTTTCCTTATTTTGGGGCAAAAAGTCAGAAATTCCTAATATTTTGTGGCAAAAATGCAGAAATTCCCCTTATTTTGAGGTAAAAAGGCTGAAATTCTTCTTATTTGGGGGCAAAGAGGCAGAAATTTCTAATATTTTGGGGCAAAATTGGAGAAATTTCACTTATTTCAGGGTAATAATTCAGAAATTCCCCTTATTTTGGGGCAAAAAAGAGAGAAATTCCCTTTGTTTTGGGGGAAAAGGACAGAAATTCCACTTATTTAGAGGCAAAAAGGCA